>NC_050579.1:5374960-5719960 GCF_011100635.1 Trichosurus vulpecula
CTCACCCCAAACCCTCATCAGTGGTATTGCTTTGATCACTGTTTCCTGACCCCTTCCTGGGGAGTGTGGCTCAAACATTCTCTTCGGTCTCCTCTCCGATGTGGCTCTCACAGAGACGTGCTTCTTGTCCAGGTGGGGGCTGACAAAATACTGCTCCTACATCCTTGTATGAAAGAGATGTCTCTTGAAGGTTGGTGCAGATGGGTCTGGACCATTTGGCTGGTTTGCTGGCAAAGGAAAATCTTTTTCCAAAGAAGCAAGAAACAAGACAGCCTGGGGAGCCGAAAGAGCCCTGGCTTTGGAGTCCGAAGTCAGAATCCTAGAACCTCAGTGTTGGATGGGACCTGGAGGGTGACTGGAGTAACCTACTGCCCCAAGAGTCCCCTACACTTTCACCATCTCCCCAAAGGGGTCATTCACCTGCTTCCTAGAGACCTCTTGGAATCTGGAAGCCCCTGCTCCTCTGGAAGCCATCTGTGTCACATGGGCACAGCTCCCTGTCCTTGTACTGGGCTTCAGGGGCTCCTTTCAAACCCACCTCCACACCTTTGCCCTGGGTGAGGCCAGACGCAGCAAGTCTCCTCCTTTTTCCACTTGAAAGCTATTCCCACACTTGAAGATGACAATCACATCTTTTCAGATGACTTTGGGTCCTGCTTCTTCCTCTGTCTACCTGTGTTTCTTTCCAGTAGACAAGGTTAGACAAGGTGACTGGTCGATTTCTTTCCAATTCTAAATCCCACAATTCCATAGATACATAGAACAGGGCACTTGGTGCTGCCCTATAGAAAGGACCGGTCAGTTTTCCTGAGGGACGTCTCTTCATTGTTAAAGCAGATTTGTCTTCTATCTGCTATTAAGGGAGCAGCATCTGGTCGCAGCCCAAGAGAATTTTAGTCATGTTTCAATGACCCCAGAATTAGGCAGCTAGTAAGAAAAAGTGATGCTTTGGAGTTGTGGAGACCAGAATTCATGCACTTACTGGCTGTGTGACCCTGGCCAAGTCACTTAATGGTTGACTGCCTCAGTTTCCTCACCTGTACAATGAGGATAATAACAGCTTCTACCTGTCAAGGTTGCTGTAAAGCTCACGTAACACATGTAAAGCAGTTTGTAAACCTCGACACACTATAAAAATGCTATTATTACCAGCATCTTAATTTTTTAAAAGTGTTAAGAGACCCATAAGTCTAGAGAGAAAAACCAAGAGAAGACAGATGATGAAGCATGCTGCCCCCCTCCTGACCGACAGGTGACGGGCTCAGGCTGCAGATTGAGGGGTATATCTTTTGGATGTGCCCAATGTCAGGATGTGTTTTGCTCGACAATGCATTTTTGTAACAGGGGTTTTGTTTTTCTCTCTTTCTCAATGGATAGAGCAGGGTGGTAGGAGGGAAGAAGGTGGATTTTCACTGATTGAAAAAAATTAGCCCCAACAACAAAAAAGAAAAAAAAAGGACTAGTTTCCTGGTCTGCAATTGTCATGAAGTCCAAATGAATGATTCTGTTCTGAGCCTGAGAGCCCAAAGCCCCCATTTCATACATGCAGGAGCGCTTCTTACTGATTGTAAGCAGCCAGAGCCACCTGGAGGCTGGGGCTGGCCATTGTCCTGAAGTCATCGGAGAAGCCACAGCCATTAGCAGTCTCAGCTATTACGTCCTTCCTGGGGTAATTAGACACGGAGACACAGAGCCATGGCAGCCATCATCACCGCTCATGATTGTCTCAGCGGCCGCCATGTTTCTGGAGAGGATCATACCATTACTCTAGGGCACAAAGCTTTGCAAAGCTCTTTCTATCCATTTAATCATTGGCTATGCCTGAGTAATTACCACTCTTGGAGGAAGGTGGCTGGCCTATGACCATCCACAAGTGCTGATGATACCACGGGACTGATTCTGGGCCTGACATTACTGTTCCAAGCACTTGGTTCCTCTCTTTGGATTGCTGAATCTGCTCTGGGTGGACTCTCCTGTCTAGAAAGGGCACTGAAACCCCCCCCCACCTCTGAATTTCCAAGCCCACAGAGACCTCAGACCTGAATAAGAATCCCCTCCAAACATCCAGGTTCTGTTTGAAGATTCCCCCCATCCCTCCTAAGCCACTACAAGTGGGGACTCCCATAGGCAGCTCATTGTACTTTGAGATGACCAGAGTTGGGAGGAGCTGGCCACAGAGACAGGAAGACTCAGGTTCAAGTCTAGCCTCAGACACAGACCGGGCAAGATCTGGGCAAATATCTTTATTTTTCAGGGTTCTGGGGAAGGTGCCAACATGCACTAGTAGATGAAGTTTCCTCACATGGAAGTTCCCTGCGCTATTGAAGTCCCAGATCTAGTCCCCATTTGCCATCATCTCCCTAAATGGATCTCTCTTCAACTTTCATCCATTGTTCTTAATTCTGACCTTGGGGGCCAAGAAAGACAAGTTCATACCTTCTGAGCAGAACAAATTTTCCTGTGTGGTCCCATTGGACAGAACATCTTCGGGTTACCTGGCTTTGACCTTGGAGATGAATTACTAGATGTTTGGTCTAATGGGGGAGGGGGTCTGAGGAAGGGAGGGCAGAGGGATATCTTTGGAAAGAAAAGTGGGGTCAAACAAAAGATAGCAGTACTTTTTAATAGCCAGAGATGAAGTAAGGGGGTGAAGAATGATGGGGTATTTGATTAGGCTCATTTCAAGATCCTGTGACTACAAACGAACCATCTCAGACTGGCTTCGGCTAAATCCCACTCTGGCATCAAGGACCCTAAGTCTCAGCTAGATAAGTAAAGTAAAAATGATGGGACTTCCTGAGTTCACTGGCTGCAGGCTCGGCTACAGAAGGCACTTGGAGTCGCTCCCCAGCCAGCTGGACAAGTTGTCCCAATCAGATGCAGGTGCAGTGATGATTGTTTCTCCAACCTTCCCTTGAGCGGATGACCCTGAGCGAGTCACTTAACCCTCCTGAGTCTCAGGTCCCTTATCTGTAAAGGGAAGACCAGATGACCCCTGAGGTCACTCCTACCTCTGGGTCTGTGAACAGAGTTGACTCAACCAGCTGTCTGCCTGCATATCCTCGGATGCTGGGCTTCATCTCCCCAGGTGCCAGTCTCCCTTCTGGGGCCTTCTCTGTGTTTCCCAGGACTCCCAGTTCCATTAGCTGGTGGAATTCTGAAACACTCTGCTCAGAGGTGAAGGCCTTTCTCTAGGCTGATATCATTACCTTGGAAATCTCTTGAAGTCAGAATCTGGGCTATCGATTCCTCCATTTTCCCTCTTCAGAGGAGACCACACTTCAATCTTCTCCCCCTGTTATAGCTTGACCACTTTTGTAACCTCTCAATCAAAGGCAAGCTTCTACAGCACCATTCAGAGCCATGTGGGCCATTTAAACAAATTGCCCCCAAGAGTGAGAAAATCAGTGTTTCTGCACAGTCTTGTCCACGTGGGACAGATCTCTTTGTTCACATTAATGCCTGTCTCACTTTGGTCTGAATAAGCAAGCTTTAAAGTGGTGCTCCGGACATCCGTTTGAAGACAGAATCTAGACTGGTCAGAATGGAGCTGGCCAGCTTTAGACACTGTCAAAGTTTTATTACTGGAAAGTTCAGAGGGATTTCATGAATGATGCTATCTTCCCTCCTGAAAGAATCTTAAAGCTGGGCCTCATAGGCCATCCATCCAACTCATGCCCACTCAAGAATCCCCCTGAAGCATATGGGGCTTGAACCCGGATTGTGCAGACTCTTCACTTTGCCACCCCACCTTGACCTCTGACGACACAAATACAAGGCCACAAAAGTCCCTGGTCTCAGGAAGGTTATATTTTATTATGGTTAGTGGGGAAGGAAGGAAAGACAGTTACTTAAATACAAGGTGATTTGTGGAAGGAAATTGGGATGGCATCATGGGTGAGTTGGCACCTGAGCTGAGTCCCAAAGGAAGGTTGAGATTCTAAGAGACAGAGATGAGGAGGGAAAATGTCACAAAGACAAGGAATGAGAGCCTGGGCCTCGATGGAAGGAAGGAGGCAGAGCTATTTTGACCTTAAACTGAATGTTGATTTCGGGGAATAGGTCATAGGGCAAAGTTCACATGAGGAATGAACGTAGGAGCCAGGCGGGTGGGTTTGATATGCTGGGCTCAGAAGCCATAGACCCAAACTAAGACCAATAGCTCACATTTAGAGTTTTAAGTTTTGCAAAGTAATTTTATAAAGATCATCTCATCTGACCCTCATAACAATCCTGGGAGGGAAGAGCGAGTGTCAAATTACAGATGATTAAGATAGGGCTAACTCAGGGCTGGACCTGAGCTTGGTAGCTGAGCCCTAGACACTGCCAACATTTAACAAAAAGATCCGAGGGCCTAGAACAGGAGGGAACATTAGGGGCCTTCGAGTCAATGAATCCACCAGCCGATGTTAATAAATATTAAGCACTATATATGTGTATGCATACATAATAACATCAGAGGGGAGAGAAAGGAGAGAGGAAGAGCATGAGAAAGACAGGGAGGGAGGGGGGAGAGAAGGGGGGAAGGAGAAGGGAGAGAGAATCAGAGAGACAGAGACAGACAGAGATAGAGACAGAGAGAGGAAGGAATGAGAAGCAGGAGAGAGAAAGGAAGAAGGAGGAGAGAGAGGGAGAGAGACAGAGACAGAGAGAAGGGTGGAGGGAGGAAAAGAGAGAGAGGGAGAGGGATTGACCAACATCGGACACTGTGTTGGGTGCTGGAGATGGCCGGACAGCAGTGAAGCAGGCCCTGTTCCCAAGAAGTTCTCATCACAATGGGGGAAATCACGTGTACCTTGATGGGTGTATAAAAAGCTACACCAGTGAGGGGGGTGGGGGGCACTAGCTTCTGGGGTACCAGGAATGGCTTCCTGTAGAGTGTCTGAATTTTGAAGGAAAGAAGGAATTTTCGGGAGGTGATCCAAGAAGGCGGCATCCTGGGCATGGGCAGAAGCCCATGGGCAAAGCCCTTTCATTTTACAGAGAAGGGAGAGGGGCCGAGACTTGCCCGAGGTTGCAGGGAAGAAGCTGAGGCTGAATTCAGACCCAGGGCCTCTGATCTTGTCCTCCTCACCTTTCACTTTTCAAATCTCTTCCGTCCTCCCAGGCTCTGCAGAGGTGACCCCCTCTCCACAGCAGCCCATCCAGCTCTTTCTCCAACACTTCCACTCAAACTCTCCTCCAGGACTTCCATAGTCTTTGGCAGCTAAATGGTTAAATTGACCTTGCCAGGCCATTCCTCCCCCCCCCCCCTCCCCTGAGGCCCAGGAGCAGGCTGTCACTGAATGTCCTGCTGAAGGGCAGAGATCTCCTGCCCCAGACACTGCAATGGGTTTTTTTTAGCCAACTCTGAGCCCAAAGCTCTGCTTTATTACCCAGTTCACACACCTGTCTCGAAACACCCTATTCTTGGAACCCTTAAGCCCTGGCTTGCCAGGGAGGTTCAGGCTGAGACTGGTGATGCTCTGTTTGTACAAATTCAGTATTCTGAGAATTCAGCCTCCCCCTGGCCTCCTTCACTGCCCCGGAGACCGTCTGTGGCAGCTACAACTTGAGTATCCTTTTGAAAACACCACCCCCACCCCCACCCCCACCTCCTTTCCCATTTGGAAGGAGAAGAGACAGGATCAGCTCTCAACAGAACCTACTATGTGCCTGGTGCTGTTCTAAACAATGGGGATACAAAGAAAGGCAAAAGACAGTCCCTGCCATCAAGGTGATCACTGTCTAAGGAGGGGAACCACATGCAGACAGCTATGTACAAACAAGCTATAGACAGATATATGTCTTTATATATGTATATGTATGTATACATATGTGTGTGTATCTTTATCTTTCTATCTAGCCAAATTGGCTATAATCAAGGGAGGGAAGGGATTATTAGAATTTAGAGGGGCCAAGAAAGGCTTCTTGTAGAAGGTGGTGCTTTAGGTGGGGGTTGAGGGGAGCCAGGAGGTGGAGATGAAGAGGGCACAGCCAGCAGACATGCCTGGAGGTAAGAGATGGATGGCCAAGACCAGCAAGAAGGCAATGCCCCTGGGTCACAGAGTAGAGGGGAGTGGGGCCTCAAGGGGACAAAGGTCAGGAAACCACCTGAGGCCCCCATTTGCCCTAACATAGCAGAGCCTTCCTCCCCCTGGAGTCAGGGGGTGCTTAGAGGGTCCCAAGAGGCTGAGGAGTAAATTTCTAAAGGCAAGTTGTCCCCTTGTTCTGGGCCCAACCCCACTGTGAGCTGTGGCCAAGGCCGCCTTGGAGCTGAGAGTGCAGGATCTCACCGCAGGTTCACTGCCCGGGTGGGGTCAGGAGTCCCATTCAACAAGACACAGACCATGGCAAGAGCAGGGTTTGGAGATCAAGCCTCCCAGGTCTGATGGTTACTCCTTGGGTCACCTTGGTACCTCCCTTTGCCCCAATAGGCCTCAGTTTTTCCATCTAAGAGCTTATGAGCCTTAAAAAGAGGTGTGTGAAGTAAACGGTCCACAAAGTCCCAAAAGCTGCCCTGGGGGCAGCTAGATGGCACCAGAATGCGCTGGAGTCAGGAAGACCTGAGTTCAAATTTGACCTCAGACATGTTCTAGCTGTGTGACCCTGGACAACTCACTTCACCTGTTTGCCTCAGTTTCCTCATCTGTAAAATGAGCCGGAGAAGGAAACAGCAACCAGCCCAGCATCTCTGCCAAGAAAACCCCAGATGGGGCACAGAGAGCGGACACAGCTGGCATGACTGAGCAACAGCAAAGCCCCACCTAGCTCTTATGATCTTAACTGGGATTTGGTCCATGGAAGGGAAGGATCAGAGGGAGAAGGAACTCCAGAGAGAGATAAGCTGCAGGACTGACTCTTCAGCCACAAGGAACAGCAACAGCAGCAAGAACTACACCGACCCACACCCAGCACTCGGGGTCTGGAAAGGGCCCTTATCTGCGGCAGCTGGTTCCCAGCCGGTGGCCTGATGGTCCTCATTGTACGGGTGAGGCAGTTGGGGCTCGGGTTAAGTGACTTGCCCAGGGTCACTCGGCTAGGAGGCACCTGAGGCGCAGCCCTCTCCTCCATCTGCTACGATTCCCTTCTGGGTTGGATTCCAGAAAAATCTGGCTTTGACGCAATCCGCCTCAGGCCACGAAGCCCCAGTTAATCTTCCCTCCTCTGTGTACATGACAGGATCCATCCATCTGTCTGTTTCTTCAATAAACATTTATTAGACGCCTGCTGTGCCCCAGGCATGGTCTTAGGGGATACAAAACCCAAAATGGAACACTCTCTACCCTCAATTCGATTCAATAAGAATTTATTAAGCACCTACTACATGCCAGGCACAGGATACGGAAAGAGGAAAAAAGGCAGTCTGTGCTCTCGGGGAGCTTACACTCTCCTGGGGCAGAGAGGGAGAAAGGATGACATAGCTCTAGGTCGGGGACATCCTGGTCCACGAGGCCCTGCTTCAGAACTGGGGGTAGGAAGAGCCAGATCTCAGAGCCTCAATAGTCTCACCTGTAAAATGGGGACATCCGTGCCAGTATGTGGGACCTGCCTCACACAGGTGTTATGAGGCCCACGTGGAGAGAACATGGGTAAATAACTATAAAAAGTCCAGGGTTTGGGTGTTGGACTGGCCTCGTGATTTTCTCCTTCTCCCAGTGAAATTCTCCCCCAACTATGCAACTTAGAGCTGCCTGGGGCTTGCCGGGGTCGGCCAGTATGAGTCAGAAGCAGGATTTGAACCCAGGTCATCCTGGCCCAGAGGCCAGCTCCTTGTCTGTCTTGTCTCTATGTTCAGTTGTTATGGTTAAAGTCTAGCGTCACAATATAGTCGAGGAGGACTAGAGAGAAGTCAGCTTTGGGGTCAGGCTGTGGTAACTCGGTGCTGAGGTCACCAGCAGTGTTTCACATGAGACAAAGAGTGCTCTCAGGACAGTGGATTGACCTGAGTTCAAATCTAGCCTCAGGCACTAACTGGCTCTGTGATGCTGGGCAAGTCACTTTAATCTCTTCCTGACTCAGTTTCCTCCTCTGTAAAATGGGGATCAGAGCAGCACCTGCCTCCCAGGGTTTCTGTGAGAATCACACCAGAGCATTGTACAGCGCCTAGCTCAGTGCCTGCACATGATGTCATAGCAATGTGAGCTAGTGCTAACGTTATTCTACTCAACCAACAAACCTCGTGTGCATACGTATGTGTGCATGTGCTTGTATGTGTGTATACACATGTGTGTGCACGTTCACATGTATACACATATGTGCGCATGTGCGTGCCCACCTGGGCGGGGGGCCTACCCTTGCCCTCTATGTTTCCCAGAATTCCCTCTCTCTGGAGGAGCCCCCAGTGCCCAAGTCCCTCAGATGCCACCCTCCTTCCTTCCCTGAATCATGGCCGACAGACCCTGGCATCTCAGACTGTGCAGGAGCCGAGTTTGGGATCCGAGGAGGAAGGAGAGCCGGCTGGCAGGCAGGAGCCCCCCAGGGAGCCAGGTGTCCAGACCCGGCACCAAGGTCACCTTCCCCTCCCAGAGGCCCTGCTTATGCTAGAGCACGGCAGCCCATCTGCTTCGGCTTCTCAGGCTCACCCGGCTGGGGGCACCTGCACCGTCTGCAGCCAAGAAGGAACAAGAAGGCAGGAGGAGGCCACCTGGAGCTTGGCAAGGCCTCCCCGGTGGCGGCCAGGACAGCTTGATGTCCCTTTCCAACCAGCCAGCTCCTGCCCTTCCGCCTTGCCTCGCCCCAAACAAGCACACACACACTCACAAACACATACACACACAAACACACATGCACATGCACACAGGCACACACACAGACACACATACACGCACACAGGCACACACACAGGCACACGCACACGCACACGCCGTCCGGCTGACACCGTCCTCTGAGGTGGGGAAAGCTGGAGCTCCCTCCTAGTTTCTGAGACCACTTAGCCCAGGGCTAAGGCTCTAGGAAGGAGAGAGGCAGGAGAAGTCATATTTCCCCTCTCTGCCAAGGACAAAATTTGGACAGCAAACATCTCATGCTTAGAGAAAATCTTCAGCTTTTCCCTTCAAAGGTCGGAGAAGAGCCAAGTCTGGACAAGAGAAAAATGAAGGCAATCCTGGCTTCCTCCTCTCTCCTCCTGAAATGGAGACTCATTGAATCACAGAAAAAGAAAAATAAGACAAAACTGGGAAAGATCTTAGGGACCATCTGGGTCTAGCCTGAGCCACACAACTTACAAATGGAGAAACCGAGACCGAGAGAGGGGCAGGGCCTTGCCCAAGGTCCCACAGAACGAGGACCAGAACTCAGGACCAGAACTCAGGTCTCCGGAAGCCTGGCCCAAGGCTATTTCCACTTTGGGTTTGTATTTCATCTCCGTGGTGGGAAGAACGTGGTTCTTCGTGGGAATCCTGGAGATCCTTGTTTCAAGAATCCGGCTAGCAGCTTCTGTAGGGGTATAAGATCCACCCACAGCCAGAACCCAGAAAGCTGCCAACAGCACAGGTTCTTTTGATCTGCTTAACTGAGGAAAGCAAGGTGAAGGGGTTGACAAGCTTACTTTAATTCAGCACACAAATATCATTCACTTAGTTCGGGGGAAAAGACCAGCACACTGAACTTCAGAACAAAATACAAACAAATTACAAACATCAACAGACAGACCCAATACAGATTCACAGTTACCAACATCTAGGTTCAGCCTGGGAGCTCAGAACGAGGTCTGGCCCAGAGTCATGCGCACCACCACTGCTGTGGGTAAGAGAGCTCCAAAGAACAGACAGCCAACCCCTGGTTTTTATCTTTTTCACCGTCAGGGGTGAGTCACACATGCGACTCACCCACGTGACCTAGAATCGTCACAGAGAGGCGGACTTAAACCCACGTGGTCTAAAAGCCTCTGCTCTCCCAGACATGTAAACTAAGCCCTCCCTGGAGTTAGCCCCACCTTGGGCCCCACCTTAGTTGCCAATCCACACCCACTAAGGTTTTACACCTAATAGGGGTTTGGGCCTGGGGCTTAGCACCTAGTAAGGCTCAATGAATTACTCAAAGGGAACAAAAGCCAAACTCTTCAAGGGCACTTGTTGAACTAAGTGCTAAGGAGCCCATTTTTGGTTACCAACACAATCCTTCTCTCCCCCTGCCTCCCCGGTCTGGGCCTCAGTTTCCACCAGGAGCTCCCTGTTGCTGGAAGTGCTTGGGCCAGCTGGGCGCTCTCTGCCAGACTCAGTCATCAACGAGCCATCTAAGCGCCTACTATGTTCTGGGCACTGTGCTGGGTGCTCCCTGCTCTCAGGAGTGGACATTATGCCAGGGGATATAACATCTGTGCTTAAGAAAGTAGAGGTGGCACCAGCACAAGGAAAACTTTTTCGGAGAAGGGCATTAATAGCTGAGGAGGGAGGGGCCAGGAAGGTCCTCTGGCCAAAGTTGGCCTCTGAGCTGAGCCTTGAAGGAAACTGGGGATCCTCAGAGTTACAGGTGATGAGGAAAGGCATTCTGGGTCTGGGGAACAGCATGGACAAAAGTACGGAGGTAGGACATTCTGGAAAAGGCCAGCCAGCGCTGTTGCCTAGTACAGGGCCTTGTCCACAGCAGGCACTAAGGGAGTGTTTTCTGAATTGGCTGAATTCCTTCAAGGTCTAATCCAGGTGCCTCCTCCTCCAGAAGCCTGCCTTGATTCCTCCAGCTGACACTGCCCTGGATGGTGCAGTTCTCAGAGCTCTTTGCCCAGCCCCGTCCTCCTACTTCTGTCTGCATTATAGTTTTGGGCCCGAGGCCCTTTCTCCCTTTTCAGACTGGAAGCTCCCTGGGGAGGATCAGGGAGAAGGGGGAGGCTGGTGGGTGGGACAGGTGGGACACAACCCAGACGTGGATGATGCCAGCCTGATTTCTTATAGGGACGGCAGGGCCCTTCAGGAGCAAGGCCTTGGGGGAGAAGGTCAGCACCTCTGACCGGTGTCGGAGAAAAGGGGCCTGGCTGGACCCAGGAGACAGACAGAGGCTGGGACTGGCTGGGAGAGAGCTTGGAGCTCTGGAGGGAGAAGAGCTCCCAGCCCCCAGGGGCATCCCTAAGGATGGCAGCCGCTTCACCTGAACCGAATGCACCTCCTCCCTTTGGCCGAAGGTACTTTGTCAGGAGCTTGGTCACACGAGAAGGCAAATGGTCCTTTAATCTGTTTGTTATGTGCAGGGCTCTGTCCAGCATGAAGATGAATGTGCTTGTGTATGTATGTCCCTGTGTGCATGTGTGTGCATGTGTGTGTGCATGCACGTGTGTGTGCATGCACTTGTGTGTGCATGCACTTGTGTGTGCGTGTGTGTGTATGTGTGCATGTGAGTGTGTGTGTGTGTGTGTGTGTGTGTGTGTGAGTGTGTGAGACCCCTCACTAGCTTCTTGCTCCCTGGTCACATGCCTTTATTCTGCCATCACAGCCCCTTAGCTGCCAGCTCAGGTGTTCAGGGGCAGTTGAATCCAAGGATCTGGGTTCTAATCCTGACTCTGTCACTTAGGGCTTGTGTGACCTTAGCTGAGTCACCTCTCCTGTGTGGACCTGGGTTTTTTTCTTCATAAAATGAAAAGGTTGTGCCACATGGTCTTTGGGGTCTTGTCCATCTTGAAATCTGTGATCCTAGGAGTTAAGACCCCAACATGCGGCTTGTTGGGGGAGAACTTGGCATTTAAATGGAATGAACTCAGAGCATGGCCCTGGCCCACTGACCTCTAGCTTCTAGCAGGTGCTGTTGGCTCCCACTTTGGTCCAAAGAGGCGGCTCGTCCCTTTCTTCATTTTAGGAGAGGGGCGCTCGCTGCCGGCTCTGCTGACATGACAGAGAGCACCGAGACAGAGTGGGGCTGAATCTGCCCGTAAAATACAGCTTGGACCTCACTTGAAGAAGATTGAAGGTAATGAGCCGGCTGGTCTCGGGATGTGAAGCTTGTCATAAGGGCTGACTTTTTTGCATCAATCCGGAGGTAACTAAGAAATGCGGGTTATGATCCTTCAGCCTTGCTGGGCCCAGGGCCCAAGGACATCCACTCCTCTTCCCTTTCCCAGGGCTCCTAAGGCCTGGCCTTCCTCTCCTGCCCCTCCCAATCCACCCATTGGTTTCAGGCTCCTTCTGGCCTCAGGCTGCACTCATCCCTTGGGTCTCCCTGGAGCCCTGAAAGAGTGAGCAGATTCTGTAGGAGCGGCTTTTCGAGTCCATAGCTCAAAGGCTCCATTTGTCGCCTTACGCCCTCTAGCTTCCTAGGGTATCGTTTTAAGGCTCAATGATGTGGATTGTAGAGGACCAAGCACTGGGTTTAGACTCCAAAGATGGGGGTTCAGTTCCCAGATCTGCCACCAACCAGCTCTGTGATCGTGGGCAAATGCCTTCATCCCTCTGTGATTCTCAGGTTCCCTGTCTGCGGAATGGGGAAGATCATGCTTGCATTCCCTGGGGAGGCTGTTTTATGTAGCTGGAAGGGTCTGGCAGTCCAGAATCCTGGGTTCTAGTCCTGCTTCTGCCACTTCCACCTGGATGACTTCGAGTGAATTGGCTCATCTGTAAAATGAGAGGGCTGGGTCCCCTAATGATGTCAAAGGCCTTTGTTATTTTTTTTTCTTTTTCTTTTTTCTTCTTTGTAGCATTGCTAGGTTGTTTTTTTTTTTGCTTCCCCCACCCCCAACTTGGGTCAAATACCCTCTCCTACACAAAGCCTTCCTTGGTCCCTTGGAATGCTCATATTTCCCCTCTCTATCAAACCAAACCAAACAATAACCTTGCATTTATTTTGTACATATTTGTCTATTTACGAGTTGTCTCTTCCTATAAGATGTCAGCTCCCTGAACGCAGGAACCATCTTGCTTTTGTCTCTGTATCTCCAGGGCCTACTATACATTGGTACCTAATAATTGTTAATTGAATTTTTTTTAGCTTTAAGCCTCCTGATTCTCCATACTGTTAAAATATTGGTGTGATGATTATATGAAATAATACATCTAAAGAAATCCTTAAAGGAAGCTCTGATTCTCATTAGACCCTTGGTGCCTCAGACTAAGGTGGCTTACTTGCTATGACACCAACTTCACGTTCAATCTCCCACCTCCATGCGTTTGTACAGGGTGCTACGCTTCATCCCTAGAATCCTCCACACACACTGCTGCCTCTGAGAATCATTCATTCCCTTAAAAAGCTTAGTTTGGGGATTCCCTCCTCACTACTGATCTTCCCTACCTTCAATCATCCTGCATTCGCCGCTCTGTTCTCATATTCTATCTGTCGTAGAACGTAAGCTCCTTGAGGGCAGGGCTTGCAGCCAGAGAGCCCAGGGATCATCCCTCTCTGACACATGATGGCAGAAGGACCCAGGGCGAGTCGCTTCAGTAGAAATCTCTGAGAGGGCCCAGCCTGCATCTGTAGGGTCTGTAGGGGGAGTTCCCTCTTCTGGTAGTTCCCAATGAAATCCCAAGTGCAGTCCCTCCCCCTGCCTCGTCTCTCCACGGCCCAGTAGCAGAAGCCACATATAGAATGTAATTGATAAATGGTCCTTACTCACCAAGAGGTGAGTGTGGGTGTCGCCCTGAGACCCGACGGAGGCAATGGCCCTCAATCTACTTTGTGTTGTTCCCGCCCAGAGTGGGTGTTGGGGACTCCACTGGGGGCTCCACTGAGGTCTTCAAGGCCTCCTGCATGTGCTTTGTGTTTTACTGGGGTCCTCCTAAATGCAGTTTTTCAGGGGCTTTCACAGTTGGGAGGGGGAGTGGATTTGGAGTCATAGGCCTTGGGTTCAGATCCTGCCTTGGCTACTTATTACTTGTGTGACCTTGGGCAAGTCACTTTAATGTTTGGGCCTTGGTTTCTTCACCTATGAAATGAGGGAACTAGATTGGATGAGCTCATGTTCCCTTGGAGCTCTAAATCCAGGATCCTGGGAAAGCAGGAACTTGAAAATGGACAAAATCTCTGCAGAGACGAGCACCTAGTTCCTCCACCAAGGTTCTCCTCGGATGCCCTATCAAGGCTCCTCGAAGGCAGGAGCTCTGGTGGGATTGTGTATGGGGTGGGGGACTTCAGGCCAGGTCTGGTAACAATCTGTAGGTCTGTCATCTGGAGACCATTTTATCCAAGTATGGAGGGCAGGGCTCAATCAGCCAGACAGCAAACATTATGCACCTACTGGGTGACTACAGCGCTGTGTGAGGGGCCGGGGGATACATAGACAAAGAGAGACATTCTCTGCCCTGGGGGGGGGGGGGTTCATTCTATGAGAATAGACAAGTACTCAAACGAATAAAAGTAAAAAATGCTTGTTTTATTCCACAAATTAAAAATTAAAGAAAAAGGAGAAAAACAAAATGTCTGTGAAGTCAATCCAAGGCAGGGGCTGAGGGGAGGCCCCGGCAGCCGGGAGGCCTGGAGAAAGCCTCTCCTAGGGGTCTGGTAGAGCTGATCTGTTCCCCGGGTGTACTCCAGGGGTAAAGTTCAAAATAATGACGTCCTGAGTCCATGACACAATATGGTTTACAAAGAGCAATGCTGCTGCAAGGCACGCGGCTCAAGTATGATGCCCATTTTACAGACGGGGAAACAGGCATCTGGAGGTGAAGGCTCTGGTCACCTGACTAATAAGCGCCGGAGCTAGAATTCACACCCTGACTTGCGCCCACTGCTCATTCTGTCAGACCTGCCATGGTGTCAAGGGGCTGCTGTCAGCGTCATGGGGAGGCCGGAATCACCGGTCCTTGGAGTCCTGAGCCGCCCGCTGTTCCCCGCTCGGCTGGTCACTGGCTGCGCAGCGATTCCTCTGCAGGTTCGTGATGTCTGTCCCTGAGGTCAGCAGGAATGCTTGATGGCCCGGAGCATTTCACACTCGAAGGAGGTCCCACCCCCCACCTCCCATGAGGAGGGAGCAGAGGCACCTCCGGGCAGCGGGAGAGACGCTTGCTCCTGCCTTTGTGCCCGTGGGAGGATTGCTGATCTCCCCCTTGCCTCAGGTCCCCGAGCCGTCCCAGGCTGCGCAGCATCACCGAGCCCGAATTCCGGGCAGCCCTGCACGCACAAACTGCAGCTCTTTCCTTTTGGTCTCAGTGCCCACCATAGAACAGAGTCCTCCACATAGTAGGCATTTTATTAAATTGTGAGCCTCCTCTCCTCAACTTGAGTTGAGTACATAGGTCTGGTCTCCCATGATTGCCTCTCCCCTTGTGCCTAGGACAGTGCTGAGATGTCTAGTTCAATGAATATTTGCAGACGAGTCGTCTTGTCTCCATGACCACAGAGCAGGGATGCTTCCTGGCAAGCATCTTTGAGTGGGTGTCCTTTATGCCGCACGTGAGAACAGCCGCAGCCACAGAGTGCTTTAAAAGGCATTCTCCCTGTCACAGGAGTAATAATAAATAACCTTAACAGTGCTTGCCGTGTGCCTGGCGCAATTGGAAAGAAAGCATTTTGGAGCTTGTCTCGTTGGATCCTCACAACCATCCTGAGAGGTAGGGGTGCTGTTACCTCTGTTTTACAGATGAGGAAACTGAGGCAAACAGAGGCTTAGAGTCACCTAGCTAGTAAGAGGCTGAGGTTGGATTTGAACTCAGGCCTTCTTGACACCAGGCTCAGAGCTCCATCCTCTGCACCGCTGAGCGGCCCTGTGAGCTGCTCTCTTCCCTGTTTTACACATGAGATCACCAAGTCGGAGAGGGGTGAGTTGACTCGTCCAAGCTCACACAGCCAGGGTGTGATGTAGTTGAGATTCGAATCCAGGTCTTTTGACTCCGAGTCTAGTTCTCTATCCGTGATGCCACCATTGTGGGCCTGACCGAAGTCTAACCCACATGGGCCGATTCATGGGAGACTTAGAGCCCTCGGAGCGGCGGTGGTTGGTCCTGCCAGTGCAGAGATTCCTTGGTTTTCTGGAGGGTTCTTTAACTTCAAACTAGGCTCATTCTTTTTTTATTTTCTGAAAACTCTGCGAGGAGTCTGTGTGGGCACCTGTGGTGAACAGCTCACAGTCTGTATGTGTTTGTGGGGAGGAGGGAAATGTATTCTTTTTTTTTCAATGTCATTCCAAATTTAAAATGTCTAACAGACCACCCAGTGGTAGAGCATGGTCTCTGAAATTCTGCTAGAATGGGAGGAAGGAAGGAGACAATGGGAAGGGAGAAAGCAGGGAGGAAGGAGAAGAGAAGAGGAAAGAAGAGAGGCTTCTGGGGACTGTCCTCAACGAGCATCCGGCCTCCTTCCCCTCACCATGATCTACGGCTCCCGGGAGAGGTGGGGGGGATGTGCTAGAGTGGGCAGCGCCTTCGAGGGACTGGCCCCATTTCTAGAGGTCCAGTGGTGGGGCTGGGGAGGTCACTGATCCAGGAGGAGCAAAGCAGGAGAGTAGGCAAAATGCTACGAGAGGCCCTGACTTCCCGCTAGATCCCTGGATGGGATGGAAAAACTCAGCATTGTCTTACCCAGATCCCTCATGCTGCTGCACGGTGCATTTCTTCTTCTTTGGTCCTCAAGTGATGGTCTGAGACCCAAGCCTTCAGGGCACAATGTGCTTGTCCTGGAGTTAGGAAGCCACTTAACTCCTGCCTGCCTCAGTTTACTCACCTACCCCACAGGGTTCTTGTAAGGATGAAATGAGATAACAATTGTAAAGCAGTAAATAAGCAAAGAAAGGTAAAAAAGTAAATAAATGTAATTTTTATTGCTATTTTAAAAAAGGCCTGTACAGTGACCTTCTCACGCTGGACTCTCACCCGGCCCATGCAGCCCTTTCCTCTGAGGGCTAGCTCCCCCCACATCCTCCGTCTTAGGGAAGACTTTCAGGATGCCCGTGTCTACATTCCTCTCCAGGCTCCACTCTTGACTCTCTGGACTTTGTCTCCTGTGCCACTGCACAGGCACCTTCTCTCTGCCCCCTCCCCTTTCAGCATCTCTTTGTGTGTGGTCTTCCTCCATTAGAGTGTAAGCTCCATGAGGGTAAGGACTGTATTTCTACTTACATTTGTATTTCCTAGTTCTTGGCATAGTACCTGGCACACAGTAAGGGCCAAATAAATGCTTGTTGACTTGACTTGATCTGACAGATTCTGTAAGGGTTAGAACCCTCCTGACCCCCACAGAACATTAAGCCCATCTGCTGTGGTCTCCTGCGTCTAGACTGGGGCCTTTTAAGGCAAGTATAGGCCTATTCCATTCAGGTGGAAGGCTTCCAGAAGGCCAGATCTCAACTACAAAATATGAAATATTGCAGGGCCCCTCTGTGGCCTGACACACGCATTTTCTACCATACTCTTTTGGTCCTGATGGTCTGTGTCCATCTGGGCAGATGAATCTGTTTCTGCTTCATTTTATCCCAGACTGAAGTCTCAACGCCTTTTCTGGGAATAGAATCAACCTGTACCCTTACAAGGTGTGCGTCAATGAAATGTAAAAATATACCCTTGGCCTCCTGGGTCCCCTCCAGAGCCTGCCTGGGAAAGAGGCTGATGAAATACCCAGAGCCTGAGTTATTTACAGCTGGAACAAGAGGGAACAAAAAACCAACTGATCACTGAGATGGGTTTATTAATGGACCTTAAAACCAATCAGTTTGTTAATGACGATAAATCAGAGAACCCGTCACAGGGAAATTACCCTGGAAAAGCAGAGAGGAGATGAGCCTGGAAAAAGAAAGTCAGCGGTTATATACACATATGTGCATATATAGATTTAGACATACACACACACACATATATTTACATACATACACATGCCTATACACATATATTTATATATACACACATACACATACATATATACACAAATATATAGATATATATTTATATATACACAGAGATATGTGTGTATGTATATATGTATGTATATATGTATTCTCATCTCCTCTCTGTTTTTCCAGTGTAATTTCCATGTGACAGGTTCTCTGATTTATCATCATTAACAAACTGGTTTCAGAGTCTGTTAATGCATGCACACACATACATACATGCATACACACATAAACACTCACATACATATATGCATGCACACACATACATGCACATGCATGCATGCACACACGAGCATATACATACAAACATACATACACACACTCATAAATACACGCACACACATAAATACATACGTGCACGCACACACACATAAACGCATGCATGCACACATGCATATATACATGCACACAATACACATATACATACACATGTACACACACGGGCACACATGCATGCACACACGCATGCATGTACATACATGCATACACGCACGCACACACAAATACATGCATACATACACAATACATAAATACACACATACATATATACGCACATAAATCCATGCATGCATGCATGCATACACACAACCATACATGCACACATGCATGCATACATACATGCATGCACACGCATACATACGCACATACATACAATACATTCACACACATACACACGTAGATACACACATGCGCACTTACATACATACGTGCATGTATACATGCACGCACATATACATACACATATGCACATGCATACGTACATATATACAAGCACATACATACATACACACATACATATATACATGCACACACACATACACATATACAAACATACACACATGCATGCACGCAATACACACATATATGCATGCACACATAGACACATACATGCGTGCATGCATGCATATACACATACATGCATACACACATACACACATAATACATATCCATGCACACATGCATATACACACATACATGCACACTGATATACACAGATACATATACACATACATACACATGCATACACATACATAAACACATACACACATACATGCACACACAGATACATACACACATGAATGCACATACATGCACACATACATCTACACAATACATCTACACACATACATACACACATCTACACACACACAATGCGTACATACACACACGTACACACTTACATACATGCATATATGCACACATAGATACACATACATACACATACATGCATACATGCACGAATACACACGAATACACACATGCATACACATACATACACACATACACAACACACATACACGCACGATGTATACACACATACATGCATGCATGTATGCACACATAGACATGCATGCATGCAAGACATGTACATGCATGCGCACATACACATGCACAATACACACAACACACATGCATACATATATATACGCACACATACACACATGCATATATACACAGATACATACACACATGTACACACACATATATATATACATGCATACAAACATCCATACATGCATACACACAATGTGCACATACGCACATACATAGTGCACACATACACACATATCCACACATATACATATGTGCATACACACATACACACATGTATGCATGCATATACACATACATACACTCATACATACACACAAACATATACACAAATACACATATACACAGATGCATACACAAATACACACATACATACACACACATACACATATGTGGATGAGGTCCCCATACTTGAATCTCAACTTCTTTTTCCATCAATCAATCAATCAACAAGCAATTAAGAATTGCCTCCTATGTGCAAGCATTATGGGAGGTGCTGGGTATACATACATGCAAAAAAGGATGGAAGTGCCTACCTTCAAAGAGCTTATGTCAGACTCATCAGATTCCTGCTATTAACAGAAGCTGACTCTGTGACCCTGGACAAGTCCCTTAAATTCTCTGTGCCTGAGGCAACTTTCTAAGACTCTAAGTTACCAAAAAGATGTTGATCTGTATTGGGATAAGGATTTTCCACACAGGGAATTCTCTAAACTAGTAAAATCAAGATAAATAGTTAGAATAGGCAAATATGTGATCAGGGAGCTATGGAAGACAAGTGGCTGGACCTGCAACCAGGAAGACTCATGTTTAAATCCTGTCTGTGATGTTTATTAGTTGTGTGACAGTGAGTAAGACTCTCCACTTCTCAGAACTCCAGTCAACTCTAAGATGACTGTAAGGGTGGATTGTGTTGTTTGTAGATGAAGGGAAACCATAAGCTATGAAGTCACAAGCCCTTCAGGGAATATGGCCTGAAGCTAGAGTGACTGGAGAGAAAAACACAAAACCAATAGCTATAATGCTAAATGCAAAGGGTCTAAACTCCCTAATAAAATAAAAAAGAATTAAAGAGGGGGTTAAAAAGGAAAAATCCAAAAGCATCCCTCTCACACAAAACATATTTAATTACAAAGGATCTAAATAGATTTTTTAAAAGGCTATTTTACAGTTTGCCGTGTTGAAGCCAAATCACAGGAACTAGAAGAGAAAATGAAGAGAGAACTAACCTGGATCAGAGCAGAACTTATCAAGGAATTAAAAAAAACCATAAAAAATAATATTAAATAAAATGCTAAAGGAACCCAAGAACTGTTTTTTTAAAGGCCAATAAACTGCCAAACAATTGCAGGCCTAATCATAATAGAAGAGTGACAAACTTAGGAATGATAAAGGACAGCTTAGAACAGGGACAAAAGAAACCAAGGAAATGATTGGAGATTACTGCCCACAGTGCTTTGCTAATAATGTTGGGAATCTGAAAGAAATGGATAACCACCTAGAAAAGTAGAAAGTAACCAAATTAGTGAAATGAAAAGTGGACAGAGGACATTGATCAATGTTAGAGATGAGTCATTTGGTAGATGCCCTTCAGAAAAACATTTACAACAACAAAAAATGTACCTACATTTGGACATTGACTCAAGACTTATACAAAGACAACTTCAAAATAATTTTTTTGATGGAAATCAAGAGAGAATTGGAAAAAATGGAAATCTATTCCCTCCTCTCAGTTTGTTCTACCAGGTGGTAATAAGATACAATGAAAAGGATACTCAGGCTCTGGATTCAGGAGCACCTGGGTTCAAACCTTACCTCTGGTGCATTTTACCTGTGTGACCTTCAGCAAGTCACTTAATATCTCTGGGCTTTAGTTTCCTTACCTGTAAAGTGAGGAGGTTGGATTAGATAGCCTCTGAGGTCTCTTCCAGCTCTAGACCTCAGACCCCAAATTAACTTATAGATTGAATAAATACTCTGTCAGTCAAAATACCCACAGATTATTTCATAGAATTAGAGGACATGACAAAATTCAGATTAAAATAATCAATGGACAGCAATGATGAAATAATGAAAAAGAAAATGGGAAAAAGGCAAACGCGACAATCAGGTCCTGAGATCAAGGGCACAGGATGGCATCGGTCATTAAAATAAACAAACACCTGTCTGATGCTGGAGAAAACGGAGAAGGGGCTCAGTGGAGCAAAAGCAAAAGCCAGCTCTGGATCCAATGGAGAGAAAAAATAATTCTTTGATGGATCTCCACTTCCAAAAGCCCAGGGAACAAAATCACTAGTCAACAAAAACTCTTGGGAAGGCTGAACACCTGCGAGAAGGGAGATGGGTTCGAATCCAACCTGGATAGTACAAAGCATAATAAACTCTATGGTGATGAATTACCTAAACAAAAGCAAGCCATTAAAGAAATCTGGAAGAAAAATGCTTACTCCATTTGCTTCATTGTGGAGAGGAGCATGTTAACCAATGACGTAAACAAAAGAAACCACAATAGAGAGTGTGCGGGCTTGGCTGCATAAGGATAAGATGAGCAAAAAAAGGCAAGGCAACATGTTTGCACTAAATACATCTGATTGAAGTCAGACACCCAGAACCTGAGGATGCACATCTGTAAGACCAAAAGAGACTTCCCATATGGAATAATGGCCACAGGACATCAACAGACAAATATAGAGGGAGACTATGAACATGAAACATGTTTAAATTGTCTGGTAAAAATCAAAGCAACCTGTGGTCTTATTCCTATGCTCATGGAGGGGGGGGAGAGAGAGAGAGGGAGAGAGAGAGAGAGAGAGAGAGAGAGAGAGAGAGAGAGAGAGAGAGAGAAAGAAGAAGAAGAAGAAGAAGAAGAAGAAGAAGAAGAAGAAGAAGAAGAAGAAGAAGAATAAGAAGAAGAAGAAGGAGGAGGAGGAGAAGAAGGAGAAGAAGAAGAAGAAGAAGAAGAAGAAGAAGAAGAAGAAGAAGAAGAAGAAGAAGAAGAAGAAGAAGAAGAAGAAGAAGAGGAAGAGGAAGAAGAAGAAGGAGAAGAAAGAGGAGAAGAAGGAGAATAATAATAATAATAATAATAAGAAGAAGAAGAAGAAGAAGAAGAAGAAGAAGAAGAAGAAGAAGAAGAAGAAGGAGAAGAAGAGGAAGAAGAAGAAGGAGAAGAAAGAGGAGAAGAAGGAGAATAATAATAATAATAATAATAATAATAATAAGAAGAAGAAGAAGAAGAAGAAGAAGAAGAAGAAGAAGAAGAAGGAGAAGGAGAATAATAGTAATAATGACAAGAAGAAGAAGAAGAAGATGATGATGGGAAGAAGAAAAGATGGGAGGGAGAGAGAGAGAGAGAGAGAGAGAGACAGAGAGAGAGAGAGAAAGAGAGAGACAGAGAGAGAGACAGAGAGAGACAGAGACAGAGAGAGACAGAGACAGAGAGACAGAGAGAGGAGGCGAGAAGAGGGGGAGAGGGGGAGAGAAGAGGAAAGGGAGAGAGAGAAGAGAAAGACAAGGAAGAGAGAGAGGGGTTGAGAAAATCCAATGGAAATAGACCCTACTTACACCACTGGTGGAACTGTAAGCTTGTCTAAGCATTTTGGAGAGAGAACACAGCCAGGCAATACAAGCCTCAAAATTGATCGTGGCTTTTGATCCTGCAATTCCCTTGCTAGAATTCTATCTGAAAAACTCCTGAGTGAGAAAAATGACCCCTTGGGTACACCTGCAAACAGCTCCTCTATTTGGAACATCAGAGAAGTGCAAAGAAGCTGCACCTCCAGCCATTGGAGAAGCAGGGTAATAAGCGCTCGACTTGGAGTCTGGAAATTTTGCTTCAAATTTCACTTTCCTTCAGTTTCTGACAATGAGTAAACCCACCACACATCTTTAAGCCTCCGTTTTCCCCTCTGTAAAGGAGAGTGTAAAAGTATCTCCAGTCTTCACCACGCAGGATTGTTGTGAGGCTTGAGCAGAAATCGAATCCAAGGTGCTTTGCAAACCTTCAAACCTTCCATGAGTGTTTGTTATCATTATTCTCATCATCAAAAATAATAAATTCTGGTCCTTTGTTGCTATGGTATTTTATGCTGCTACAAAAGGGTCCAATCTGAAGGAGCTGGGAAGCATGGAAATATCTTTCAGCAGAAACGAGCAAAACTGTAAATCTATCACTTCATCATTTTGATATATGGAAGAAGAACGAGCAGGTCGAGGAGAGTAGAAAAGTCAACAAGCACTTATTATGTACCTACTGTGTGCCAGCCCCTGTGTTAAACAGTGGGGATACAAAAAGAGGCAAAAGACAATCCTGTCCTCAAGGAGCCCACATTAATGGGGGAGAGACAGCAAGCAAACAAATATATACAAAACAGTTAATGTAAGAGAAACTAAAGAAAATTGACAGGTGCTTGAATTAAGAGGGGTTGGGGAAGGAAGAAGGGACCTCAGAGGCCCTCTGATCTGAACCCCTCATGTTTACAGAGGAGGAAACTGAGAACTCAAGGTCCCTAAATGACAAAGCCAGGCTAATTACAAAGTTTCCAAAGTTAATTTTATGAAGGAGTGGCCCAGTTAATGCCAGCCTATTTTCTCATCACCTTATCTTCCCCTCTGCTAGAGGAGATGACCCAAAGCTTGGCCACTTCCATTCTCTTCCCTCTCTGTCCTACAGGCACCAGGAAGGTTTGCCCAGACCTTGTGGGAGCCCCAGTTAGACCACGGACTGAGCTCTGAGACCACAGAGAGCAATGTATGTGTGTGTGCACATCACACCAGAGTTTGCTTTCGAATGCTTGGCAGTTCAGCTTGAGAAAGGACCTCAGTGTGTGGTACCTTCTCCTGCCAGGGGATCTTCAGAATCTTCCTAAAACGATTCAAATGGAAGCGATTCAGTTTCCTGGCATGGCACCGGTAAGCTGTCCAGGTTTCACAGACATACAACCATGAGGTCAGCACAACGGCTCTGTAGACCTTCTGTCTGATAGTCAGTCTAATATCTCTTGTCTCCCACACTTTCCTTCCAAACGCTGAGCCAGCTCTAGCGAGGCAGGCATTAACCTCGTTATCAATGCGTACTTCCTTGGAAAGTAAACCACCAAGGTAAGAGAACTTGTCCACAGCATTCAAAATTTCTCCACTAGCTATAACCAATGGTTCCTCACATGGATGGTGTGATGCTTGCCGGTGGAGAGCCTCTGTTTTCTTAGTTTTAATTGACAGGACAAAATTAGCCCAAGTGGCAGAGAATTGATCCTTACTTTGATGCATCTCTGCCTCAGAGGCCTCATTGACTGCACAGTCATCTTCAAACAAAAAGTCACGTACCATCTCTCCCTCCACTTCAGTCTTGGCTTGTAGCCTTTTAAAGTTAGTCACTTCGCCATTAGTTCAGTAGCTGACCTGGATACCACATTGGTCCTTGTTGAAGGCATTTGACAACATTGCTGAAGTGCGAGGGAACAACACACTGTCTTGCTTCCTTCCACTGGCGACTGGGAAAGTTGGAGAGCATCATCCATTATCCAGAACCTGGGCCAGCACACCATTGTGGAACTATCTGGCACACAGTAGGCATTTAATAAATGCTCATCTTCATCCTTTCCCTTGGTTGATTGTTGTTTCCAAAAGCTGAGGTCACATTAGCCCCCACTTGGCAACTGAATACGAGGATCGAGAAAACCACAAAGCAATGAAGTCCTGGAGCTAGAAAGAACCTTAAGGAGTCTTGGGTCCAGTTCTCCTGATTTACAGATGGCGATCTGAGGCTGGGCATAGGGAACTGACCGACCAAGGGCAGACTGGTAGTTGGTTGCAGAGGCTCTGATTCATACCTGCATGTGAAGCGAAGTCACCTTGCTCTTCCCCTCAGGGGGATTTGTATTTCGATTTAAGCCTTGAATCTAATTGTGGATGAAAAGGCTTGTTCACAGTCTAATAATCCCAAGCATCACTGCACAGGTGAAGTCATTTTGGGGGGTGGGGTTGAGGGGGTGGGAGGGGAGGGACACAGGAACGTTCTTCCCTGAGCCCTTGAAATCAGCTTGTAGGCAGCTCCTCAGGGAGGTTTGTTTTGTTTGCAAAATGAAGCACTGTGTGTGTACACCACTTGCTGCAGAACACCACCAACCTGGGAGACAAGGAACTCTCTGTCCTTCACCTACAGGAAGCCAGAGGCAAAGTGACTTATTCTGAGGTCCCACAGCTAGTCAGTCAAGGCAGCATAGATTTAAACCTCGAAAGGGCTTTAGAAGCCACCTCCTTCATTTTGTAGATCACTAAACTGAGGCCCCAGTGGGCAAGCTGATGGGACAATGTCACACAGGTACATACAGACCCCCAGATCTTCTGATTCTTTCCATGCACCACGATGCTGCTTCTGTCCAGCCTTGTTCCCACCACCCCTGATCCTTCCCTGTCAGTTAAGGTTCCCTGCTCTGCTCACTGCAACCTGCAACCAGAACTAGGATGCGAGTGGCACCAAAGCTATTTTTGCCCCAGGGTGAAACTTGGCTGTGACTGTTCTCTTTACCCCAGTCACCTCCAGTAGTCCTGATCAATATCTGGCCACTGGACCCAGATGACTCTGGGGGAGAAAGTGAGGCTGGTGACCGTGCACAGCCCTCCCTCTCTCAAATTAAAGTCAACTACAAGTTGTGGCATCATCTCCCTGATGTCATGGTCCTCTTCCGGAATGAAGGACAAACCAGAACCCATGAAACTACCCTCTTTACCTCTAGTCTCTAAAGCCTCTTGAGCAGAGGCAGAACAAGGGAGGGGTGACGAGCTTTGTCAAATTCAGTGTGCTGACCACACTTTCAGTGCTTCAGAACAGTAGACACAACGGCCTTCAGGGCCTTGTTAGCAAGAGGAATTACTTAAAATGAAGGGCTACCAGATGGGAGCTTGGGTGAGCTTCTTGCCTTTCTCTGTCTGGTGGCTTCCCCATCATGACGGCATTCAGGGACCTCTCTCCTCTGCAGGACAACGTCTGGCTCCCTCACCCCACCAGAGGATTGTTTCCTGTCATATATCCCAGGTGCAAAAATCCCTAACTTACCACTCCACTGGGGAGCTCGTCTTGATTGGTCCATTCCGAACCACCAGACTTTGTTCTGGTTGTGGGGAAAGGAGGGAGAGGCGAGGCCTGAGCCGCTGAACCCTGGCAACGCCCCTCCCTCCTGGATATATTGAGTTAATTAAAAAGCTTAGCCATTGCCCAAGAGTGTTGTCATCACGCACAATTACTAGAGCTGAGCACCAGCCCTCACTTAAAACAGCCATAAAAACGTGCCAAACACCGTGGCCGGGGCCCTGGTTATGCTCTCTCTCTAAATTAGCTCTTGAGAAATCATCCCTGCCATGCTCAGCTTTGATGTTTGTCCCTGGCCATTAACAGAAAGAGATGGCTGGGTTCAGGAGACCAGCTCATCCCGACACCAGCCCAGGAAATTAAAAAGAAGAAAAATTAAGTCTCTCCTGTTTGTTTGTATTTGCATGAGGCTCTCTCCTCTAAGAACAACTGGGATTGCTTTCCAAACCAGCATTCCCAGGCAGTTATTATAGGAGTCAATAACAAGTAAACACCCCTGCCCCCCCCACGGCCCCCAACACAAATACTGCAGTCCATTCTGTGGACCAGAGATGCTCCCAGGAAGCTACTGGGTTTGTATTTCTAGGGAAAGGGTCAGGTGGTGCTTCTCTTCCTTTAAAAAAAAAAAAAAGAAGAAAGCGACTGAGCAATCTCCACACACCTCAGACAGAGGCTGTTCTGAATGTCAAGGTCAAAGCTCTTTTCAAAAGGGACTTTGTTCCAAGAGGGGCCCTGGACAGTGAGGCTGCATTTACACAGAGGGATAGGGGAAATTCCTGTTTTGTCGAGCGAAGAGGACTGAGAGGGGCCAGGGAGATTATTAAATCCAGAAAAACAGGCTGATTATTTTTAATATATATGCTGATAAGAGTCCTCTTAAGCTTTTTAAACACATCTGCAGGAAGATTTCTTGAAAGAGACAGCCTGGGTGACTAGAAAAGCAAAACAAAACAAAACCCAGGGCTTGTAGCCAGGTGAGTCAGAGGGCTGGGATTCCAATCCTCTCTCAGAGGTTTCCTGAGCTGTGAGGTCACAGATCACTGCCCCTCAGTGTTCTCTTCTGTGAAATGGGATGAGAATCTCTGAAATACTGAAATCTTGCATGATGAAGACCATATGTTGAGAGTTGGAAAGTATACTACCAAGGCACCCCATGTTACAGATGAGAAAACTGAGGATCAGAAAAAATAAACAAACCATAGATTAATGGCAGAGGAATTAAGGGCAGAGCTGGGGTTCAAATTCAGGTCACCAGGCTCCCCATCAGATGAGATCACCTCTACAATGCCATGCTTTTGTAAATCTTCAGTGATCTAGAAGTAACGAGTGTTATAACTAATGGCCTGTTTTTAGTAGGACTAGGGCTGGCACTCCTCGGTGTGCCAAACCCAGGAGAGGGCAGGAAGACCAGGCCTTGTTCAGAGTGCCTTGGAGGCCAAGTTTGGATGCCGCCTCCTCCAAGCAGGAGCCCTGATTTTCAGCATGACGGAAATGTGAATTATCACTAGATGTAAACAAAGCAATCCTTAGCTCTCTTTTCCATTGCATATGAGTTTGCAAAGCACGTGGTTGTGTTATCAGCCACAACCCTGTGATGTAAGAGCATCTTTGTTCAGCCATTTCAGGCACCCCATCTGGGGTTTCCTAGGCAAAGACATTGGAATATCTCTGCCATTTCTGTCACTGGCTCATTTTACAGATGAGGAAACTGAGGCAAACAGGGCTGAGTGACTTGCCCAGGGTCACACAGCTCATAAGTGTCTGTGGCTGGATTTGAACTCAAGTCTTCCTGATCCCAGGCCCAGTGCTCTATCAACTGCAGCCCCAGGTTGCCTCATTTTAAAACACACGAATTTTATTTTTCAAAAGATAACAAACAACCAGAAAAAGAGCCAATTCAAATTCATTCATATGGACATAAAGTCTCTTTCAAATAGATTTTTCCACCAAAAACATTCCCTTAAAAATCTTCCACATTCACCCGTGTTTAGGGCCCAGGACCTAAAATTTTGAGTTGAACAGGAGATCTGCACAATTCATATTTTTCCTGAGTTTGGTGGCACAGAAATGCAGAGGTTTCCTCATCAGGTGACCTGCCCCTCCCGGCATCCTCCATTAGGAGAAGTCTTCTGCAAAGAACAGTCCGTAGTCCTGAACTCACAAGGCAACGCTGCCCGTTCAAAGGTGCATCCAAGTGATCTGTCCTCTGCTCCCACATGCTCCATGACACCCATTTTCCATTTGCCCCGTGAATCCCCGGGTCTTCTTCTGAGAGTCACCGGGTGAAGTTCAATGACCTGCATCTTGTACCGCTCCCTCCCTCTCCTCTTCTTGGTTCTTGTAGTTAGTCTACGTTCCATTGGAGTGGAGATCTCGTTTAAGATGCTCTGGAAGGCTCAGGGAAAAGAGGATGTCCTAAAGGTAAATTAAAGAAAGCTTCTGCTTGCTGACTTAGGAGAGGAAGGAGGAACCAGAGATTCACACACACACACACACACACACACACACACACACACACACACACACACACATGATTTAAAAGAACAGGTCTCACCTGGAAAGACTTACGTGAACTGATACAAAGTGAAGCGAGCAGGACCAGGAGAACGTTGTAACGGCAGCATTATGTGATGACCAGCTTTGGTAGACTTAGCTCTTCTCACCAATCCTGTGATCCAAGACAATCCCAAAGGACTCATGATGAGAAATGCTCTCCACCTCCAGAGAAAGAACGGATGGTGTCTGAATACAGATCCAAGCATATTGTCTCCCTCTCTCACTGTGCTCTTTTAAGCAGTCTGATAACCAGGGGAAAAGAGTGCAAGGGAAAAACAAATTATGTTCCCCCCTTCCAGCCCCCACAAATACACACACAGATACACAGACATACATGGACATATGCATACCAATATATGGTAGATATACACACAGAGGGACCACAGACACTTTGGATTTCTACCCAGCAAAAGACCTTCACTTTTAGACTGACAATATACTTCCTCATGCATGAGTGGGAAACAAAAGATGAAATATCATCATGGCCCCTTTGAAGGCCTTAGATGTTCTTATTTTTATAATAACTTTTGCTAGGAGTATTGGCAGCGTAAGTGGCCTGACGGTCATCAGGGATTGTGTGTGTGTGTGTGTGTGTGTGTGTGTGTGTGTGTGTGTGTGTGTGTGCAGATGTGTGAACCCCCTCATTTATAGAGGCCTCTCAGAGCCCTGGACAGCTTGGGAGATCGCTCTAAGTTGGAGCATATACTATAAACACTGTAAATGAAACCTTGGTTGTTGCTGTTGTTAGCAGGGGATGGGCCAAAGAGGATGTCTATCCCATCAGTCAAAGGCATTTTAAAGTCCCTACTATGTGCCAGGCTGGGTGCTAAGCATGGAGAATATAAATATGAGCAAAAGAAAGACAGTTTCTGCCCTCCAGGAGCTTACTCTTTAATGCGGAAGACTCTCACAAGGAGAAGCTGAAAGGGGGATGGGAAGCATGACATTCAGAGGAGGGCAGCCTGGTGGGTGAAGAGGAGATGGTTGGCCTGGGTGCCCTCTTTAAATGGCTGTTCTGAAAGGAGAATTCTAGCCAAACGGTGGGACCCCAGGGGCAGAGGATGCTTTCAAGGTTTGGGTTCCAGGCCAGAAGTGGTCTTCCAGGATCACAAAGGTTTCTGGGGCATGGTGGAAAAGCCCAGAGGTTTGCAGCCTGGTGGGAAATGTCAAGGTGAAAAGATAGCCAAGAAATGAGGAGGCCGCAAATTAATCTTCAAAAAATTATAGAGTTGGGCATGGTGTGTCCCTTCTCCTGGGGAGGCTCAGGCTGATGGATGGCTTGAGTTGGGGAGGTCTGAACTACAGTAGGGCTAAAGCTTCAGCATCTACTCTAAATCTGGCACCAATATGGTGGTGGGGGGGCACCAGGATAACCAAGGAGAGGAGAACCAGCCCCACTCAGAAATCCTGCCCAGGTAACTCTGGGTCAGTCCCTGAGACTTTCAGGGTCCTGGATCAGAACTGTTAACACATAGTGCATGGGTTCTATGTGGCCCACAACACTCCCTAATGGTTAATGTTAGGTGCCCAGTCCAAACTAGATTAAAATGTAACCAGGAAATATTGAATAAAATATACAAATATATGTAAAATATATAAAAATTGAACAAAAATATAATAAGCTGTAGATAACATTACATTTTAAAATGAAATCTATATGAGGCCCACAGGGATCCTTTGGACAGATTGGTGGCCCCTGTTCCTATCAGAGTTTGACACTTCTGCTCTAGGCAATTCTCAAGGACTTTGAGTTGCAGAAAAGGAGCTGACCTGCCCTGGGAGAAAGTTTCCTCATCAAGGCCTTCCCTCTATCAATAAAGTCATGGGTCTAGCTCCCACCCCTCCCCCATTGACTGTTTTCACTGCAAGCCCTTCGTATCTGGATCCCCACCAGCCTTTCATGGCAGTAACTCTATGGCTGACATCATCGGCCTCCTTGCTCTTGTCCACACATGACACTCCAGCACCTTTGCCAAGGCGAGCCCTGTACTTGGAATGCACTGACTCACGGTCTCCACTGCTTGGAATGCCTAGCTGTCCCGGTGGAGTGGATAGGGTGCTGGATTCAGCATCAGGAAGCCCTGAGTTCAATACCACCCCTTATTTCTATTAGCAATGTGACCCAAGACATGTCATTTATTGCTCTGTGCCTCGGTTTCCTCATTTGAAAATGAGAGCCTTGGACTCAATTTCCGCTTTGGTAACTTTCAGCCGTAAATGTAGGATCCTATGATTTAACTCAAGTGCCTTTTCTGAATGCAACCTCATCAGTTACTCTGACTTTCTATACGTTTTGCTCTATAGACATAGTCTTTCCTCCACTAGAATTAAAGCCTCCTGAGGACAGGGACACTTTTTCACTTTTGTCTTTGTGATTCCACCATTAACGCAGTGCCTGGCACAGTCAGCTCTTAATAAATGCTGGCTGAGTCAATGAATGAGTGAGTTGTGTAAAGAGAGAGGGACATAAGGACCGATGAAACAAAGAGAAACAGCGGCAGGTTGTCTTGTCTCATTTGCATCCTTTAACAGAGACAAGCGAACGCTGCGGCTGAGTTCAGGGCTCCATTCTGTGCAGTTGTCATGGGAACAGCTGGGGGATTGAAGGCCCGTCTCTCAGCCCCAGCTTGATGGAGGGCATCCTTCCTCTGCCATGGCTACAAAGCAAGCTGCAGTCATTTACTTAAGAAATGATTTCCTGTGTCAGCCCAGGATTTAGGAGAAGTACCCTCCCCCGGATTTATGGCAGGCAACCTCAGCTCCCTTTCCCTGTTCCCAATTGTCTGGCTGCAAGAACTCTTAAAGATAGCTAGGAACAGAAAAGCCCTGATGACATCCAAATTAATCTTTCCCAGGCCGAGCTTTCCCCATTCAGATGGATTCCTTAAACCCCAGCCGCTGGCTGAGAGGTCTAGAGATAACCCAGTCAGGGATATTCTCATTAAGGACTATCCAGGTAGGGGCACTCAGGGCTAGGTGGCAGGCCTTCCTGAGGTAGCTGCCAGGAGGCTCAGTGAGGGCAGGGACATTTACATCGGAAGGAGTCTCAGCATTACTGGGCGTCATGCCATTGGGTCAAACTTTGGATGGCTTTTTCAGCCTCTTTGGGGGGGGGGGAAGCTATTCAAGGAAACATGTTTTAAAAGGAAGGATAGATTTAACGAATGACCTAGTGAGCTCTGCCTCTCCACTCCACCCCTCCCATCTACCTCTGGTCCTTTTTTGGAGGAAAAAGAGCTGGAAGCCCAGGCACAAGACAGGACGATGGCCTGAAATTCCATTCTAAAGATTCCATAGATACTTGCACACATGCACGTGTTTTCTTCTGGTAGAAGGCAGCTTCCTGGAGGCCGGAGGCTGGGCCATTTTGTCCTTTGTATCTCAATCCCTATTGCTTAACCAACGCTTACTGACTTCACTGATTCTTGGAAGCTCTTACCTCATTCACCTCCGGGAGACCGTGAGCTGTTGGGGAAACAACGGAGGAGATTCCTTGGCAGGTGCAGGGATGGAGGAAGGGTCTAAAGGGTTCTCTTCCAATCTAGATCATGCTTTTTCTAGTCTCATCCTAACTCTAGTTCCCAGTTCTCTTTGAAACCAAGGATATACAAGTGTGAGACGCCTGGCTGGACAAGGGACGCAAGTGACCAGTTTAACTCAGCTTAGACATACTTTATGCCTTCAGGACTGGTGGGTGTGAAATACAAGAAATGCTGCCCATTGGGGCCTTTATAATCCAGTGGGAGGGATGGATCCTGCCCCTGTGAAAAGGAAATGGTTAAAGAACTATATAAAATGGCCCATGATTATAGGGGGGCACTCGGTGGCACAGTGGATAGAACGCTGGCCCTGGACTAAAAAAGACTCATCTTCCCTAGTTCAAATCTTGTTTCAGACACTTACCAGCTGGGTAATCCTGGGCAAGGCACTTCACCCTCTTTGCCTCAGTTTCCTTATCTGCTAAATGAGCTGAAGAAGGAAATGGCAAACCACCCCAGTGTCTCTGCCAAGAAAACCCCAAGTGGGGTCAGGAAGAGTTGGACTCCGTTGAAATGACTGGACAAGGATTATTTTAAGGACCGGATTCCACTCATTATCCCTTTGTTAGGTAACAAAACATGATTGAATCAATTAGTCAGAAGTGAGTGTGAACAGGACCACCCCTCTTTACCCCCTTCCCACTTGCAGTGCATTTATCTCCCCTTGGGAATCTTTAGTTTAAAGCCTCCAGGAGATAGATAGGGAGGCTGGCACCAGATTGTAGAAGGCTTAGAGAGTGAAGGGAAGCAGGCAGTGTGTTAGGTGGCAGGAGATGGGCAGCTGGAAGTTACTGACCATGCGTGACAGACATACCTAGGGCTGAGGACAAAGGCATGTTCTAATGGAAGAGGCAGAATGGAGGGGGCAGGGCTCATCAGGTCTTCGTCACTAAAGCCGAGGGGCCTCTTTGAAGGGACCTGACTAACCAGGATGGCCAAATGCTGGCACGCTTGCCAAACAATCCAGCCTCTAAATTTTGAGTCCTACCTCATGAGAGCCTGGTATTGAATGCAGACAGAGGTAAAATGGATTCAGTCAGTCAACAAGCATTTATTAAGTGCCTACTGTGTGTCAGGCACTGTGGAATACCTCCTGATTTTGGAGTTGGAGTATCTTGGTTCACATCTTGCCTCTGCTCTTTGTATGACTCGGGGCAAGTCATTTCACCTGTGCCAGCCTTTGTTTCCACTCCTGTGAAATGGGAGGATGAGTTGGCCTCATGTAACTCTGAAGTACTTTCCAGATTTGAGCTGGTAATCCCAGATGTTCTCTTCCAATCATAAGGCATGGCTGTAGGGTGTGAATCTTGGGGGTGTGGGGTATGTGGGGGCATGGATTCTGTGGTTGCTAAGATCCCTTCTAACTTGGAAATGGTATGATTCTGTGCATTAAAACCTAGTCTCTAAATTGTGCTAATCTTGACAACATGTATAGAGTCCTCACCATGAAAGAAGACAGCGCCGTATATGTTCAGCTCTTCTTTTTTAAACTGAGATCCCCCTGAGGACAGGAACTATGGCTTCCCTTTCTGCAGGGAGCAAGCTTAGTGATGAGTTCAAAATTATTGGCCTATCGTTCTTCTCTGTTCATGACCTTCTGCCTCCCACCTTTTTGCCTTTGCCCAGGCTGTGCACCATGTCTGGAATGTCCTTCCTTCTCCCTTCCTTGGAGACTGTTGAGTTTTTTTCAAAGCTCAGCTTTAGAGCCACCTCCTGCAGGAAGTTTATCCTGATTTCCCCGATGACTAGTGCTCAACCCCACCCCCATGGCTTTGGGTATTCTTTGCATTTACTTTTCTGGGCCCCTGTTGTTTCCCTAGTAGAGTGGAAACTCCTCAAAGAGCGACTGTTTTCTTTTTGGCATGAAACCTTAAGAACCTGGCACAGAATATTGCCAGCACACAGCAAGTGATTAATAAATGTTTGTTCAGTAGTTGAACGAATGCATCTAAGCAATAAGAAGAAACTAAGCTGATTCTCTCTCCTCTTTCTCCCTTCCTCCATCCTTCTCTCTTTCTTTCCCTCCCATTCTCCTCCTCCTCCCCCTCCTCTTCCCCCTTCTCTTCCCCCTCCTCTTCCTCCTCCTCCTCCTCCTTCTTCTTTACTCTCCTCTCTCCCTCCCTCCCTCTCTCTTTCTCTCCCTCTCTCTCTCTTTCTCTCCCCCCCTCTCTCTCCCCCACCCTTTCTCTCTCCCCCTCTCTCTCTCTCTCCCCCCCTTTCTCCCTTTCTACCTCTCCCTCCCAGGCTTTTCTAATCTCTAGAGACAGCATTTCAGTTCTTTTCTGAAAAATGATACTGTTCTGAACAATGTCTTTCAGAAGGAAAACTGGGTAATTGACCTATCTGTGTAGCCTGGGAAAATAATATAATTTTATAGGGTGTAGAAGTGCCCTTTAGGTCACTTGCAAGAAAATGGAATCTGAAATTGCCCACTCTCTCTTGTGGCCTATGTGTTTAGATTAGGTATAGTCAGGTGGCCCTAAAATGGAGCCCTTCTTAGAAGACTCAGTGAAAAGCCTGTGTATTTCTTAGATGCCCTGGGGGCCAAAGGATGGTACATACCATTTGACCACCTCGAGGAGACTTTCTTGAACTTTTTGTTTTTTTCAGAGGTACTCCTTCCAACTTGGCATTTACACATGAGGGTTAGGTCCCTGGAGGGTGGCTGCTCCCTCAGATTCTTGGGGTAACCCTGTGGTTGAACTATATAGCTCACTAGCCCCTGCCAGCCTGCTTTCCACGAATGGTCAGCTTGTGTTAGCTCTCAGTGAATTGGCTCTTAGTGAAGGAATTTACTAAGATGGAACAGTACAAACAGCAGCTACAAAAGTCTTTCCCCATAAGCCTGCAGTGCAATCTTGTGTAAACACACACAGATCTCATGAGAAAAGGATGGTCTCAAACCTTTTTGAGTGTGATGGTAGTCAGGCACATAAGTACCATAGGGAAAGGCATCTCATGATTCTGGGCACATGGGGGTCTACACAACCTTCCTCTCTCTAGAGAGAACTCATGTAGGTCCCCTTGAGTACTCTTTTGGGTGGTTTGCTCAGTTGTATTCTCAGGTCTGGTCCTTTCCACAGCACTGTTCTTTGTTATTAGAGCCTAGCTCTCTCTTGAGTTCTCAGCTGACTCTCTTCTCTGCTGCCAGAAGCCCCACTCTTGAAGCTCCTTCCTCCTTGAATGACTATTCTTCTATATGTGTGTCTTTTTAGAATGTGTTTCTCTGCTTTCTCAATTGTTCCCTGAACTTTCTCAAACTAATAAACCATCAATCTCTTAAACTGAGAGAATGATTTCCTCTATCTCTGCTTCTAGATGCTATGGCCAATATAGGTGGGTGGGAATAAATCCCCTCTGCTCCCCCCACCCCCTCATGTGATGCAAGCCTCGACTAGATTCATTAGCAAGAGGAATAAGAAGCAGGAGTCATCTAAAGAATTTTTGACACAGAGGAGGAAAGGACCTTAGACGGAATCTAATAAAATGCTCATTTTACTAAAGAGAAAATGGCGAGCTACAGAGGGGAGGGGTTTGATCAGGATCACTGGGCCATAAGCAGCAGTACTGAGATTCTAAGCCTCATTGGTTGACACCAAATCCTTTGCTCTCAGATGATTTAGCAGTAGACCATTTGGAGTTGGTGAACGATGGATGGGGAAGGAACGAGGGAAAGAGAAGAGTCAGAGATGATTCTGAGCTTTGGAATATTGGGTAACTAAAAACATGGTGGCAGTATGAACAGAAATGGGGCAGACAGGGGTGGGTTTGGGAAAGAGACAAGGCCACTTTGGGAAAATATCAGTTTGAGTGGCTTGGGGGTATGGAGCACCTGAAAAGCACTAGATTGGGAGCTGGAAGCCCTGGAGTCAGGTCCTAGTCACCCTTACTACCAGTGAGACATTGGGGAAGTCACAAATCTCTCTTGGTCTTCAATTTCCTTATTAATGCGAAGACCCTTTACAACCTTACCTCTATAACTTATTAAATGACTGAACCAGGACTTAAACAGAGACCTTTTGAGTTCTAATCCAGTGTGTCTGTTGGGTATTTAAAACCCCAGTCATGGTCTGGGTCTACTGCATTTGTTTGAGATTACTGCACGTGAGTACCCAGGCCTCCACAATTGAATTCTGAGATCCAACCTTGAGAGACCTACTTGGCTGGACCTCCATGGACTGGAGTACACTGTCACTCCTAGTTCTGTACCTAGTCAGGCATTTTAGACTGGGATCTGTCCTGGGAAAGCTGATCTCTAGGGGGAGGAGATGGCCTTTTTTCATGTTCATTGACTCATTATGTTCCCTATTTCAGCACCCCAGAAATGATGTTCCCTATGATTCATGTCTAGTGTCTTCCCATAAGGGGACTGGATAGCACCAACATGTAGCATATAATACAAATTGGATGTGGGTGTTTCAACAATTTGGCTAGCAGCCGCTGTGGGTGTGAAAAACCAACACAAGACCAACAACGAGAATGCTGCAAGCCCAAGTTCTTTTGATCTGCTTTACTAAGGAAAGCAATGGTAAGGGGTTGACAAGCTTACTTTAATCCAACATACAAATATCATTCACTTAGTTCAGAGGAAAAATCCAGCACCCTGAACTTCAGAGCAAACACAAACAAATTACAAACATCGACATATAGACCTTGTCTGATTCAAATCTCAATGCATAGTTACCAGAGTTTAACAAAGTCCAAACATTGGGGTTTACAAGCTGGAGGGCTCTTAGCTACAGCTGCCCAGAGTCTCCACATCAGCACTACACCAAGAGTGAGAGCCCTAAGCAAACAGCTCTGTTCTCTCTTCTTATGCACTCTTTAGCCCCCATCAAACTGCAACCAGAACTTAGGCTCCTACGATTGGCTCTGGTCTTAGCAACTCCCCTTAGGACCCTGGGGACTTCACGCCCACATGGGCTTAGCACCTAGTAGCTAGGGGTTTGGGGCCTACTTTGGAGCAAAGATATAATCAGACCTCCCTTCACTGGCCCCACCTGGAGCCCCACCTTAGTTACCAATGCAGTGGGTCAGGTAATTTATTCTTACACACACACGAGAAAGACTAAACGTTAAAATAATAATAAGTAGTAGTCGTAGTAACTAGTAGCTAACTTTTATCTAGGATTTTAAGGTTTGCAAAGTCCTTGAGAGGGCAGCTAGATGGTTCAGTGGATGGAATGCTGACCCTGCAGTCAGGATAACCTGAGTTCAAATCCAGCCTCAGACACTTACTATCCGTGTGACCTTGGGTAAGTTGCTCAAGCTGTTTGCCTCAGTTTCCTCATCTATAATATGTGCTAGAGAAGGAAATGCAAACCACTCTAGTATTTTTGCCAAGAAAACGAGGTCATGGAGAATTGGACAAAACTGAAATGACTCGACAATAGCAAAATGCTTTATAAATATTATCTCATTTAATCCTCGACCCTGTAAGATAAATGCTATTGTCACCCCCATTTTTCAAAGGAGGAAACTGAGACCAAGTGATTAAGTGACTTGTCTCAGGTCACATAACTATGAAACATCTCATAACTATTATTAGTACTCTCTGCTGGAATAGTTAAAATCCATTGGAACACAAAACAGCTTAAAGAATGGGCAATTAGACATTTTACATTTCACCTCTACTGGGCACTGTCTTAATAACTCCCAGTACACATCTGCCAACAAAATGGGCCAGGCTTTGGCCAGTCCTGTTGCCAGTGTTAATGATAAATGATAGCTAGCATTTATATAGTATGTATTACATGCTATTAAGTGCTTTGCAAACATTTCATTTGACCTTCACAATTACCCTAGGAGAAGTGATTGGCAGTATGAGGGGGATCCCTCAGTACTTTCTGGGCACTTTCCCTTTTTTCAGCCTTTATTCTACATTCTGTTTCCCAGTGACCAGGTTTCTTACAGTAAAAACAGGCTCCTACCTTCTATATCTTGTTGATTAAAAGGACTATATTTTTCTTTCCTAACATGCAGAAAGGACTCGGGGACTAATTTCAGCCTCTTCTGCTACCTACAGTCTCAAGGGGGGAACTCAGTGTCAGAATGTTGCCTATCAGAAATAGTCAGCTGAATTTGTTTAGAGGTGGGCAGGTGAAGATTTTTAACAAAATAGGATAAAAACTGAAATGTCAGGGAGAGATTAATAACAGGTTGCTATAAAGGGCAAACCATTTACCTATTTTTTTTCCACTCTGGGTTACTTCCAAATTATCTGCCTTCCTTCACAGCCCTAGAACAATGAAGCTATTAATCTTTCCAATTGCTTTTCAAAAACTTTAAAAAATTATAAGATTTAATTCTTATTTTTCCTTAAAACAAATCCTACAGAGTAGCACCCCAAACTTACTAAGATATTTCAAAAGGGAGTGAGTTCCTACAATTACTCCAAAGCCTCAGGAGTTCTCTCCTGCAATCTTAAAATGTCCAATTGCCAAAATCCTTAATGATTAATTGCTGAACCTCCAGAGTATGCTAAGATGTTTTTAGCAGTTCTACAACTTTGACTATCTTTATTTCTGTAATTCCAATTTGGCAAGTGTTGAAGTGGCAGGAAAAAAAGTGCCTCACAGGTTTTTCTCTTTTCTAATAACCTAATCTCCTGCAGAAAGCCTAAGGTGGAGCTAGTCCTGCTTACTGGGACAACTGCTTCAGCTATGACATTCATTAATCTTTCCCAGTGTTCTCTTTTCTGGCTACAGCCCTTAGAAGTTTTTTTTTTTTTTTTTCTGGCTGGCTGCAATTTAAATCCTTCAAGGTAACAATCCAGCTCACAGCACAAACATGACATAGACATTCTGCATCTTACAAAGACAAAATGACAAGACACATACAAACAACAAAGCACATGAATCTAATTTTACCCAGTCGATTTGGGACACACAGAGTCTAAGATGGGCAGAAAAAAAAATCAGAGGCATGCACAGACCAGAGGCACAGAGAGGCACCAAATTACAAAGGTGTGCCATTCATGGAACTAACCAAACATTTTATTAGCCTGCAGGTAGCTGAAGCCAGAACAGAGGCAGGTAAGAGCCTCCTGGTCTTCAGAGGCCTGGAGGCTGTGCCACACAGAGCAGGCGGGAACAGCTGGTTAGGGGAGACACATGACTTTGAGGTATACAGAAAAAAAACAAAGGCACATAGCAGCAAATTTAGAGATGCACACAGAGAATGAAGGTATGCATAGGATGTCCTTACCAGAAACAGGTCAAGGGAGGGGCCCTAGAGTTTTCCTCACAAAGAAAGCTGAGCTCAATCAAGGGTGAGTTTGGGAGATTGGAGCAGGAACAAAGGGCAGAAGACTCACCAGATTGGGGGTGGGGTTCAGACTCCTGAGAAATAAATCTCCAATGGCACCTACTCTACTCCCACTGCTACCAGAAAGTGCACACAGCCCAATTCCATGTCCAATTCCACTTCTGATACCAATTAATGCTAACTGGACCAGAACCAGGCAGGAGAGTCAGGACACAAACAGAGATTTATTTTCAAAGTGAGGAAACACTTGTAAGCAGAAGTCCTTCTATGGAGGAGGGCTTAACATGCTGGGACAAGGCAGTGCATTATAGAAAGAAAAATCACAAGTGGGCTGGACCATGACATAATCATTCTTAGGCTTTGAGTAGCAGTTTCCCATGACAGGCTCATGTGTGGATAATGCAGACATTCCTGGCTCCTATAGGAAGAGTCTCCAAGTTGATTGTCTCACAGCAGGGTACAAAACCAGAGTTAGCATGGTGGGAACAGGTTCAGTTCATTTAACAGTTGCAAGAAACAAGGATTGTGAGCATGGCAAGAGGTGTGATGGATGGTTTTAGGATGCAGAATGGTGGCTTTCTGGTCTCTGGGAAATAGGGGGGCAGTGAACGCCTGGTGCTGGTCAAAGCGATACACTTTGCCAGAGAGTGAGATCATCCAGAGTGGAAAGGATTGTTGTTATACCAAGCTCAGGGCACAGCTTGCTCATTGGGCCTTAGCTCTGGGAAACAGAGTGTCTTCAAAATATTTTGACACTCTTTGGTAGTGGGAAGGGAAGGAAGGGGAGGGATGGCCCCTGATACAATATAATGCTTCCTGGCTCTCAGACTCCTGCCTTGTGGCACATGGAAGCTAGGTTGCTGAAACAAAGAAACAGAATCATAGCTCAAAATCTCACTGGGCTTCCACCTCTTCCCCTCACTGTTTGATCACCATGTGATAGATAGTACTGGAGATAGTGCCTGTTGTAAGGTCACACTTGGAAATGACAATGATCTGTTGGTTCAAAACAATGATATCTTAAAGTGCTTGTTTGTGTGTTTGTGTGTGTGTGTGTGTGGTTCCCCCCTTTTCCCTTTTGCTAATGACCTTGGCTTTTCCCCCCTCTATCCTTTCTCCCTTCTTCTGTTCCTTCCTTCTTCCCTCTTTCCCTCTCCTTTTCTTTCTTCCTTCCTTTTTCACATTCATTGGCTCATTCCTTCTTTTTTCCCCTCACTCCTTCCCTCCATCCCTGACAAATTGGCAGGAGTGCTGAAGGAAAAGGACCTTTCCCCCACAACAGCCAGAAGGGCAGAGAGGTCTGTAACAGCAACCACAATGGGATACCCAGAATAGCTTCCAGTGCGGATTCTTTTATCTACTTTGCTAGGAAAGACAGCAGTTTCGGGGGTCAACAATCTTCTTTAATTAGTCAGAAAAAATACAGAGAAGAGAAATAAAGACCAACAGACAGGGCTCTACTGCCTGAATCAAAGCAAAACTGATATATATATATATATATATATATATATATATATATATATATATATATATATATATATATATATATATATATATACTTTACATTCACCAATGGATCGAGAGAGCCTTTACCTCTGAGCAGTCAGAGAGCTCTGAACATATGACCAATCAGAGTCTCGAGCAGGGAATCACAACATCTTTCTCATAAGCAAGCCCCCAAAGCAAAGGCTTACCTCTCACAATATATGCACTTTCAGCTGATAGGCTCAGTGCCTAATTAGAAATTAACAAAAGGTGTGTGAACCTTCCTATAGGCAAGCAAACTTCCCTTAATGGGCTCCACATGAAGACTATTGATGAGTGGGGAAGGTCTTATTCCCCATTAACCTTACAAGGTCTAAGAGAAAGTATGTTGGACTCAGAAGCAGAAGGATCAAAGCAGATTCTGCTTCTGACATTAAGTAGTCGTGTGATTTTTCTGAGCCTCAGTTTCTTCATGGACAAAGCGGAAGTAACATCTGCTGTCTCCCTTCCAAGGATATACATTGAAAGCATCAAAGCTTGCTAACAGCCATCTACATTTGCCTCTTTGTACTCCCTACCCTCAGAATGTGATTCTGCCCTCTTGGGTCAAACAGAGCTGGTCTAAACCTTCCTCTGGCTGATATCTAACGGGTCATGTTCTCTTCTCCAGGCTAAGGGTCCCCAGTTCCTTTAACTGGATTCCTGACCTTTCTTCTTCTGGTTGCCCTCTGCTGGGCGCTCTCTGGCCTGCCAACATCCTTCCTTAAATGCTGTGGTCAGAATGAAATACTCCAGCAGTGGTGTGCCCCTGGCAGGGCACTCACCTCTTTGTTTAGGAAGTTACTCCTCCCTTATTGCTGCCCAAGATCTCATTAGCCTTTTTTTGCCTTTTCTGGTACCAAATCTGAACTGTAACTTCTTAGAAACTGGGAAACAAGGCTTAGGATGCAAGGGTACAAGGCTTTCTGGTCCCTACTAGTTGAGCTGAATATCAATGGGAAGAGAAAGTACTTCAGAATGCCTGAAGAAGAGTAAACAATAAAAACTGCTCTCCTGACTTAGGTAGTCAGTGACCTCAAATTTTGTGACTCTCTTTGGTGGGTAGTCTCTCCCCTGTACCACCCTGTCTCCTAGGTGGTCCTCTGACTCGGTTCAGGGCTCTGTCCTCTTTGACTCCACACAATTCAATGGCCTCTTTCCGTACTGAATTTTCTTTCCCTGTGTGGGAAGTCACTTGACCTTTCTGAGCCTCAATTTCCTCTTCTGTAAATGAGCATAATACCTGTAGTAACTGCTTCACAGATATTTTGTGGAGATCAAATTAGATAGTTTGTAAAGCTCTTTGTGATCTTAAAAATGTTGTAGAAATGTAAGTTGTGACTATTGTCTTACAGTTAAACTAGATCACTCATATACTTCATAATTTTCTGAGTTACCTTTTTTAAATTTGGAATTTAATAGCCATAAACAAGTAAACATAATCAATAAAACACTTACATCAGGTGGAAAATCTTAAATGAAGTCCTAGACTTTAATGGCAGGATGAGCCAGAGTGAACAATAATAAATTAACAAAGAAAACATTTTTGTTATGTGTTCCTTTCTAGACAGGTCTGAAGTTAATTGTGCTGATTAAAAAAAAAAAACAGTAGAGTTGGAGCAGACGTAGAAGCATTTCATTCTGCTGTTTCCACTCTCCACCACTTTGTATTGATGGTACCACGTAACCTGGAGTGTTCCTTAGTCATCATTCTTATTGGCACCATGATCTTCTGTTACACCAAGATGCTGTCTTTATTCAATGATTTTCCATTTATTTGACATACAGATTGTTTCTGTTTTTTCTTCTCCTACAAATAAAGGGGTTACAAATATTTTTGTACAGATATATCATCTCCTCCATCCTTTTTAATGATGCTTTGGGGATAGAGAATCACCAGGTTAAAGGGTATAATCAGTTGAGTTAATAAAGTTGGCTAATTTGTTGTTTGAGTTTGGTAACTCATTTTAAATTGCCATGTAAAGGATTTGTACCAGTATTTAATCCCACCAGCAGTACATCAGAGTGCCTGTTTTCCTTCAGTCCCACCAACACTGGATTTTATCATTTATTACTATTTTTGCCATTCCAGTGGGAAAGATATTGCTTTCAATAAGGAGATAGTTTAAGGTTGCTTTGATTTTATTGGGCAGTTTCTATTTCCTCTTTCTGAAATTGTCTGCTTACATCCTTTGACTACTTCCTACCCGAGGAGTCTGTATTCTTAATCTTATAGCTATGGGTCACTTCCTTCTCAATGCCAAAAGTCAGATCTTTATCTGACATATTTACTTTCAATATTTGTCTCAGTATGATTCATTTCATTTTAAAGCAAGTGATTTTAGTTTGGCCCAAATCCTTTCATCTTCACACTCTGAAACCTATTGATTTTATTTCCAATGATTTCTTTGATTTGTTTGATAAAATCTTCTTTCCAGAACTGTGACAAAGAATTCTCCTTTTCCCCATAGTCATTTTATGATTTTTTTTAACTCTTCAGGTTGCTTCAATTGGAGTTTATTGGAGTAGATGGTTTGAGAAATAGTCAAACCCATATTTGGCTGTGTAGCCAAATGGTTTCCAATAAATAGTGTTTCCATTCTTTGGCATTTATCAAAGTATGGATGGATCAAATGCTAGATGTATGTGTGTGAGAGAGAGAGAGAGAGAGAGAGAGAGAGAGAGAGAGAGAAGGAGGGGGGGGAGAGAGAGAGAGAGAGATTGAGAGAGAGAATGAACATAGAGGAAGTCAGGGGAAGGAAAAAGAGGGAAGCAAAGTAAAACTGGGAAAAGGGTCAGTTTTGGAGTTAGGGATTAAGTTTCTCTCTTAGACACACTGGCTGTGTGATCCTGGGCAAGCCAGTTAACTTCTTAGTCCCTCACACTTTCTGAGAAGCTAAAATACTGTTTAGGTGCTGACTTGCATTAATGGAGGGAGTTCCCCAGGAACTTGATCATTGATAAACCTGATAAAATTATGAGTGTAGGCAAAACTAAAAAAGAAATTGTGTATGTTGGGTATTACTTCTGGGTTCTCTAATATATTCTACTGGTCTTTACTTTTTTTCTGGCTCTAAACAATTTCATTATTATTATTTTATTATGTATTATTTCTGTTATTTATAATTTTGAAATTATGGTGTAGTAGAAGTCAATCAATAAACACTTATTAAACACTTACTGTATGCCAGGAACAGGCACAGGTGCTGGGCATATAAAGAAAGATAAAAAGAGAGTCCCTGCTCTCAAGGAGCTCACAATCTAATGAGGAAAACAACACACAGACAACTATTTACAAACAAAGGATCTAAGGGGGATTGTGATTGTGAGTCAGAGAACCTGGGTTTGAACCCTGGCTCTGCCTCTTCAGCCTTGTATAGTCCTGGGCAAGTCACTTCCCTGTCTTGGGCCTCAGTTTCCCTACTTGTAAAATAAAGGTGTTAGACTAGATAAACTCTGAGGTCCCTTCCAACTTTCCCAACTCTTAACTGCAATCTGTAATATCTAGTAACACTAGTCCCTCTCCATCACTTTTCTTTTGATTTCATAGTTTTTTATTTTCTTATCTATTTTTCTACATCAAGTATATAGTGACTATCCAAGTCAATAATATAATCTATTGGTATTTCAATGGCCATTACATTAAATCTATAAGTTAGTTGAGGAAATACTGAGCAACATATTACACTCCAGCTAACAATGAGCAGGGGCTAGGCCTCCATCCCTTCACTCCTTGTGGGGTCATAAGCTCATAGATTTAAGGCCGATTGGGGCTTTGGAGGCCAACTTGTTCAACACCCTCATTCTACAGGGGAGAACATTAAGGCCCAGAGAGGGAAAGTAACCATTGTGAAGTTGGGTTTCAGTAGGTCTCTTGTATTTCTAGATAAGTTAAGGCCCAAATACGTGATGTGCTTTGTCAGTATTACAGAGGATACTTCTTTTTTCTATTTCTCTTGGTTCTGGATGTTAGTGAGTGGAAGTGCACATCATTTTTATGAGTTTCTCTTGGAGCTTGTTACTTCACTAAAGTCACCTGTTACCACCATCAGGGATTTGGATCTTGGTCTTAGGTATCTGGGGCTTTGGTTTTTTGATTGATGACTTTCTATGGTTCTCTAAGTATCCAGTTTTCTCCATTGCTGATTCCTATGCCCTTTTCTCTGGTCTTATTAATCTTCCTGAGATCTCTAAAAATATCTTAAGAGATAGTGGAGAGAATAGACAACCCCTTCTAACCTCTCTTTTAAAATTAGAATCCTTTTAGTGTTTCTCCATTGTATGTAATATGAATTAGTGAATTGATATATGACTTTTAATCATATTCTCTAGAGATGCTTCTATATCTATCTTTGTAAATAGTTTTGCCGTAATTGAATACTATATTTTATTGGAAGCTTTCTCTGCATGTAATAATAAGATCTTACCATTTTTCTTTTTTATGTTATTGATAAAACCTATGCTATCAATCATTTCCCTCAAATCAAACAACTCTTTCATTTGTTATATAAATCATCATGATGGATTTTTCTTTTATTTGTGTTTATCTTATTTGGAATTTTTACATCCATATGATTCTTTGCACCAATATGATTTTCTTTCCAACTTTTGTTCCCATTCAGTTTAAGGTCATCACCAAATTTGCCCCACAGAGGGCACTGAGACCCTCTTTGATTTTTCTGCTTTGAAACAAACTGTACGATATCGGATTGATTTATTAGTTGACTCCAACCGTGAATCTGTTTAGCACCATGGCGTTTTTCAAGGCAGCTCTTTCATGCCAGGTCAGACTTCACCTCTTGCCTTGGGTTTATTTTATTGTCCCCACTCGGTTTTGTTAGTTTGGGCAGCGAGCTAGTCATTTCTTTCGGATTCCCAAATTGACTAGCACATAGCTGGGGGCAGTAATAATCTCGGATCATTTTCTTGATTTATGTTGCCCTTGTGCCGAGCCCTTCTTTCTCATTTCCAATTTGGGTGCTCTGGGCTTGGGCTCTTCTTTTGTGATTAGACTTGTTAATTGTTTAGCAGCTTAATGAGTCTTTTAAAAAGCAGTTCTTGGTTTATTTATGGCTCCCATTCTTTTCTATTCTGTATCTGTGCTCTGATCTCAGGAATTTCTTTTCTGGTTTTTATTGGTTTCTTACCTTTTTAAGTTCTTTATTTCAAAGGATTAGATTCAGTTCACTAACCTTCTCTTTCTTATTCACATTGGCCTTGAAAGGCACAAATTTGTTTCTGAGTGCTTCATTGGCAGCACCCCATGGATTTTGACAAGTAATACCTGTATTGTTATCATCCTTGATATAATTCACTACTTTTTAAAAAATTCTCTTTCATTCAGTCCCAGGATCATATGTTTAGGACTGGGAAGGACCATAAAGGTCATCTAATCCGACCATTTCTCTTTGCACATGTTAGATTTGAACTGGCCAAAGGTAAAAGAGAAGTTAGGCCTGAACCAAGACCAGAGTCAAAAGAACAGCCACCAACCCTCCAGGCATCTCTGAGCAGGAGCCATGTCCTGACCGCAGCAGTGTGACCCACTTCATCAGGGTTCAAGGGAAGTTCCACTGAAGCTTCTTCTCCAATGTCCCTCCCTGTGCCTGTCCCTTCACAGCCACTGGAACGTATGCTGCTCACTCATTTATGCAAACACATCAAACAACCTGAATTTTGCCTCAGTCACAAAGAGTCCAGGGGTTGGCTAGGAAGAAATGTAAGTACAAATTAAGGCAGAAAGCTGAACCTCTGTCTCAATGGTAAGATCCCCGGTGTCCAGTGTAGTGTCTGGCTCACACCAGACACTTAATGAATATCTATTAAATTTATTGAATTGAACTTTGGCACCTACAGTGTGGCTTTATTTATTCAGCCCATCGCGCATTGTTGGTTTTAAATGTCCTTCGAAAAGTTCGAAAAACCTTTTGAAAGGTTTTTAAACCAAGGACATTAACAGCAGAATTTGGCTGCTCCAAGGTTGCTATGCTTTTTTTTTTTAACACCATCCTGGCTGTATGAGGAATCATTTTAGAGAAAGCTGCTTTCAGCACGATGTGTCTGCAAACAGTCCACATTAATAATGCAGCAGTAAGGATTTGTACGTCGCCTGACACACTGATCTTACTGAGTCTGGATATACTGAATAATTAATATTCCGACAAAACAAGAGGGTACATTATCTTATTAAAAGATGCCAACAATCGTGAGCTTCGCACACACACTCCATGTTGGAATCACAACCCAACACAGACCAAATGATTTTTCTTAAGGAAGGAAAGGTTTGCCCCCAGGAGATGAACAAAAAACACAGGCTTCTTATCCATTGGAATTATCTGAAAGATTTACTCAGTCCACCTGTAGGAATTTTATGAATCCTGGAAATCTGCTGGAGGATCATTGTTTTGTCTCAGACATGGAGAAAAATCGACCTTTAGAGGAGCCAAGGGTTTCATTCTTGATAAGCTATTTTGCCTTTGGTTAATAACTACAAGCTCACTCATCAATGCCACGTGGAAGCCAAAATGGCCTCTTCACTGATGATTTGAAGTTTTTCAAAGGGAGTCTCGATGCCTGAGGGAATTTCACTTAAGATCATAGATTAAGCTGATGTGGACCTTAAAGGGCACAAACCTATTGTTATCAAGAAACTGTGAACCCAAGAGCTGCCCAAGATCATAGAGATAGGACTTAGCAGAGCCAGGATTTCAACCCAGATGCTGAGGAGAATTGGATGTGGATTCAGAAAATTGCAGCTTGATTCCCTGGTTGACCTTGGGCAATAGATCCACAAACATTTATTAACCACCTACTATGTGCCAAAGCCACTAATGGCGAGGCCTTGGTAAATCACCTCACCTTATCTCTGTTTTTGATTTCCCAGGGAGTAAAGTCCGTGTTGCTCAGAGATGACTGCCTCTTAGCGACATAGCATGTCCTTTGGTATTGTTGGCATTTTGAGTATTCCATGTGCAGAGAGGGTCATCCTGAGATGACCTCTGTGTCCCTTCTAGGTCTAAGCTGGTGATCCTAGAACCCTGGCCCTTCCATTGCCCAGGACTGCTTCTCTGCTTCAGCAGTTATTCAAAACGATTGATCTCTGGACCATGAGCAAAAATGTTGCTAACTCGACTCCCCAGAATTGAAGGGATGTGATGACAATTAGTTAGGTTGCCATCATCCACATCCCTGTGTGGACGGAACACTACAATGTTTGCAGAACAGTTTATCTGGATCATCAGAGGAGGCAACTGGGTGGTGCAGTGGTTAAAGCTCAGGTCTGGGAGTCAAGAAGATCCGTGTCTGAGGTGGGATTTGAACCTGGTTCTTCCTTGTCCATTGTCCCACACTGCTGTCAGTGGGTTTTGAAGCCAAATAGAAGAGTTTATCCTTTGCCTTAGAGGTGATGGGGAATTACTAAAGCTACTAAAACAAAGCAATAGCATGGTTATGTATGTCACCTAGGAAGGACAGTTGGGCAGTGGGGTGGGAGTATGTAAGTCGTACAAACCTGTGCTCTAGGACAGTGAAGGGAGGGCCCTCAGCACTGCAGAATCACCATATTTATTTTATTTTATGTTTCCAAAGGCAAAGAAATCTTTGGCTCCCAGCCATCAGAGTGCCCATTTCTGACCCCTCCCAGCCCCGACACACTTTAGTACAAATCCATTTGTGTTCTGGTCTGGGAGACCCACCAGGAGCCCTGAGTGCTTTTTGACTGGGGGTTAAGGGACCAGCAGCCTTAGCTTGGAGAAAAGGCACTGTCCCAGACAAGAGGTGCTGGAGATCACTGTCCTGTACCCCTCCTGACTCTACCGTCCCAGGTGCAGTGACCACCAGGTAAGAGGGAAGGATTTCTAAGGTGTGCTGATGGTGGGGGGAGTTCTATCTGTCTGTCTGGAGGGTTCAGACAGACAGGGAACAGCTTCTGCTTTGCCCCCACCCCCCACCTCCTCTCCTATCAGAGTCTCTGAGATGGTCAGTCTCTTCAAGCTTTACTGGTTGCAGGAAGGAGGGAAGGAGAACCCAGCCAGGGGCACACCCTCACTGCATGACTGGGTCTGGGCCCTGGCCCCTGGCCCTCTCACTGCTCAAAATGGTCCAATGGATAGTGTTCCTCATAGGTCTGCAGATGGTGCATTAAGGCTTCCTGCTGCTTCTGGAGCTGGGCTGGCTCTCTTGGTACACTAGTACCCAGAGCTAGCTTCAGGCTCACAGGATGGGGTATCATCAATCTAGATCTGGATGGGAACTCAAAGGCCTCATAATCCAACCCACTCTTTTATAGATAAGGAAACTGAGGGTAAAGGAAGGTGGTGACTTAGCTGCTGTCACATCAGTAGTGTTACAAGTAGAATCATATACTCTTCTTGTGATTCTCTGAATGTTTCACATTTACTGTTTCTTCTGGCAAAGCACTTTCATGGGCCACAATCCGTTGAGACATTAGCCCATCATTGGGTACCCACTTTGGCAATTCTGTTCCATGGGAAAGGGCAGGACAAGTCATTTGACATGGGGGTATGTGTGGTGGTGAGTTATGTCACTTCAAGAACCTATAGTATTTGGGTTGTGGGGTCATATCACAGCAGACTATGTAGATACATTCTCATTTCTGAAATTTCTATTGGACAAGGTGGATGTTAGCAAGTAGGATGTCCCTTTCCTGTGCAGTAATTGCATTGGCATTCTATGAACATGGGTGAGGCAGCATTGACTATTGGCTGGAGTGATGGAGGAGGAAACCCCAAGCCCAGTGTGGGATGATGAGAAATGTGAGGTTCGAACCCCGGCTCTGAGCTCACTAGCCACAAGATCCTAGGGAGGGAACTTACTCCTCTGAGCTTCCATGAATTCGGCTTAACAATGGCCACGGTCCGATCCGCACAGTGAGGACAGCTGATGGAAGAAGCTTTGTCCCTCCCCTAAATCCCACTGTCTTCCCTCTGTGGATCAGCTCTGCTTTATCCTGTCTTTATCTTGTTTGCACATAGTTGTTTGCATTTGCTCCCCCATTACAGTGTGAGCCTCTTGAGGGCAGGGACTGTTTCTTGTGCCTCTCTTTGCATCCTCAGGACTTAGTACCAGGCTGTTTGTTGGCTGACTGGTTGTTCACATGGTGATCATGAGGCTCCAGTGAGACAATATGATGGCAGATATTTATGGTTTGCTTTTACCCCCATTACCTCATCACAAACCCCACATAAATGTCTATTTTTTTAAAATAAATATTGATTCAGTAAACTTTTATTAAGCACCATTAACCAAGCTTAGTTAGACATGGGACCACCCTCTATTGTCTGCACATGCGCAGAATTTTGGGGCTCCACTACATTGGCTAGAAGGTTATAGATTTAAGTTAATATAAAAGTGAGTCTTGGCTATGTAGAAGGAAAGTCTAGGGGAACTGAGATTATTTTGCCCAGAAAAGAGAAGGCCAGGTTACAACTTAGAAGTGATTTGCAAGAATGTAAAAAGGCAAGATTCAGAAGGGTGGTATGAGCTGTTCTATATGTGTTAGAGGCATCCAGAAGAAACTGGTGTAGTTTAGAGCATCTCTAGAGGCTCAGGGTTAGGATCCTAGGCTTAGCTCTGCAGGAGTTGCCAAATAAATGTTTGTTCAATTGAACTCAGCCCCCTTTGGCATTTAGCAGGGTTTGATGCATCAAACAAAGGAAGCAGAAAAGCAGAATGCCCACCGTCTGAGAACTGCCTCTTTGTCAGAAACAATAGCCTTAATAACCATATAGAGAAATCCTATTCTGTGATTGGTTAAAACTCCACTTTCACAGCAAGTGCTTAATAAATGTATATTGATTGAATGACTCCATTGCCTAATGGCTGGATTGTACTTTTAAGGATGCAGAAGAATAAGCCTTATGACCCAGAATCACTGAGCCACAGGTCATGAAATAAATATTGGAGATTGTGAAATCCTAGTAGGCTGTTTCGTCTCTTCTGACAGCTTGGGAGTCTTATGTGTCACACTCCACCAATTTCCTTCTAGCACAGAGCAGAACTCTTCCTCTTTCAACCATAGTCATGAGACCAGGGATTTAAAACATTCCTCCTACACAGAGGAATGTCTTCCCTGAGGGCAAAAATTTTGATAACAGCCCTGTCTCAGAGACAATGGAAACCACAAAGACAAATAGCAAAGAGGGAAAAAGAAAGAAGGAGGTTATATGACAGGTAGGTAGGTGTTGCGAGTCCCCGGGATGGATAGACAGATACTTGGATACATGCATACATACATATGGCTATAGAGAGATACACAGGTGGTTAGACCCACACACAGATACTTAGACAGGATAGATAAGTAATTAACCAAGCACGTGCCACATACAGGGCACGCTAGAGGTACAAATATAAGCAAACAGGACAGCCTCTGCTTAAATTCTAATGGGAAAACATGACACATAAAGGAGAACTAAAAAAAGTGAGAAACCACCAGACAGCATGGTGTGGAGATGGTCAGAACATGCCATGGGGGCCGGGGCCCTGGCAAGAGGAGGCAAAAGTTCACCTGTCAGAGCTCTGGCCACTGGGACAGTAGGCATGATGGCAAGCCAGCCTAACTAAACAGCAAGGCCCCCTGGGTGGAAAATGGGAGGCACCATACAACAAGCAAGTAAAAATACCACCAGCTTGATGGGAGGGGAGTGGGGTGACAGAAGGGAGGGCTGACTGGGGAACAGGGCAACCAGAATATACGCCATCTTGGAGTGGGGGGGAGGGTAGAAATGGGGAGAAAATTTGTAATCCAAACTCTTGTGAAAATCAATGCTGAAAACTAAATATATTAAATAAAAAAAAGGAATAAAAAAAATACCACCAGCTTGACCATTATCTTCCCTCAGAACCTGACAGAGACAGCCTAAGACCCTGAATCCAAGAGCCTTGAGAGTAGCAGCGTCCCCCAAACCACCAGACTTGCTTCCATCCCAGCCACCGCAGCCATCACTGAGGGGAGAAATCATCATGAAGAAGGAGCTCACCTTCCTCACTAGAAAAAGCATCGATAGCTGCTGACCAATTCCTACTGATGGGTAGAAGGGCAGTATTCCTGAGACCACACACAGCCTGCAGAACCATCACATGAGAAGGAATTGGCCACCCCAACAATGCCAACCAAATGCCACTCACAGAGCATGTGGACCAGCCAACTGCAGCAGCAAGCCACCCTCCCCCACACCACCACCCCCACATCCAGGAAGAGAGAGATAGAAGGAAACGTGCGCCAGATAGCTCAAACCACCACCAGTGCCACCACCTTCACCATATATCCCTTCAGATCCTGTTGGAGAAAGCCCAGGACCCTGAACCCAAGGGCCTTGGGAATAGCAAGACTTCCAGCTTAGTTCCTATAGCCATCATTATGGGAAGCAGCCCCTGTGGCAATGCAACCTGGCAACTGCTCCCACCAGTGCTACAGCTACATCTACTGAAGACCCAAGAAAAGAAAGTTCTTGTCTCCAAAGTCATTGCCACTAACGGATGACTGCTATCAGATGCGGCTTTTCCATCTGACTGACAGCTGAAACCCTGGGGGTCATCTTACCCCATTAAAATGTGAGCTTCTTGAGAGTGGGGTCTGTCTTCTCTGTCTGTATCTCCATTGTTTAGCATCATGCTTTGAACGTAGCAAGTACTTAGTAAGTACTTTATCCATCTATCCATCCATCCATTCATGAATAGCTAGGTGTTACAGGCATACAGGCAAGAGAACCTGTCTCTACACTTCAGCGCCTTTGACTTTGGACTCACCACTTCCCTCTCCGGGGCTCAGTTTCCTTGGCTATTAAATGAGGACATTGGACTAAATGAGCTATGAGATCTCTTCCAGCTCAAACCTGTGATTCTTTTACTAACTGGCCCAAGTGGAGGGTGAGGGCACCATTGCCTTTATATCTTTTCTGTTCATGCTTTGCCATGGTCCTCTACCTAGAAGATGGCTTGATAAGAGGCTATGAATATCACTTAGTCCCTTGGGACCTCAGTTTCCTTATCTGTAGCATGAATCAGGGAACGCTTGCCCTAGACATTCTCTCAAGCTTTTCCCAGCTCTAAATCTCTGACCCATCACATAAACATTGAGGCCAATTTGAAACGATAGTCTCTGAGTTTTAAAGGTAGGATTTCAGTGGTTGTCTATTCTGTCCAACATTCTATCTTGTATGCACTCCCAGACTCAGTGATCACACTTTTTGATGCATTAGAGGAAGTTTTAGGAGCCTAGGTCTGGATCTGAATTTTAATTTTTTGAATGAACATAATTGAAAAATTCCCAGAACAAGAATCAAGTACAATGTGGTACAACTACGAAGATGCAATCTTCAGAATAAATTAAATGATGGAAACAGAGAAAGTACATTCTGTGCTTGAGAATGTTAACATTTCAAGGTGAATTCTTTGTGACCTGTGTATCTCATACCAACACCATGTCCATTTCACCCCTGTGTTTAAAAGGCAGCCCCTCAATGAGGAAATTCTGCCCTGGAGGCAAGACCATCCCCTTGGGATTCCTTTCTCATCTTTCCCTTGCCCCTCCACCCTCATGGCAGGGTATGCTTGGGATAGGTAGGCCATGTTTTCATGTATTCTGTCCTCATCCCATGGCTCGGAGGTCAGAAGCAGTACTGGAATCTATCCAGTTCCTCCTGGCTTCATGGCCAACTTGCTTCTCACTATGATATGTTTCTCACTATTTGATTTTATGCTGCACCAGGAGTTTGGATGCAGATCTTTCTTCTCTCTGTCTCTCTCTCTATCTCTGTCTGTCTGTCTCCCTCCCTCTCTTTTCTTCTCTATGTCTCTGTGTCTGTGTCTGTGTTTCTCTCTGTTTCTGGGTCTCTGTCTCTGTCTTTTTCTATCTCTGGTACTCTGTGTCTTTCTTTTTCACTGCCTGTCTCTATATCTCTGATTCCCTCTCTTTGTCTTTCTTTTTTTCTTCTTTCTGTTCCTCTCCGTCTCTGTGTCCTCTTGGCAGTTTCATGGTTAATATTACACATTCATGAAGTCTTAGCAATGGAGGTACCTAAGACCATCTTAGTTGGCCCCATGAATAAATAAGAATCCTCCTGATAAAATACCCTCCGCTTGAAATCCTCCAGTGATGGGGACCTCTCGACCCACCAGCTCTGGCCCCTTTGGGTCATCTCTCATTGTTAGGAAGTTGTTTTTTTTTTTCTGATGTTAGGCTTCAGTTTGTCACTCTAACTCCCAACCACTGCTCACAGTTCTGCCCTCTGGGGCCTGACGGAACATAATAATGGGGATAATTGCTAACATTTTCATGGCATAGCATGGCATGTCCTAGGCACTGTGCTAAGTGATTTTACAATGCTTGTTTTATTTGATTCTCACAAGAACCCTGAGAGGTAGGTGCTGATATCATCGCCATTTATAGATGAAGTCACTGAGGCAAACAGAAATGACTTGTCCATGGCTAGGAAGAGTCATTTTTGAGCTCCGGCCTTGGTGGTCAGAGTTACATGGTCTGAGAGCAGTGATGGGGCAGAGCAGGGGGTGAGATGTAATGAGTCACATGGCCCTCGAGTCAGTTCAGACCTTGGGCTGACCCCTGATGGGAGGTGGTGGGGTTTCTACAAAAAAAGTGACTGAAGGTGTTAAGCACCTGGATGACGGAAGGGGAATAATGTGCCCCTGGGTGCTGGGAAGCACCCACCTTTTTACAGATCCAGTGTACACAACATGGACAAGTTTTGTCCTTATACTAATATGGACCTCCCCGAATAGTCTGTGCAAAGAGCACCCAATTTTAGAAAGGCTTCCTAGATGAAAAGGGCACAGTACAGGTGGCATATCTGAAGGACAGAATTAGAAGGGCCAGAAGCAAAGAATAGATCATTACAAAGGGCATCCACTTTTAGAAAGGCTTCCTAGATGGAAAGGGCAAGGACAGGTGGAATATCTGAAGGACAGAATTAGAAGGGCTGGAAGCGAAGAATCGATCACTCTAAAGGGTGGGCTGAGAATGGGGATCCAAACTCTTGAGCTGGAAGGAACCCAACCTCAAAGGCACTGAGCTCAGCCCCTCATTCTCCAAGGCAGAAATCTGAGGCCCAGAGGATTGAGGGCCTTTTTTAAAGGTCACCCAAGCAAGGAGCAGAGTCAGGATTTGAACTCAGGTCCAGGGCCTACAAATCTATTGCCCTTTGTTTCTTCAGCTCCCTAAGATAACCAGGGAGGTGAAGGGGGAAGTCTGGAGCAGAGAAGACTTGGGGGGATGGGCAGGGGGACCTTGTCCAGGTCACAGACTAATAGTCTCATGCGTCTAGTGATTGAAGGAAACTCAGAGGTTTTCTAGTACAGCTGCTCATTCTACAGAGTGAGAAACTGAGGCTCAGAGAAATGAAGTGACCCTCCCAAGGACATCTAGAATTAAGTGGAAGAGCCAGGATGCAAATTCGAATTCAGATCATCTGTCTCTCGATCCAGCATCTTTCCATTGTAGCCAGGCTTCTGAAGGCTGTGGTTCGGAGAAGGCTCTTCTGCCATGCCCAAGAGGGCAGCTCTGGCACCAGGGGGTAGGAGTTGCAAAGGGGGCAAAATGAGGCCCATCCAAAGGCAGAAGGAGCTGGCTTGGAATGAGGTGGCTTCCTTGTCACTTCGTTTGGAGGCTGGGCTGCCAATTGTCACCAGAGTTGACGGGCAGTGTGCTGTAGTGGACAGTGTGCTGGAGCTAGAGACAGGAAGAGTTAAGCTTGTCTTCTGTTTTTATATTAATAGCCTCACTGCCCCTCCTGCTCCACATCAGACCATTGGTCAAGGATCAAATCCCCTCCTGACCCTTCCTTTCCCCACCAACTAGCCAGCTTTCGAGTGAGCCCCGGGGACAGAAGCGAAGGGCTAAGGATCAGAGGTGAGTGCCTCTAACATCCCTCAATCCTCTATAAACATTGGCACCAAGGACTTGTGGTGTGCCCTGCAGTGGGTTCAGGTACCTCTCTGCCATCCCACCCCACCTGGCTTGCCTTTCCCCATCTTCATTAGGGCTTGTTAATCAAATTAAAATCTCTGTGGCTGTGGTGAATAGCGTGACAATGTAATTACCCTTTGGATTCCCAGAGAATTCTCTTGAATGTGAACCACAGGTGGCCTAGGGCTGAGCTTTCTTCCCATCCTCCCCACCCCCTGTCCTCATATCTATCCACCATAGTGCCATCACTTCCATGTCCCAGTCCTGCTCTTCCCTAACTTGTTATTGTGCTCCCTAGAGACCTATCTTGTTCGGAGACACACACTATCCCACGGGCAGTTACTTTGTATAGGCTTTGTATTTAATTTTCTGTGTCTATGCTGTCCCTCCCTCCATTCTCCCAAGAGACTGGGCGCCCCCTTGAGGCCAGGGCTTGTTTCATTTTTGTCTTTGTACCTTACTGCTTTGTTCTCTGTCTGGCATGTAGCAGGCACTAAGTAAATGATTGTTGAATGGAATTTATGTGACCAAAGGGGAAATCAGTTAACTTTTCTTATTCATTAAACAGGAAGCGTGATACCCACAGATCCAACTGCACAGGGGTAAAAGGCTTGAATTAACCAGTGCCTGTAAATGCCAGCTCTGCTGCCCCTCTAGGTGACTTTGGGCAGGCTGCTGAATCAGAGGCTAGAATTTTCTTATCTTTAAAATGAAGCGCTTGAATGTGGTGTCCCCCGAGGTCCCTGAGGATAGGACTTTGTTCAGACTGGAACATCACCGGGGCCTGTGGAGCTATGGGAGTACATCTGGTCCTAGGTTTGGTCTTGGAATCTCAGAAAAATTCTTGGCATTTTCAGAAACTCGGAGTTACTTAGTGTGAAGCCCAGGACAAAGATTTCTGCTGTAAGCAGTCAGAGGCAGGCGGCGGGGCTTGCTTTTTGCCACGTCAACATTTCAGTAAGCAGCTGAAAAGAGACCGGCCAAGCAAACATCGAGCTTCATCTCAGACACCATCTGCATTTCTGTTCCCAAGGCTGGTACAAAATCATTTAATTTTAAAGCATTGTTCAAGGGGAGTGGGACTGAATAAAGCAGAGGGTCCTAGCTAATCTCTGAAAGGATCAACCAGGGAGCTCCAGGAGGTGATTAACCAACTTATGGTCACCTGGGAAGGTGATGGACTTTCTTTTGTTGTTCAGTCATTTCAGTCATGTCCTAATCTTCCTGACCCCATTTGGGGCTTTCTTGGAAAAGATACTGCAGTGGTTGGCCATTTACTTCTCCAGCTCATTTTACAGATGAGAAAACTAAGGCAAACAGGGTTAAATGACTTGCCTAGTGTTACACAGCTAGTGTCTGAGCCCGATTTGAACTCTGGTCTTCCTGACTCAAGGCCAGGCACTCTAACCACTGTACCAACTAGGTGCCTCTGATGAGCTTAGGACCATAGAATCACTGGTCCGTAGCTAGAATGGACCTCAAAGGGCAACCCGTTCTTGTTAACAGATCAGGAACCAAATCCATCTTATGAAAGAACAGAGGAAAGCAGGATAATACAGAAATCTCAAGATAGACTGAACTAGAGTCATGTTTCAGCTGAGTGCTAGACAGCCACTGTGTGTGTGTGTGTGTGTGTGTGTGTGTGTGTGTGTGTGTGTGTATGACAGAGAGAGAGAGAGGGACAGAGGCAGAGACAGAGAGAGACAGAGAGAGACAGAGAGACAGAGAGAGGGAGACAGAGATAGAGACAGGGAGAGAAACAAACAGACATAGGGAGACAGAGAAAGACAGACAGAGAGAGAGAGAGAGACAGAGACAGAGACAGAGACAGAGACAGACAGAGAGAAAGACAGACAGAGAGACAGAGACAGAGAGACAGACAGAGGGGAGGGAGACAGAGACAGAGAGAGACAGACAGAGGGGAGGGAGACAGAGACAGAGAGAGACAGACAGAGGGAGACACACACACACACACACACACACACACACACAGAGAGAGAGAGAGAGAGAGAGAGAGAGAGAGAGAGAGAGAGAGAGAGAGAGGGTGTTCATGGGACACTCAGGTAGGATGGAGAAAAAGAACTCAGTTTGGGAAAACCTGTCTCAGTGGGAGTGACTTGGCCTGCCCAGTGAAATGATCTCTCCAGCTGTACTGCTCAAATGTCTAGGCAGTGGAGGGCATCCAGGGCTCCTCCTGATTGGCAATGTCCAGGCCAGCATTGTTTCAAGGCCAAGAAGAATTTATTGCATGTTATGAAATATTTAATGGCTCTCCATTTCCCTTATGCCCAAAGAGGGTAGTTTTATTTCTTCCACTCTCAACTTGAATTTCTGCGTATCTGGGCAAGACTTCCATTAAAGCTTCATACCATAGATCAGAAATGGGGGGTATGGTGGGGGTGTTAAGTAGAGATGTAGTGTGGGGATGCCAGGGCTGAGTGGGTCCAAGGCTGCCTGCCTTAGAATAGCAGCATGGGGAAGTGACTGTTTATAATTTTTTTCACCCCCTGTTGGATATTGATAATACTAAAACTCTCCAATGAATCTGAGATCTATTGATTCAGGAGTTCTGTGCAATGATGCAGGTCACAACCCAGCCTGTTCCACCTTGGTCCATGGCCATGTGTGAGGTCACCACAGAGGGTCTGCCCCACATGCTAAAGTCTTCCTTGTTTTCTCCTGGCATGGGGAGAATACCAGATGTACGTACCCCAGGATCCATTCCCAACAAAGAATTAAAATAGAGAGGAAAGAAAAAAGTAGCTTGGAAAAATTAATCAACACATTCCCCAAATCCATATGTCTAAGCAACAGTCCACATCCATAGTCTCCTGTTTCAGCAAAGAAGGGAGAGAGGTGCATTTGCATCATTGCTTTGAGGCCAAGCTTGGACATTAGTCACACAGAGCTCAATTTCCTTTTGTTTTTGTTATTTTGTTCATTTAAATTGATACATTGTCCTATATACGGTTTTCCAGGTTCAGCTTATTTCACTTTGGGTCTGTTCATTTGAATCTTCCCCTGCTTGCTTGGCATTTACGATTTTTTTACATCCCAGTTATATTCCATTACAGTTAATCACCTTAATTTGCTTAACCATCGCCACCAGCTCAATTGATGGCAGCATCAATTCCTGATAAAAGAAGGTAGGAAGAAAGTTAATCCTGAACATCAGAGACATATCAGAGTCACTGGCAGATTCCGAGTTAGAAGGAACTTTAGAGTTCATTTAGACCGACTCATTAATTTTATAGATGAGAAAATGAGTCTCTCAGTGTCTCTGTCTCTGTCTCCATATCTCAGTCTCTCTGTCTCTCTTGATACATGTTTATATAAAACAATATTAGATTAATTTTTAATTTATTTAAATATTTAATATTTTATATTTAAATATACACATTTGTTGTTGGTGGTGGGTCATTTCAGTTGTGTCCAACTCTCCGTGATGCCTTTTGGAATTTTCTTAGCAAAAATACTGGAGAGGTTTGCCATTTCCTTCTCCAGGTCATCTTATAGATGAGGAAACTGAAGCCAAAACAGCTATGTGACCCGCCCAGGGTCACCCAGCTAGTACGTGTCTGAGGTCAGATTTGAACTCATGAAGGTGAGTCTTCCTGACTCCAAGCCCACTGCACCACCTAGCTGCCCCCAAATACATACATTTAATATGATAATTGCATGTATATATATGTAAATACTGGATATTAACATTTATGTAGTATTTAGTACATGCTAGACACTGAGCTAAGTGATTTACAAATATTGTCTCATGTGATTCTCAGAACAGCCCTGCATGGTAGGTGCTGTTATTAATCTCCATTTTATAGATGAAAAAACTGAGGTAAACCAAAGCTAAGTGACTTTTCCAGTGACTCACAGATAATCAGTGTCTGAGGCTGGATTTGAACTCGGGTCTTCTGACTCAAAAACCATAACTCTATCGACTATACCACCAAGCTACTTTACGTAGGTGCGTATGGTTTCCTCCAATAGAATGTAAGTTCCTAGAGGGTAGGATTTGCTTTTGTGCCCCCACTGCCTGGCATAGGGCCTGGCATGTAGAAGATGCTTATGAAATGCTGATTGTTTGATTAGAATGCCTCCCCTAAGTAGGTGGTACAGCTACCACGTCTCATTTCTGCTGCTCCACATCCATACCTGACTTTGGAATATATAGTGATTTGTTTTTGTTTTTTCTGGCTGTAGATTTAGCCTGTGAACACCCTCATTTTCTCTCCTCATCTCCTATGGCTCAGGTGCCTTCTGCCCCTCCCGCCTCCTTCACATGATGAGGTGGCTTTAGGGGATTTTGGAAAATCATTTGAGAGAATGGATTGGAGTGGGGAGAGATTTGAGTCAGGCAGGTCCACCGGCAGACTACCGCAATAGTCTAAGTGGGAGGCAATGAGGACCTGTATCAGGGTATCTGTGTCACATGATGAGGTGACTTTAATACTGACCAAGGCCTTGACCCAGAAACGCCACTTCTGGGGCTGTATTCCAAAGGCATCATAAAAATGGGAAAAGGACCCACATGTGCAAAAATATTTATAGCAGCTCTTTTTGTGGTGGCCAAGAATTGGAGGGGATGCCCATCCATTGGGGAATGGCTAAACAAGTTGTGGTATTTGAATGCAAATGGAATACTTTTGTGCTATAAAGAAATGATGAAAAGGCAGACTTCAGCGAAACCTGGAAAGATGTATATGAAATGCTGAGTGAAGTGAGTAGAACCAGGAAAACATTATACACGATAACAGCCACAGTGTGTGATGACTGACTTTGATGGACTTGGCTCTTCTCAGCAATGCAAAGACCTAAAACAACTCCAAAAGACTCATGATGGAAAATACCGTCCACATCCAGAAAAAGAACTATGGAATCAGAATGCCGATCGAAGCAAACTGTTTACTTTTTTTGTTTGGTTTTGTGTTTTTCTTTCTCATGGCTCTTCCTGTTTGTTCTAATTCTTCCATACAACATGGCTAATGTGAAAATATGTTTAATAGGAATATATGCAGAGCTTATATCCAATTGCATGTTGTCTTGGGGAGGGGGGGGACTAAAATTTCAAACTTATGAAAGTGAATGTTGAAACTAAAGACAAATAAATCAACTTATTAAAAACTACTGACCAAGACCAACCCATCTATCGATCAATCAATCTCACTCCATCCCATCTCCTCCAACAAATTGCTTCTTCTGTCACTCCCACTCCATCACTTCTTTTCAATCTCTTCCTGCCTCCTGGCTCATCTCCTACTGCCTACGCCCATATCTCCTTCATCCTGAAAAAACCTTCACATGACCCTTCTGTCCCTTCTAACTCTCACCCTGTGTCTCTTCTGCCCTTTTTGGCTAAACTTCTCGGACAGGTGATCTCCAACAGGTATCTCCATTTACTCTCACTCTGTTGTTAACCCTTACAACATGGCTTCTGACTTTATCGTTTCACTGAAACTGCCCTCTCCAAAGTGACCAAGTTCTAAGTTGCCAAATTCAATGGCCTTGTCTCAGTCCTCATTCTCCTTGACCTCTGCAGTCTGTCCTTCTTGATACGCTCTTCCCTTTAGGTTTTTGAGTCACCTCTGTCCCCTGTTTCTCCTCCGACCTATCTGACCACTCCTCTGTTTCCTTTGCCGTGTCTTCCTCCTGCTCATAGCTTTTAACTACAGGTGACCCTCAGGGTTCTGTGCCGGGTCATCTTCTCTTCTCCCTCTATACTCCTTCACTTGGTGATCTCATCAACTCCCATGGCCTAAATGCCATCTCTATGCTGATGGCTCTCAGATCTCCCCTTCCTGCCCCCATCTCTCTGCTGACCTCCAATCTCCCTTACCCAACTTCATTTCAGACATCTTTAACTTGATGGCCAGTAGACATCCCCTAAACCTTCCCACCTTTCTTCCTATTACTATAGAGGGCAACACCATCCTCCTAGTCCTTCAGGCTCACAACTTAGGAGTCATCCTGGATTCCTCACTGTCTCTCACTACCATTATCCAATATGGTGCCAAGGCCCATTGACTTCATCTTTACAACATCTCTTGAATAGCCCCCTTCTCTCTTCTGACACTTCCCTTGCCCTGGTGCAGGTCCTCATCACCTCACACTTAGACTATTGCAATAGTCTGCTGGTGGATCTGCTCACCTCAACTCTCTCCCCACTCTGATCCATTCTCTGTTCAGCTCTCAAATGACTTTCCAAAAGGACAGGTCTAATGAAATCATCACCCCTACATGCACAAACACACATATGCTCACAACAAATTCCAGTGGTTCCCTGTTGCCTTTAGTATCATGTACAAAATGCTGTTTGACCTTCAAAGCCTTTCCTAACCTGGACCCCTCCTAGCTTACCAGTCTTTTGACACCTCACTTACTAACATATACTCAGATGCAGTCACACCACCCTCTTGGCTGTTCCACAAACATGATGCTCCATCTCTAGGCTCTGGGCATTTTCTCTGTCCGCCCCTGGAAAACTCTCTTTCCTCTACTCCACCAGCTGACCTTTCTGACTTCCTTTAAATTACAATTAAAATCTACTGTCTATAGGAAGTTTCCCTAACCCCCTTAATTCTAGTGCCCTCTCTCTGTTAAATATGGCCTATTTATCCTGTATATATCTTGCTTTGTATATGTTTATTTGCTTGTTATCTCTTTCATTAGATCAGGGCTGTCCAAAGTACAGCTCACGGGTCCACATGCCTGTGGGTTTTAATTTTCATGAGTGAAAAAATAAAATGATGACTTGCATGGAATGCAAATTAGATTTTTTAATTCCATCACTAATAAGTAATCTCATTGATGTTAATTTTCTTTGGTGTCTTTAAGCCATATTACGGATGGAACACATCGCATGGAATTTTCAATCCATCTGTGGGATGCGTTCCATCTCTCCGATGCAGACTAGTTAGTATGCACCTACCTTTACACTGTTGTATTGTCACTTTGTTGTTTTGTGTTTGCTTTTGTGCTTCGTGCCTTCACCTGTCATACTAATGACGTGCATTCCCCCACTTTCTATTAGTGTACTGTATTTTTTATTCTGGGCGTGGCCCTTGAGTAATTATATTATTTTAATGTGGCCCTAAGATAACCTAAGATTGGACAGCCCTGCATTAGATCATATGCTTCTTGTGGGCAGGAAGTATCTTGTCTCTTTAAATTCCTAGGGCTTAGCACAGGCCTGGTACACAGTAGGCACTTAATAAATGCCTATCAATTGATTATTTATATTTGACTCAAGCTGATGTGAGTCAACAAATAAGTTGATATGCTCTTAGTACCAATTAATGCATTGCTGGAAAGGCTCACACTGAAAATCTAACAATTACTTTTCAGGAGCTGGTTTGAGCTGGCTCTAGAACGCCTCTGAGGCTGGGCCATCTCCTGTGAGTGCAATGTTCTAGTGGGTCCAGGGTAAGGGGAAAGGACTGAAAAACACACAGCACATGTGATGGAGAATGAGGGCCCAGCTGCTAGTATATGAATTTTTAGTGTATGAAATCAGTTTTGTTTCTTATGTAAATTTGGGGACTGGCCAATGGGGGTCCCCACCTTAGGGCATCTGCAGGGAGCTCTGCCTTCTGCCTGCCCACACAGGGAGGTCTGGTGTGCTTGCTTCTGGGACTGCTGGGTAACATGTAATGGGGAGGCTGGCCTCAATTCAGAGCACATGCAAGTGTCCTGTGACTATTTCCTGTCTGTCATATAGCGAAGCCAAGTCTTCTAATTGCCTACTGAGTCAGAGATGAGAGTGCATCCAAAAGGTGCCAATGGAGAGACACCATCTCCTTCCACCTCGGTGGTGATAGCTGCTGTAAGCCTTTGGGTGAGAAGATAAAGCTGTCCATGGTCCACTCTCCCCTACAGGCTAATGTGTGGCTTTGGATACACAGCATTATTCCTTTGGCGTCTGTTGTGTTTCTTCTTCCTTCCTTTTAAGTGAATAATTTTTGGAGAGGGAACAGGCTGCCATTTTGTGAGCTATAGAAGGTCAGAAGAGACTCCAGAAATCTTGCAGCCGAACTTCAGAAGAAGCCAGACCTAAAAGCAACCTGCCTGACCCAGACCAGTGTTGCATGACCTGGCAGCTGAGACCATGTGTGGCTCAGCCACCAGCTAGGTAAACACTTGAAAGCCAACTCTGTGGTGAGAATGGTTTGTGGTCAGCACTTTTAAGTTTCAGTCTGCTCTGTCTGATGGGGTGCTTGGGTGCATGTGTTTGGACCCCAATTCCAAGATCACATTTCTCCCTAGCTTCAAAACACCCTCCCTGACAGTCTTCTCCCCAGACCGAGGACACTGTGCCTGGCAGCAGCTCATGAGTGGGTCCAAGGAAGACAAAGTACCTTTCTCCATCACAAGAACAGGCTGACCTCTGAAAAAATTCTTTTGTTGAAGCAGGACTATCTTATGACCACAGAATTACCATGTATTGATTCTCAAAGTTATCCTATTCAACCCAGAGGTCAAGCTATTGTGGTGTTAACGTGATTAAAAATCTTCCCTACCCATTTAATAGGCCTCAGATGGAGCTAGTTAAGGGGAGGCTTGTTCCTAGGCAGACCCACACCTTTTTGCTGATTAGGTGTGAGGCCCTCCAGCCCTAAACAGGGTATATATACTCTGAGGGTAGCCACCAAGCAAGAAGAGGGAGAGCTGTGGGAGAAGACAGAACTTCGAGGAGAAGAGAGAACTTAGAGGGAGATGGAGAACTGGAAGAGACAGAGAGACAACTGGAAGGGCTGAGAGAGAGAGAGAGAGAGAGAGAGAGAGAGAGAGAGAGAGAGGATTGCAGAGACTGAAAGATGCAGAGACAGGAAGAGGGAGAACTGGAAGGGCTTTCAGAAGTTTGGGAAGAGAGGACGAAGGCAAGCAGACAGTTAGGATTTTTGAGTGAGTGTTTGCGGGAAGGCCCTAGCAGAGGGGAAGGTTACAGGATGGCTTGGCTCCTTCCTGCCATATTGTGTTTTAATTTCCTTGCTGTTACATTGAAGTAGAATTACTGGTTTTGGGATTTGATCTTCTGGTGTCTGAATAAATGTTTTACTTCTTCTGCCTTCTAAATAGAGAGTCTCTTATATTTTGTGATTCTAAACTATGTAGGCATATTTATGGTCACCATTGATACCGTGAATGTTGCCTTACTGATACAGCTATAGACATCAAGTCTCAAAGCTATCTTGCTAAAGCTGTAACAGACCAAAAATACACTCCTGAGAAACCCCTTCCCCTCGTTTCCAGTAGTAAACGATGCCTGTGACCAAGGTTGTAAGTTACCACCTAATTAGCACATCTGTCAGATAATCTGCTACTTTTCCTATATAAGCTTCAACATCATTCCTGTTAAGTGGCAAGTCCCTTTAGGAGCTTTGCCCACCATATTGGCATTGCAATAAACCTTTGCCACCTTGAGTCCATGAATTCATTTCATTCTAGATGACCCTGTCTAGTACTTCAGTCCTTGAGGGGTCCCCGAACCCCTGAAACTGTATCATCCCCAGGGGCAGAGGGAAAAGGAGGCCTTAGTTTCAGTTGTGGTTTGACTCTGGATATTTTCAGTTTGTTTAAGGTAATTGATGTTAATTGGTCATCAGTGATATTGAGGATCTATTAATGATTTCAATGATATTGGGATATTGATCATTGGAGATGATATCAGGGTAAACAAACTAGATGAGGACTAAAGTCAGTAGCATTAGATTTACCCTAATGCCCCTCGGGGGACCCCTAGAACTGAGACAGAGAGAGAGAGAGAGAGAGAGGCAGATAGCCATACTCTGAGAATTTAACTTGCTACTGCACATGTTTGTTGGGAGACTAAGTCCAGGGTCTTACTGTCTGTGACTTTCCCCAGTACTGCTGAAGAAGCAGAGAAGCTAGGCATTAGGAGCTACTCTGGAATGGAGATGTGCCTGGTGGCAATGGCAATGTTTCTGGGGGACAGGGGTAGTAGGAGGTTGGGCAAATCCTATGAAGGCAGGGATTGTGTCCCCAGCACAATGTCTGGCAAATGGAAGATACTTAAAGAGTGATTGTTGACTTTAATTAAATCGAGTTGAATTCCAAGGCTCCAGGAAGCCTACATAGGAGTGGTAGATCACTGCTGTCTCCTGGTCCTTGATTCTGGAGGGAAAAGAAAAAGCAACAAATCAGTAAGTATTTCTATTTGTCTTATGTGCTAGGTGGGGATTTAAGAAAAACTGTCAACAGCCTCTGATTTCAAGGACCTCACCTTCTATTGGGGATGGACAGCAAGTACATCACAGCCTATACAAAGGGAACATAAGGAGTTTTTTTTTTGTTTTTTTTTGGTGGGGGTGGGGATGGAGAGGAGGAATTGAAGATCAGGAAAGGCCTTACAAAGAATGAAAGAACAAAATATCCCATACAGGTCAGCCAGCAATGTCCAGCTCTCCTCTGAGTATATTTTGGCCCTATCTGGTAAGGTGTGCAGATATCCAAAAGTCCATTAAGACTCTAAGGTGAACCATTCTTATCTTGAAAAAAGTGTCAACAGGGAATTGTAGGGACTTTCATTTCCTAGGTTGATTTTGATTTTGGAGATCAATCAATGTATCTATATATCTGTGTCTGTCCATCCACGTGTGTTTGTGTATGTGTAGGTATGTAATTGGAAATGAAGGAGTAAATAAAGATAAACTAGAAAGATCATGGAGCGTCAGCCAGGGTCCAGCTGAGATTGCATTAATTTTCACTATTGTAATGTCTCATTTTGTACACAGACACTTATGTAAATATGTATGTCTACATGTATGCACACAGTTATGTTCATATATACATGAAATTTCATGGTTTGTAATATCTGGTCATGATATATGCACACATGTGCATGTTTGTACACACACATACACTCACATATATACATGAAATGTTACTGTGTGTAATGTCTAGGTATTACATATATGTGTTTATATATGTGTGCACATGTACACACAAACATATTCATATGTATACATGAATCTTTATGGTTTGTATTATTGGATTATATGCGTATATGCATGCATGCATGAGCACACACACAGTGTACACATATACACACCTATGTGCATGCGTGTGCACACATATGACCTTTAGACACATAGCATTTCAGTAACAAACTGGATTCTTGGGCCTGGCCTTCAGGACTGCCATGATGCCTCCTTCACTCACCTAGCCCGGCCATCCCCTTGGCCTTTTCTGGGACTCGTTGCATTTTCCCTGGCCCATGTCTTCCCTCTTGCCTAGAATCCCCTCCTACCTTCTCATTTGCTTCGTCTTCACCTGCCTGTCTTACATGCAATTCACGACCCAGCTCAAATGCTGCTGCTTCCTTTCCCCAGTCTAAAAACAGGCCATCACCTCTGCATCCACTGAATTCCCTTTACTTTGGCTCCATCCTGGCAGATGGTGGCTCATTCATCTATGTCGCTCTCAGAGGTGGGCACACCACAAGATGCCTGGCAGCCCTTTGAGGGGCAGCTAACTGAATGAGCTCTTCTCCCCAGGGTCAGGAGCCCTCCGTGGAAGTTGGATCTTTCATTTTATGAGCCAGCAGCCCTTGATGGTCAGGGTTTTCAGAGCTGATGTGCTCCCTGCCCTTGGCGCTGATGTGACAAGAATATCAATGATTCCGTGTGTCAGCTCCCTCCCTGAGGTTTCCATGAGCACAGTCCCAGTAGGAAGAAGGCTGCACTGTCAGGGAGCTGCCTTTTATGCAGTAACCAGAAACCAAAGCTGAGAAAACCTTGGCATCTTCTTGCAAAGTAAATACACAGTTGCTACAGGGAAGCAGAGTTGGGCCCAACCATGAGAGCCATACAAAGCAGAAGGGGCTGCAGGGAGGTGGTGAGCTCCCCATCACTGCAGATCTCAAAGGGGAGGCTGGAGGACCGTTTGTTGAGAATGTTGTTGAGAAGATTCTCGTCCCAGTCTGGACTGGATGAGGTGGTCTCTGAGGTCCCTCCCCATCCTCAGGGTCTCACACACTTCCCTTACCTCTCATTGACACTGTATGTACCTGGTATGCATTTGTTGTTTGCATATTGTCTCTCCTATTAAAACGTAAGCCCCTCGAGGGCAGGGCCTGGGTTTTTGCTTTCTTGGTATCTCTTGTGTTTACCATGTCATGCCTGACAAATAGCAAGCTAGGCTTGCCAAGTGACAAAACAGAAAGCAACACTTAGTGAGAAGAGAGGTATTGTGTGTATATACTTTTGCAGATCTCTTCAATGCCTGGCTTAAAAGGAGACAACTAGACTCTCCCAATTACTTCTGCATTCAGTCTGTTGTGATATGTCGTTGTGGTTGAAAGAGATGAAGAAAACTGGCCTCACACAGATGTGACCTTAGAAAAAGGAGTAGCCATTTAATAGGAAAGGAAGACCAGTATTGTATGAAAATAGTTGTGACCTCACAGACCCCTGGAAGGGTCTTGGGGACACCAGGTGGTCTGAGGAACACTAGATGGTACAAGGGATGGACCACCAGGCCTAAAGTCAGGGACTTTTGTTGAACTTAGCAAGAGGAGTCTTCCTGATTCTAAGGCAAGGTCTCTCTCCACAGCACCATCTTGGAGTCAAGATCAACTGAGTCCATTCATTCATTAATGGAGGGAGGGAGGAAGGCAGGGCCACTGAGGTTAAGTGACTTGGCCAAGGTCACATAGCTAGTAAGTGTCAAGTGTCTGAAACTGGATTTGAACTCAGATCCTCCTGACTCCAGGGCCTAGTGCTCTATTCGCTGCCCCTCCCCCCCAGAATAACTGAGTTCAAACCCAGCCTCAGACACGTACCAGTTGTATGACCCTGGACAAGTCACTGAGCTTCTGTTTGCCTCAGTTTCCTCACCTGTTAAACGGGAATGATAACAGTACTACCTCTCAGAGTCGTTGTGAGGATCCAATGAGATCGTGTTTGCAAAGCGCTTGACACACAGTGAGGGCTAGAGAAGCGTTATCTGTCATTTGTGTTGTTGCTATTGGAGCTTGGTGGCTCGAGGAGCGCCTTCCGAAGGTGATCTCACTGAACGCTCCACACAGCCCTCGAGGCGGCCGCTGTTAATGTCTCATCTTACAGATGAGGAAAAAGAGGCTGAGAGGCTAAGAGCTGGGGTGGAAGTTCAAGTGAGACTGTTTTCATTGTGATGTCAGGAGAAGCTTCATAAATGTGTCCAAAGTGGAACAAGTCACCCCAAGAAATGGGGGCTTCCCACCTTGGAATAGGTCACTGCAAGAAATGGGGGCTTCTCATCTTGGAATAGGTCACTCCAAGAAATGGGGGCTTCCCATCTTAGAATAGGTCACCCCAAGATGGGGGCTTCCCATCTTGGAATAGGTCACTGCAAGAAATGGGGGCTTCCCATTTTGGAATAGGTCACTCCAAGAAATGGGGGCTTCCCATCTTGGAATAGGTCACCCCAAGAAATGGGGGCTTCCCATCTTGGAATAGGTCACCCCAAGAAATGGGGGCTTCCCATCTTGGAATAGGTCACCCCAAGAAATGGGGGCTTCCCATCTTGGAATAGGTCACCCCAAGAAATGGGGGCTTCCCATCTTGGAATAGGTCACCCCAAGAAATGGGGGCTTCCCATCTTGGAATAGGTCACTGCAAGAAATGGGGGCTTCCCATTTTGGAATAGGTCGCTGCAAGAAATGGGGGCTTCCCATCTTGGAATAGGTCACCCCAAGAAATGGGGGCTTCCCATCTTGGAATAGGTCACCCCAAGAAATGGGGGCTTCCCATCTTGGAATAGGTCACCCCAAGAAATGGGGGCTTCCCATCTTGGAATAGGTCACCCCAAGAAATGGGGGCTTCCCATCTTGGAATAGGTCACCCCAAGAAATGGGGGCTTCCCATCTTGGAATAGGTCACCCCAAGAAATGGGGGCTTCCCATCTTGGAATAGGTCACCCCAAGAAATGGGGGCTTCTCATCTTGGAATAGGTTGCTGCAAGGAATGGGGGCTTCTCATCTTGGAATAGGTCACCGCAAGAAATGGGGGCTTCCCATCTTGGAACAGGTCACTCCAAATTGGGGCTTCCCATCTTAGAATAGGTCACCCCAATATGGCGGCTTCTTATCTTGGAGGTCTTCCAGTAGAGGCTACTTCTTGGGCATGTAATAATGGAACAGTTGGACCCGATGGCCACTAAGGTACCTTTCAATTCTCAAAGTCTATGATGCAGGTCTGTGAAGATAAAACTTAGTGTACCCTGCACCCCTCCCCTCCCTTCCCCCCTCCCCCTCCGCTGCAGCAGGAATTTCATAGAGCAGATTTGTCCAGTTATGGGTTAGATTTGGTGTCCTCTGATGTCCTGTCCCATTTGGAGATTCTCTAAAAGCCCTTGAATGCAAGGCCCTCTACTGGAACTTGTAGCAGCCCATTCAAAGCAGAAAGTGGCCTTGCAGGAGGCTTCGGTCACTCAAAACCCAGCGTTCTCATGGCAGCCGCTCACCTTGAGGTGACCCAAGCTCCAATTCTTCAAGCCTTCCATGAACTTACCCTTTCCTGAGTCGGTATCATTGACTGACTCATTAAAAGCTGCAGGCCAGGCACAGAATCTGTCTTCTGGAGCCCAGGAGACAGAGCAAGGGGGCACACACCCTTAACTATGGAGCAGCCATACGAGAATATTGCCCTTGGGGGGAAAGACAATGATAACGAAAAGCAAGAACAATTACTGGAGATAATATCCATTCAAGCACAGAAGTGCCAACTTAGGGATCCCCAATAAATTGGTCCATGAAGAACTCTGTTTACATCTGTCGCTGGGATTAATGATCCTTCCTGGAGGAATCAGACCATCTGGTCAATGATGGATGCAATAAGTCTTTTTGTTTGACATTTCTAAGGGAAGATCACACAGCTTCCCCAGAAACACTTGAGCAAGCACTGGAGAAGCAATGGGTCCAAGGCAAGAGAAGGAGGTCTGGCCTTGCTGCCCTTGGCATTGGGGCCATGCCCAACACCTCCAGTACAACTACTACTAATAATAACTTAAGTAGCGCTCCAAGGTTTGCAAAGCACTGAAAATATGTCATCTCATTCAGTCCTCACAGCAACCCCGGGAGGTAGGTATTATTGTAATCCCATTTTATGGTCATGTAAATTGAGACTGAGAAAGATCAGATGAAGTGGCCAGGGCACAAGACTAGGGGCAGAATTCAGGGTCAGGACCCGGGTCTTCCAGGGCTCCCGACCCTGGGTCCACGATGCCGTTTCAGTTGCTTTAACGATGGATTTGGCCAGAAATACGAGGGGGTGATGGTCTTCAGGACAATCCAGGCCAACTCTGGAGTATTCTCAGTGACATGGTGGGCTTATAGGATAGGGACTATGACTGGGAAGCACTTTTATGTGCTTTATGTGCTTTCCCCCAGGACCACATCTTGTGAAATGATTGAATGAGCCCTAAGGGGGAGAAACAGAGGAGGAGACATGATAGAAAGTGCCTTTGACATGGGGGAGGCTGGGGAAGCTAGAGGATAAGCCCTGTGCTAAGAAACTACAAGGAGAGGCACTGACTGACAGCCCTCCATAGTGTGTAGTCCCTGGAACCAGGGAAGAGTGACAGCTGTCACTGTTCACTGTGAGCTTCGTTGGAGTTCTATTTGCATGAAGAAATACAATTTTCCTTCTTTTGTAAGTTTTCAAACATTTTGCCTCCAAGTGGAATTGTTGAGATGATCATAGGTTGTATCATCTTTGGAGTCTCCCAGATTTTATGGATGGGGACAACACCCTAGAAAGATTATAAATACCCCAAGGGCACCAAGCAGTTAATCACATAAATGAAAGCTCATTTTGAAGTGCTTGGTTTGTTTTTTTTTTAAGCAAGAGAAATGTTTTTTGACATTTTGTGTTAAAATAGATGACAACCAAGAACCAGGCCAAGCGTATTCATGGAAGCAGAATTCTGTAGAAAAAAAAGATGTTGGATTTGGAGTCAGAGGATCTGGGTTCAAATCCTGATTTATTAGCTTACTATCAAATGAGATAATCTATGTGAAGATCTATCTATACATGAGCTACTACTATCACAATTATCTGTGCAACCTTGCATAAGTCATTTCGTGTGCCTTGGCTTGTTTCCTCATCTGCAAAATGAGGGGGTGTTCCAACAATTCGGCTAGCAGCTGCTGTGGGGGTGTAAAACCAACAACAACCAGCTCACAGAACGCTGCAAGCCCAGGTCCTTTTGATCTGCTTTTCTAAGGAAAGCAACGTTGAGGGGTTAACAAGCTTACTTTAATCCAGCATACAAATACTATTCACTTAGTTCAGGGGAAAAAACCAGCACCCTGAACTTCAGAGCAAATACAAACAAAGTGCCAACAGACCAAATGCAATTCATATTTACCAAGAAAACCAAGCCTGGACATCCGGGCAAGATGGAGGGGTCTTAACTACAGCTGCCCAGAGTCTCCACATCAGTGTGCCACCAAGAGTGAGAACCCTGAGCAAATAGCTCTGTCTTCTCCTTTTATACAGTTTCAGATGTCATCAAACATCATCTGAGCGACCAGAACTTAGGCTCCTTCAATCGGCTCTGGTGTTAGAACCTCCCTTCATTGGCCCCACCTGGGGCCCCACCTTAGTTACCAATTCACACCCACATAGGCTTAGCACCTAATAGGGGTTTGGGCCTGGGGCTTAGCACCTAGTAAGAACCAATCAAAGACACTCAATTAATCAAAGGAAACAAAGGTCAAACTCTTCAAAGATCCCCAGTACAGGTGGTTAGCCTTTGAGCTCTAAATTCCATCTCTGATGCTTCCCAACTCTTGGGCCCAGTTCCTCCATCAGTAAAATAGGAGCATAGGGTTGGAGGGGATGGTCTCTAAAGTATCTTCAGTTCTAGCTCTGTGGTCCTTTAATCTATGGCCTGCTGTCAGGCATCTCCATTAACTACCAGAGTCTTCACTTGTCATCCCAATTTTGGTTGACTCCCTAGTCAATGAAGCGATGTTGGGGAAACACAGATAACTGAGTCAGTTACTACATCCTCTCCCTCATGGATGATAGACCCATAGAATGGCTTCTCCGTGGATGCCACTGATAGTGGCAGAACTGGGAATAGACCCATTCTCCTGATACCCAGCCCTGTGCTCATTCTCCTACATTAGCTTCGGCATGTGGAGAAATGGTCGAGATTCATTAACTTCTCTCTCACACCTGCAAACTGAACCAACAAGTCAGTTGGTTACTAGAGGGTAGAATTTCTCTCGTTTGCTAAATCAGCCTGTTGGCAGGAGAGAGACAACCTGGGATGGCTCAGCCAGGGCTGGGAGGATATGCAGACCGCCTTGGCTCCAGGTTCTTCAGAAGCTACAGGATGTGGTGAGATTCAATTCAATTCACCAAGCATTTCAGTTTCTACTGTGTTCCGGGCCCTGGTCTAGACACAAACACACAAAGAAAATAAGCACTGTAACTTAGGAAGGCCACCAATAAATTGAAGAGTAGAAGAGAGATTGGTGAGCATTTATTAAGCACTTACTGTGTGCCAGGCACTGGTCTAGGCACAAAGACACAAAGACAAAAATAAGCACCACAACTTAGGAAGGCCACCAATAAACTGAAGAGAGATTGGTCAGCATTTACTAAGCACTTACTGTATGCCAGGCACTGGGCTAAGTGCTGGAAATACCACTAGACAAGGGAAAAGAAAGACAGTTTCTGCCCCCAAGGAGCTTACATGGGGAGAGGGCACTTCCACAATGGGAGATCCAGGACTAAAGTGATCCAGGATGAAGGGCCACTGAGGTCCCTTCCAACTCAAAAATTCTTTAAAAAAATAATTTGTTTTTAGTTTTCACCATTCACTTCCATAAGACTTTGAGTTTTAAATTTTTCCCCTTCTTCTCCTCCCCCCTCCCCTAGACAGCATGTAATGTGATGTAGGCTTTACTTATATATTCATATTCAACATATTTTCACATTGGTCATGATGTAAAGAAGAATTAGGACTAAGGGGAGGAACCACAAGAAAGAAGGAACAAAACAACAAAAGACAAGGAGAGAAAAGTCTGCTTCCTTGAGCATTCAGACTCCAAAGTTCTTTCTCTGGATGTGGATAGCATATTCCATCATGAGTCCTTTGGAGTTGTATTAGATCCTTGCATTGCTGAGAAGAGTAAAGTCGATCAAGGCCAGTCATTGCACAAGGTTGTTACTGTGTACAACGTTCTCCTGGTTCTGCTCATTTCACTCAGCATCAGTTCATATAAATCTTTCCAGGTTTTTCTGAGTCAGTTTGTTTATCATTTCTTATAGCACAAGAATATTCTGTCACAATCATATACCACAGCTTGTTCATCCATTCCCCAGTTGATGGCATCCCCTCGATTTCCAACCCTTTGCCACCACAAAAAGAGCTGCTATAAATATTTTTTGTACATGTGGGTCCTTTTCCCGTTTTCATGATCTCTTTAGAATATAGACCTAGAAGTGGTATTGTTAGTCCCAACTCAAAAATTTTGTCAATTGTTTCCCTCCTCAAGGGGCTTATATTCTACTGGGGGAGGGGAGAACTTGTTTACAACATCCAGTCCAATTCAGTCCAATAAGCATTTGTTAGATGCCTACTATGTGCCAACATATGGAGCCCAGACAGCCAAAACAAAATGCTCCTGCCTTCGAGGAGCTGACATTCTATTGAGATGTTATGACAAGTGCCAAAGATAGCTGTTAGGACAATGGGGCTGCTCGGGAGAGCGAAGATTCAGGGGTCAGAGGGAACTCACTGAGAAGTGGCGTCAGCCTCTGGACTCTTTTGGCAACATTTGGGGGAAAAGTGGAATGAACATGAACATATGACCTGAAAGGAAAACAAGAAAGGGTTAACAAGAGTGCATCTGGGGGGAAATTTTGAAGCAATTGTTTGTGTGTGGTTTTGTTTTAGGTGGGTGAAATGATAATTTTGAAAAAAGTATAATATATTAAACTCAACAATTAGTGGGTGTCTATACAAAACGTTTTGCTAGGGTGTATGCGCGCGCGCGCGTGTGTGTGTGTGTGTGTGTGTGTGTGTGTGTGTGTGTGTAGGGGAAGGGAGAACAAAGTACTGTCCTTGTCATGAAGGGAAGCCTCAGAGAGGAATAGACTGAAATCCAGCCTCAAAGTCAGAAAGGTCTAGGTTGTGGTCCTGCCTCTGATGCGTTCTGCCTGTAGGACCCGGAGGGAAGTCACTCTCTAAGACTATTGTAGGAAAGATGCTGATCTGGTCAAATGAGATAATATTTGTGAAAGCATTCGGGACAGTGCCTGGCACAAAGATATATAAATACTTCTCTCTCCCCCTTCCCCTCCCCCCTACTCCCTCCCTGCACTTGGTAGAGGGAGTTTCCTCATTCGGTAATTCTCTAAACCATTGAAATCTGGTCAATATTCTTCCACCATTAAATAGTTTATGGTCACAATGAGGAGATAGGATAAGCAGAGCCATATCCAGCCGTTTCTGGACCTGGGGTGAGTAGCAGAGGTGGGTGGAAGTGGAGTGTTTTAAATTGTGACTGGGAGAGGAGCAGGACTGGTCAGGAAGCCTGGCAATCCCTCTTCATCCCCACCTCCACCAATGGAATTTGCCCCTGGAATTGCTCTGGTCACTGCAGCTCCTGTAGAAGGGTTAGCCTTGGTCTGTTTGGCCTCAGAGGGCAGAACCAGGAGAGGTAGGGGAAGGTGGCCGAGAAATTGGCTGAAATCAGAAGAGGCTTCCCCGGGAGGTAGGGAGCTTCTCCTTGCTCCAGTTCATCAGAGATATTATCAGGGATGACTGGGGTGTGGGGATGGGGGACTGGGTTTCAGGATAAGATCAAACAAAGAGTCTTCTGAAGTCCCTTCCAACTCTGATGCATAGGCTTGGACCCGAGGCCGCTGGTGCCAAGAGCTGGCAGTACAAAAGGATGAAATGACTTGAACTCAGAGCTCCTTCATTTGCTTAGTGCTGGGCAAGGGAAAAGAGCAGACCAGCACCAAATGGATTGGTACACTTAATGGACTGATTTTGGAGGAAAAGCACAAGTCAAATGTTGCCTTGTTCTGGCGTCAGCAAGGGCTGATTGCACCAGACCTTCCTCTAAGCCTACCTTCGGCCAGGTATCCAATCTAGCTGGAGATGTAGAAATGAGGACTATTCCCTCAAAGATTCCCTCTCCCCCACCTTCTCTTCTGTGCACCACTTGTGGTTAATGAGTACACTGAAAGTAAACTATGGCTTGTCCTGATCCCTCCCCCTGGAGGCCCCAAGACAAGGCGACTTCATGGGCACTTCTCCTTGATTGACTGAAGTACACAATATTTATCCTTGACATCCTCGGGAGCATTTGGAATGCTTGGAAAACATTCTGTGAGCAGCTCTCACTTCCCACGAAGCCCGGCTATCAGCTATGAAATGATTAAAGACGGAGGAGACATTAGTCACTTGGTGGAACAGAAAATCAAGTCACTGTAATTGGGCCTGTCACGGGATCGATGCCTCTGACTCTGAAAATAAACATTCCAGCTTCGCATCAGCATGAGGCAGGGAACCATTAGGCCGTCACGCTTCTGTTGTCATCGACTGGAAATCAACAGTGAATTATGATTAAATTCCAGCAGAATTGCTTGAAATGTGTTCACTCGATGCTCTGCTGCCCAGAGACTGTATGGCCACATTCTGCGCATTACCTTGAATTCAGCAGACCCTACTGAAACTAATTTAATCCCCGCTTTCAGGACTTGGCTAAAGGGCCACCTCCTCCATCAAGCCTTCCCTGATTGCCCCATTTGTGAGAGATTTTCTCCCCCCTCAGTTTTCCTTCCATTACACTTATTTTTACATACATTCTTGCCCCCCAATCGAATGTAAGCCCCTCGAGGACGGGAACTCAGAGGTCAAGCAGAGACACCATGGGCTTCGATACAATTTCCAGTCGTTGGCCAAGTGATTTCCGTGCACATAGTCTATGTAGAATGTTCGTTCCTGAAAGCACCGTTGGTCCTGTTTCTCTTTGTGTGCTCAGTGTTCAGGCGTACATTTTGTCGTTGTTAAGTCATTCAGTCACGTCTGACTCTCCATGACCTCATGAGCCATATGGTCCATGGGGTTTTCATGGCAAAGATCTTGGAATGGTTTACCATTTCCTTCCTTCTCCAGTGGGTTAAGGTAAACGGAGATTAAGTGACTTGCCCAAGGTCACACAGGTAGCAAGTGTCTGAGGCTGGATTTGAACTCAGATCTTCCTGAATCCAGGTCCAGTGGTTTATTTACCGAGCCACCTAGCTTCCTCCTTTGCATACAGAGTAGGCACTTAATAAATAGTCATTAACTGCCTAGAAGTATGTACAGAAATGCATTTTTTGGTTATATCCAATGTCATAATTGAAACTGGAGAAGTTTTCAGATACACTGAATGGGAAAAAAATGAGAGAGAGAAAAGAGGCAGTGAGGAACCAAAGGAGAAAAGAATGAATGAAGAAAAGGAAGGAAAGAAGAAAAAGAGGAAGGCAGGCAAAGAGGATTGAAAAAAGAGAGGAAGGGAGGGAGGAAGGAAAGGAAGAAGGAGGGAGGGAGGGAGGAAGGAAAGGAAGAAGAGAAGGAAAGAAGAAGGGAGGGAATGAAGGAAAAGAGAAAGGAAAGGAGGGAGAAGAATAAAAAGGAAGGGCAAAAAGAGAATGAATGAGGTTTCCCTTTCCTTTTCTGTTCAAGCCAAATCTGGATGGCCACTGGCAGAGATGTCAGAGCAGAGGTCCTTGTTTAGGTGCACAGAGAGATTGGACTTTTCCCCAAGGGTCCTTCTAACCTTGAAATTCCACAAGAAAAGAAAAGATCCAATATCCCATGTTACAAAATAACAGAAGCATCACCATAACCCGGCCTGAGAGCCAGGAAGAGCTGCAATGATTTGGTTGATAAGACAGAAACAGAATCAGCTGTTACTGAATGAGAGTCAGAAAGCCGTAGAAAATGGGGAAAGATGGCGGTAGGTATAGATCGCTCATTAGCACCCCTTATTTCATGGGCTGGGGCTTACATCTCAAGATGGAGAATTGAAAGAAGAAATGACGGCTTGATGGGATAAACTTCTCTTGCAGATCTTTTTCACGGACGGATTCAAATTTTGTCAGCTATAAGTACCAGCAGCAGGCAGCAGGCCGGAGCCGCCAGGCTCCGTTAACATTCTTGTTCTCCAGCTGAAGAAAATTTCGAATGGGCGGTTTAGGCTCATGCTTCCTAAATGTAGTCGTTGCTTGGAGGGATAGAAAAGAGCCACTGTGGGCTGGGTCGTAAGAGAGGGGTTGGGGCTTCACCTGAGCTGGGTGGTGCTAGTTGCTGGGTCAGATAAGGGTAAAGGGTCATCCCTGTCTTGCCCCCTAAGTGTGGGTGTTCTCCAATGCTCCATCCTGGGTCCTTCTTGCTTCTACACGCTTCCTCCCTCAGAGATCTCATTGGCTCTTATGAGATCAGTGATCGCTTTTGTGCTGGTAATGCCCAAGTCTCTATATCCAGTTCTAATGAGGAGACCGTAGGTTTGGAGCTGTAAGTGAGCCCAGAAGCCATCAGGACCAGCACCCTCCTTTTACAGGTGAAAGGATTGAGACACAGAGAAATGAAGCGACTTCCCCAAAGTCACACAGCTGGTAAATGCCTGATCTGAACCCAGCTCTCCTCACCCCCACATGCAGTACTGTAGCCACTAGCCCACTCTGCCTCTGTCCTGAGCTCTGTTCCTGGACATTCCACACTGGATCCCCTGAGACTTCTCAACTCAAAATGGCCAAAACAAGCTCATTATCTTTAACTTCCAACCTTACTTCTCCTTCAGACTTCCCTGTGTTTCTCATGGGGACCACCACCTAGCAACCAAAGACAATAAAATAACAGAGAGACCATTCAGAGGTTTCTTTCTAAATGTATACAAGAAAACAAGGGTGAAAATAGTCAGACAGAAGGGATGGTGGAAAAACAGGCCTGGAACACCACGGACTGACCCTCACAATATCATGCTATGGGCCCATCTTCATATATATATATATATATATGATGGGAGGGTACATAAAAGGAAGAAGGGAGAGGGGATGTATAATATGCCTTAATCAAGTAAAAGTCTGACAATGAAGGGGAAAATGAGTCCTGTAGACTCTCTGCCTGAAAGACTGCAGGAGAATGGCTGAGGAGGCAAAAGGAAGGAGTGAAAAAGGCTGGGATTGGACACAGCTAATGAATGATCTCATGAGGAAAGAGTGATACTTCATAAAAGGAGATGGGAGCCTTACAAGGGGTGTAATATGAAGGTATTTGGTGCATAAGGAGACCACTTATCCTGCCTCAGGAGAAAGAGAATCTGAGCACCTGGGGGCAACTGAAACCCACAAGGGTGAGAAGACATGAACCCAGGGAGGAAATTTGAGGGAGAAATGACTGTGGTGAGGTGCTAATATTAAGAACAAACTGAGCACCTGGGGACAGAGGAAAAATTCCTCCCATGGGGCAACTCCTTCTCACCAGCAGAAGCTGGCATTTCTAAGGCTGAAGTACAAGAGGACAAAGGGGACTGAGGCCAGTGTTGATAAGATGGCAATATGGAAAGTGCTTAGAAGAACCCCAAAATATCTCCTGTGGAATCTCGAGTTTCATGAGGAAGACAGACTAAAGAAGGACTAAGTTTAAACACAATAAATCAAAGAACAGAAAGACAGAATAGGCACAAAGGGAAGAGAAATAATGAAGAGAAATAGGGAAAGAAATCATTTATGGAAAGAGGCATAGAACATGAAATTTTAAAAACTAACACACAAAACAAGTTGAAGGGGAGGAAAGGAAGGAGTCTTCTGCTTGACTTCTTAACTGAGAGGGAAAAAAAGAAGGGATGAATTGGCTAAAAGAATAATTGGCTAAAAGCAAGGAAAAAATTGGTACTAATAGCTCCAAAACTAGGGAAAGGGGTAACAAAAAAGAGAGGGTACTTGAGAGCTAGAAGAGAGCCAATGGGAATAGCGTTGTCTTAAAAGAGATTAAGCTAAAATAACTGAAGAGACAGAGGAGGGAAAAATCACAACTTTAGAAAAATAGAGACAAATGAAGGAAAATGTAAAGCAAATGCTCATCATTTTAAATGTCAATGGGTTAAACAATTCAATGAAGTGAAAAAGAGTGACGGACGGGATAAGAACAGAAAACCCCACAATCGCTACTTCGAAGAAGCAGCGCTTAAGAAAGACACAGACAGGAATTTAAGTCTTCCTGACTCCAGACCCACTGACGTATCCGTTGTGCCGCCTAGCTGTTGGGGGCAGGGGATAGCAAGGGGGTCTGAGGGTCTGTGCCTTCTCTCATTTCTCTGTTTTCTTGCTATGCGTTCCTTCAGCTCCTTAAACCATATGGCAATATTTTAAATCTACCAAAAAAAACCCAAATGAAAAGCCTATAGCTTTCTGATCCTTCTGTAAAGTTCCTTTATCCTCAGCAGCAGCCCTTGACAGTCACACTTTCCTATCCTCCTTGTCACAGAAGTCTCCCTGAATGCCCCCTCTCTTTGCGTAGTGGTGGGGGTGGTACATTGGCCAGAACAAACCCCCAGATTTCCTCCTCAGGTGCTTCTCCTCTCTGATTGGAGGGTTGGGAGGGTGGGACAAAAAGCTTTTCCAAAGACTCTTTTCGTAGAGGGCTCAGGATCTTCCAACCAGCTCTTCAGTTTTTACCAGCGGTTCTGCTTGGTTTTGACTTCAGACACTGTCAAGCTCCTGTGCTGGGTACTCTCTGGTGCCCCTCCACTTAATGGCCAACATTGACTTTTCCCATTAGATTGTAAGGTCCTTGAGGGCAGAGATGATCATTCTTTGTATTATTTGTATTCCTAGTACTTAGCACAGTACACAGCAGCTAGAGAAATGTTCCTATTTGTCAAATTTACAATGATAAAAATTATGTATATATGCGTGTGTGTATGTGTATAAATATGTGTATGTGTGTGTGTGTTAATGAAGGGGTTGGACCAAATGATCTCCGAAGTAGCTGCCAGGAAAGTTAACTAACCTTAGTGTTTATTGGCAGTGGCTGCCCCCTGCTTTTAAGCCTTTTCTAGCTGACTTCACTTCGGTCTGTCCGTGGGCTCCATGAGGGCTGTTTACTCTAATCTGCCTCCCTTCATTCTGCTTTCTCATTCCCAGCGGCTCTAATGCTTCCAGTCCATCCAACCTCGTCTCTTCCTCAAAGCTTTCACTCAGTCCTTCCTTCTCTGAATTCCTGTTGTACCAACATCAACACACCAACACCGCCACTAAGTGTGACATCGCTTTTGGTTTCAACAATGATATTTTTGTCCTTCCTCACTGGATTGGAAACCCCTAAAGGTCAGGGGCCCTGGCTTATGCCTCCTTTGTATTCCAAATCATGCCTAGCACAGAGCTAGGAACAGAACAGGTGGTAATGGTAAAGGTTATTTATTGGGCCTCAAAAGCTGCATTATCTTTAAAAGGGACCCCCTGGTCCAGGGTCTGCTTCCTCCTCTCTGAAGGTCTCAGTATGTAGGACTTAGTGTAGTTGGGGGTAAGAATGAGACATAAGAAGAGCAGGAAATCTGGCCCTCAGAAAACTAGCTGTGATCTTTTACTTTAAAAAAATATCATCTGCGTTGGGGGTGAGGGAAGCATATTTTAAAGCCTAAGTATAAACTTGTAAGTGTTGACAATTCTTTCTTCACAGACAACACATTTTAATAAGTGTCATATTTTAGAATAAATTATGTCTTCAATTCTTTAGCACCTTCATCCTCCCTTTTACAGACAGTGAATCTGCATTCAAGCAACCTTTTTTTCCCTGGCAGTAACTGCCATCAACTTCCCTTTCATTCAGGTTACAGTCTAAGGGCTGTTATGATTCTCTCCCATCAAATTCTGGCCCAAACTTATGAGGTTTATTATCTCAGGAGGCCAGCATCCCAAGTCCCCCATGAAGTTGTCTTCTGATGCCTCATTGTGGTGTAGAGGTGGTCCTGGGCCCACAGAGTTGTGCAATCAAGAATCATCCAGCCAACAACATTTATTAAACCTCTGCTATGTGTCAGGCACTGTGCTAGGTGCTGGGGGTATAGAGACAGAAAACAATCTCTGCCCTCAAGGAGTTTATATTGTCCTGGGAGGAAATGATACATACAATAAAAAATAAAATAAATGCTATTTAAAATAAAATATAATAGCATATAGTAAATAAAATAAAAATAAATATCTAAAATAAAATATAGCATAATAAATAAAATTTTTAAAGTCAAAAAAATATTTAGACAGTACCATTGTAATTTTAGAGGTGGGGGTGTGCAAACAAATTGCTGAATCACAAAGGACTCTCTGAGGACAGGCCCATGACTGAGCTAAGGACTTCAGGAGGTAAAGGTGAGGTTTCACTGTTGTGTCTGACCCTTTGTGACCCCATAGACCATAGCACACCAGACCTTTTTGTCCCCCACCATCTCAAAATCTATCCAAGTCCATGTAAAAGGTGAGGAAAGAGAGCATGTAAAGCATGGGGTACCAGCATGGAGGTGGCACTTGGAGTGTCCCCTACAGGGAGCAACAAGTTTGTTGGCTGTTTTGGCTGGATGTAGAGGACATGAGGGGGAGTCATGTGAAATCAGGTTGGAAGGCCAGACCGTGAAGGACTTTCAGTTCCAAACAGAGCCAGAGCTGTCCGTTGGGAAGGTTTCAAGATCTCAAACCAGAAGATATGGGTTCAAATTCTGCCCCTGCTGCTTCTTTCCTGTGTGACTTTGGTCAAGTGCCTTAACCTGCCTTGGTCCTGATTCCTTCTTGTGCACAATGAAAGAAAGGACTTCTGCCATCCCTTCCAGGTGTAGATCTGTTAGAATAGATGAGCCTCGAGAGTAGAATCTGCTGTGGTTTTGTTCTTGTCTGCCTGGCAGTCTGCTTTCTGGCCCCTTTCCCTTCTCTGCCATGTGCCACCCTGTCAATTCCCTTGGGAGTCAATTGGCCTCTGTCTGTCTCAGTTTCTAGAAGGGGGATGGGCATGGTGATAGTGATAAAAGGAGTGTCAATATATCCTGAAAATAACTGAAAACAGGCAAGGCAGTATTGGGATAATCATGTGAAGGCTAAAATATACAAAATCCACAGCTCGAAGTAGTAGAAATTCATGGTTTCCTTGCCATCCTCTTTTTTTTTCAGTTTTTTAATATAAAGAAACATTCCTATTTGTCAATATTTGTCAAATTTACAATAAAAAATTATGCATATATTAGTCAGAAGGTTGGACCAAATGATCTCAGAAGTAGCTGCCAGGCATGGATCTAATTCCTGAAGGAAAGCTGGGAAGGGGAGGACTTGATCCACTCCCATGTCCTCCCTGATGACCAGGAGCCCAGTCTGCCTTCACCCCACCATGGTGGGGAGTGGAGGGCAGTCACAACGGATACCTTCATGCACCCGAGTCCTTGGAGAAGGCAGGCTTGTCAAAGTGTTAAACTGTGAACACCTGGCAGCTAATGTTTTATTAATCATTTTCTTCTCATTTTCAACAAGTTTCTTTCATGTGCCGGGGGCAGCAGGAGACCCCCTTCTGTGGCTCACGCGACACCTATAATTTCCTAGTCTTCTGATCACCTGTACTGGAGGGGGTAATTATTTCTGTTTTATGTTCTGAACCAGTGAGGTCTGATCTGGTGAGTCCATGATGCTCCTTGAATGCATATGGCTGGTTAACAAGTGAAGGTGATTATAGAACTGCTCTTAGGGTTTTCAAAAGAGAAAAAGCAAGCCCAATACAATTCCAATCCCTCTATTAAGGAAAGAGGAATCAGCACAGGTGGGAAGAGTTTTATTTTGCCACAGAGAAATTGCTTATTTGTCAGAAACATTATGCTTCAGTCAAACCGCCATGTTCTGTTGCCCCTTCATCCTTCACTCTCCCTCCCCCCTGATTGTGCCCCCCCCCAGCTCCAGCCTCCCTCTTTTCTGATCCATTGTCCCCACAGCGGCCAATCTGACATCCCCCAAACCTAGATCTGGCCCGTTGTTCACCTTTGGCCTCCAGGATGAAATACCAATTCCTTTATTTGCCAGTTAGAGAACTACATAATTTGGCTCCATCCAACCCATCTTTCCAGACTATTCATACTTACTTGTTATTTGTGTGGCATGATGGTTAGAATGCTGGACAGGGAACCAAAAGTCCCAGGTTCCAATGCTATCTCTTCCAGGCCACCTTTTATCATCTGTGGACTCAAGAGGAGAGGAAAAGGAGATTTCAAAAGAAAAACCCAAAATGTTTCCCATGAGCACTTTGAAAACTGCTGATGGAGGTCTGGTGGCTGGCTTCCAGTGCCTGAGGGTCTGCCACCATGACCTCCCTAGATCTGGAGCTGAAAGGAAGCCCTGAGATGATCCAATTCAGGCCCCTCATTTTATGGAAGAGGAAAGCTAGCGGTGAAGTGATTTGCCCTTCATCATGTAGGCATTCAGTGGCGAGGTGAGGCTTAGCATGTAGACCTTCTGATCCCAAGTTGGGCACCCCTGTGTTTCAACAATCTGGCTGGCAGCTGTTGTGGGGGTGAAAGACCAACACAAGCTCAACAACAAGAACGCTACCAGCACACTGCAAAAGCCCAGGTTCTTTTGATCTGCTTCAGTAAGGAAAGCAATGTTAAGGGGTTGACAAGCTTATTTCAATTCAGCATACAAATACCATTCACTTAGTTCAGGGGAAAAATCCAGCACCCTGAACTTTGGAACAAATACAAATAAATTACAAACATTGACAGACAGACCAAATACAGATTCATAGTTACCAACATCTAGGTTCAGCCCAGGAGCTCCTAACAAGGGCTGGCCAAGAGTCATGTGCACCACCACTGCTGTGGGCAAGAGCTCCGAAAAAGAGAAAGCCAACCCTTGGTTTTATATCTTTTTCAGGTCAAGGGTGAGTCACACATGCGACTCACCCACGTGACCTAGAATTGTCATAGCGACTCACCCATGTGACCTAGAATCATCACAAAGAGGTGACTTGAACCCACGTGGTCTAAAAGCCTCTGATGTCCCAAACATGCCACTCAAACCCATGTAAACTAGGCCCTCCCCTGAGGCAAGGAGGTCACCAAGGACTCCCAAATCTAATCAAGGAAACAAAGGCCAAACTCTTCAAGGGCACTTGGTTGAACTGAGTGCTAAGAGCCCATTTTGTTTACCAACACACCCTGCCACATCTTTAGGCTGTTTTCTGCTTGACCCAGAGGGCAGAACCAGGCCCAACAGATGGAAGTTGTCATTTGAGTGATTCCAGAGCAGAACCAGCCACCTTTGGGGGCCATCGGCTGCCTGCTCCTCAATGGAGGTCATTGGGGGGTGGCCACTTATGGGAGATTTTGTGGAAGGGATTCCTACTCAGGATCAAGTTTCACAAGAGCACCTCGGTGATCCTGTTCTGTCCTGGGATCTGGTGAAGAGGACAAAATACACCCCATGGCCATTTGGGCTCAGAACCTAACCGGTTCTGAGAATGTGACAGTGAGAACAGAGTCCTCTGCCTGTTGACTTGGTCAGACTAAGAGATTCTTCTGCACATAGCTGGTGTTTCCATTGGCTGCTAACCCCACAGTGCTGGGAAGTGCTTTCCTCTTTGGGGTCCTACCACATAGCTGATGATGCTGGGAGGTGCGAGGGAGGAGGGGGAGGAGGATGGTGAATTAATGAATTAATTGGGGAGGATTTCAAATGACAAATAATTTAGCTTTTCTCCTTCCTGGCTCCCAAACAATGAGAATTATGGCAGAGCTAAGTGATTCAAGTCTCAGGAGCCACAAGGTCTGTTAAGCAACCAAGAGGTAAGCCCTCACGTTGTCAGCAGTTTGCCGTAGAATAATAAATGAGCCCCACAGTACCGGTATTCAGACAACATGAAGCTTACACAGCAGGGTGGTGCAGTGGGTGGCTGGACCTCTGGACTTGGAGTCGGAGAGCCTCGGATTCCTATCCGCTCTGGGATGCTTACTGCGTGACCCAGGCAAATTCCTTAACCTTTCTGAGTGTTCCCATCTGTAAAATGGGGTTAATAAGTATCTTAATACAGCTTCTCCTCCTCTTCATGGGAGCTGGGATGGCCAAAGGCTTTGTGGCCAAGTGGCCTACCTTCTGGCTATGATTGGCTCTGCCTTTGGATGGTCTGGTCCTCCAAAAACAGATGGACCTGAAGCTTTGTGCATTAGGAACCTGGAAAAACCTTGAGTGTTTGTAAGACCAAAGTGATTTAAACCCATACAGACAGAAAGTCAACCAGGTACGGTAGAGTTAAAGTCAAAAGCCCTGGGTTCATGTTCTGACTGAACCTCAGCTTCCCCATCTGTAGACTCTCATTTGCCTGCTGTACAAAGTAGTTGGGAGGAAAGTGCTGTCCTAGGTGCTAGGGATACAAGGCCAAAAACTGCAATCATCCCTGCCCTTCAGGAACACAGAATCATAGGTTCAAATGTTTGACACTGGAAGCAACATCAAAACCCCTTATTTTACATATGAATTCACTTTCCACTAGAGCCCATAATACATACATATGTCATTAAATATATTTGGCTTTTAAAAAGAGGACCCACAGACCCAGTGTCCTCTGTAGGGAGCATGCACAGCACCTCGGATGACAGTGTGTATTGCACTCCCGGTGAGGAAACTCCCTCCACCAATGCATATCAGCACTTTCCCTGCTGTTTCTGGTCTCAGAAAACTGCCTAAAACACCCAGTGGTTAAGGGACTGCTGAGGTTACAAAGCCGGGTTGTGTCAAAGGAGGATTTGAACCCAGGTCTTCCAACTCCAAGGTGTCCCGGCACACTTATGTTACTGATCTGCCTTGGTAGAAGGAATTTCCTTTCCTGGAGGTCCCAACACTAATGGAATCACAGGTCTTGTCTAAATAAGTCAGGGTAGGTGAACACACACACACATTTGTGTGAATAGACACGCATGTGTGTATACATATCTGTACACATATGTGTACGTATATGGATACATACACATAACATACAAGTCAGTTTCAGAAGAGGGCTAGAACAACTGGGGCAACCAGGAAAACCCCCTTGAAGGCACTGGCTCCTGGGGTTGAGTCCTAATGAAGCCAGGGATTCCCAAGGGGGAGGTGAGAAGGGAGAATAGGCTACGCATCGGACACTGTCTTGGAAACACATGGAGGCGAGAGATTGAATGCCATTTGTAGATGAAGAAACTGAGGCCCAGAGAATTTCAGGGACTTGCCAAGGTTAAGCCAGGAGTGTGTTTGCAGAGCCAGGGTCCCTAGCTTTAAAATCATCGATCTTTTCTTCCTTCTCTGCACCTGCTTGTGTCACGGATCTTAAATCCAACTTTTCTCGGATTATTTTTAGCCCCAGAGTCAGGATGAGGGTTGGGCAGCCAAGGCCACCGTGCAGGGCTCCACCTTGGTGTCAGGGTGGATTGGGGGTGGAGCGGAGAGAGAATTTCCAGATCTTGCTTTGTCCAGCTGGAGCTCGGCTATCAGAGCCATGTTGGCTGGTGAATGGTCTCCCTCTGGTGGAGGCTTTGCCTTGTCCCCCTACAGAATGTGGCATGCCCTGACTCCCTTCTCCAAAGCCACATGGCCCCTGCCTCATTTTCAGGGCAGCTGATGGACCAGCCCCCAAACCCCAGACAAGTCAGTACCCAGGACAGTGCCTGCCACAGATCATCCTTCCTTCCATGATGTTGCACCGTGGACCACTGGCAGAAGACAAGGAACAAGCCAGGCATTCAGCGTCTCCCAGATTCTTCTCTGCTCATCTGGCCCTCTTCTCTTCAATCCCCAACGAAGAGCTTGCAGCCGCTGTGTTTTGGGAGGAGGCTCACATCTCTCATTTTCTCATGAACACTTCCCCACCGAGCCACGTTCACCTTGCAATCGTGTGTGCTTGTGGCTCCCCCTGGTGTCCCAAAGACAAAGTACACCTCAAAGCCAGTGTCCCAGAGCTGGTCTGGGGGAAACCAGAGGTTGAAGGGTCTTCCTCAAAGACTTATTCTTTGTACCCCCTCATTTGGGGTTGGATTTGGTGGTAAAGGGGCCGATTTTATTAACTTTCCTTTAGCATTTCTCCATGTTGTCCACTACAATCCTTTCTGTAATGGAAGGAGTGTTGGATTGGTATTCACAGGGTATGGGTTCAAATTCTTATTTTCTAGCTTACTTCCCCACCTTCCCCAGTGTGTGTGTGTGTGTGTGTGTGATTCACTTAATCTTTCTAGCCCTTGGTTCCCTTCTGCATTAAAAAAATGCAATTTTACTCTCAGTTAAGGATTATCTTTGCCTCTTGTTGAGCTGGGCAGGAGAGGATCAGTCACTCAACAAGCAATTATGAAACACCTAATAACAACATTTATATTGCACTTTGAGTTTTGTGAAGTGCTTTATGAATATTATCTTATTTTAATCTTTACAACAATACTGGGAGGTAAGTGCTATTCGCATCCCCGTTTTACAGTTGAGGAAGCTGAGGCAGACGGAGGCTGTGACTTGCCCAGAGTCACCCAGCTGGCAAGTATCTGAGGCCAGATGTGAACTCTGGTCTTCGTGACTCCAGGTTCAGCCTTCTAACCACTGTGCTACTCTGTTCTTACTATTTTGCTAAGCTCAGGGAATACAAAGAAAAAAAAATAAATCTTTGCCCTCAGGAAGCTTACATTCTAATTGGGGTAGACAACATGCAAATAACTCTGAATGTACATGGTACCTACAGTATCCATGGAAGGTGATTTCAGAGCAAAGGCACTAGCATCTGGGGGATTGGGAAGAGGCCCCTGCAGAAGGTAGAATCTGAGCTGAGTCTTGGAGAAAGTCACAGAAATTGATGTAAAGGTGAAATGGAAGAGCATTCCCAGTATGGAGGACAGCCAGTGCAAAGGTGTGGAGGGTGGATATGGCATGTTGCGCCATGTTTGATGAACAGTGAATAGAGTGATGTTGGTGGATTGTAGAGTTTGGGGAGGGAAGTAGGGTGTGGGAATGTGGAAGACTTAGGAAGAAGCCAGGTTGGGAAAGGCTACAATGTCCAGCATAGGATTTCTTGTCTGCTCATGGAGACACTAGGGAACCCTTTGAGGTCAGTGAAAAGTAGGGGAGTGGGAAATGATCTGGTTAGATTTATGCTTTAGAAAATTCATCTGTGCATTTTTGAGTTGAGTGGATTAGAGTGGGAAGAAGCTTGAGACTGGGAAACCAACCTGAAATCTATTGCGATAGTCCAGATGTGAGATGATGAGAGTCTGTGTGACAGGTAGTGACAGTGAGGACCCACATGAGAGATGTCATGAAGGTGGAGATGACAGAACTTGATAATACTTTGCATATGTGGGGTGAGTGAGTGAGAGAGAGTAGTCAAGGGTAACATTGAGGCTGCCAGCCTAGAATGGAATGGTGCTTGTGACCATAACAGGGAAACTGGGGTGGAGTGGAGTTTGGAGAGGGACAGTAATGACATCACTTATGAACCTGTAGAGTCTGATCTACCAAGAGAAATGTCTAAGTTGCAACTGTCCAAGAGACGCATGGAGATGTGCAGACCTAGTTCAGAGGGAAGCTGGGGCTGGAGCTATAGGTCTGGAAATCACACATGTAGAGATGACCATGGGGACTGATGAAATCGCCAAGTGAGATAGCAGACAAGAGAACTTTGGCCAGAGTCTTAAAGGATGTCCAAGAGAGCATGACCCAATTGAAATCCAGCAAAGGAAAAAGAAGAGAGATCTGAGACAGAAGAGAACCAGGAGAGACCAGAGTCACGATCCACTCACAGAGAAGACAGTAATTGAAGTGTCAGAGACTACAGAGAGGTCCAGGAGGATGAGAATTGGGAAAAGACCATTAGATTTGGCCATTAAGAGATCACTGGCGACTTTTGAGAGAGTAGTTTCTTTAGAACGATGAAGTCAGAAGCCAGACTGCAAAAATCTTAGAAGAGAGTGAGAGGACTAATTGCAGGCAGCTTTCTCAAGTGGTTTAGACAAGAAGAGAAGGAGACACACAAGAAGATCGTTAGCTGTGATGGTAGGGTCATGGGATGGTTGTTTTTTTTCTTTAAGATGGTGAGACTTGAGTCTGTTTCTGGGTAGCAAAGATATATCAGTGGATAGAGAGAGATTGAATAGTAGAGGGAGTGGGGACAGTTTGATGGAGAGTTTGGGATGGGATTGAATCAAAGGTGCACGTAGAGGGCTTGACCCTGAAAAGGTCTCATTTGAGACCAAAATGAAAAAGGAAAAATTGGGGGATGACCTATGAGTGATATGAGCAGGAGAGGGGGAACTCTTAGACAATGGACCCAGTGTTTCTTAGTGAAATATGAAGTGAGGGTGAGAGGGATGAAAGGGGGGTGGTGTGGGGGGCTGGAGGGAGGATGAGCTTTGGAGCAGGCAATGTGGTGAATGGAAGAATGAAGCAAATAGGGAAGAAGAGAATGTTTCTTTTGTTTATTGAGAGCCCAGTTGAGATTATTTAGCATGAATTTGTAGTGGGACCACTCATAACTTCCTCTAGTTCAGTTAAGCAACATGTCAATAGATGATGGGTGGTGGGAGAAATCCAGAGTTAGGGTTTGTCAAGGTAGACTAGATGATAGGACAAGAGCATGAGGTAAAAGATAGTGTAGAGTTGAATTAATTCGCTAAAGAGTAAAGAAAGGAAAAGGAGGAGAATTTGGCAAGTGTGAGGGGTGATGATTGAGGAAATACAGGGGAGGACTGGAGGTCAGGATAAGGCTAAAGGGAAGAGTTAGAACTCCAAAGGCAAAGGGAAAATGGAATAAAGACTATTATGATCCAATAAAAGGATTTCTAATTTTCTCAACAAGGAAGTAGATCCCGGGGGCAGAAATATTCCTTCCTATTCCCCTTCCCTCTCAGCAAGAAACAGCTAAGCTTGCCTGGTTTGTATTCTCAATGAGAGCTTTCTGTTCAACTTGTTGTTCATCCTTTGTTTTCAAAGAATACTGAGGACATCATGGGGAGATGTCTTGACTTGGGAGTGAATTGGATGGAAGTGAGGCAGGACTTCGCAAAGTCCTCAACCTCCCTCTCTCTTCCAGCATCACCAAAGCCCAGGGACAGGATGAGCATCAGAATGACTGGTGATGGCCCCAGATGCAGGAGATGACCTTGGTGTCTTTGGTGTCTAACCAAGCTCTACGGCACTGGAACAAGGTGTTCTTGGCCACCCATTCTGCCAGGGGAAGTCTCTCCATGCTTGGGTAGACATCTGCCTCACTGACAAATTAACTGACAAGTTTGAGGCACATCAGTCCCCCTCAGCCTGGTTTAGCCAGTCTGCTGAGATGGTTTTACTGCTGTACGTGCTCCAGCTTCTTGGAGCCATGGGGGAGAGATGGGTGAAGGTGGATACCGGAGGTGGCTGAGCAGCCCTCACTCCAGAGGTGCTCATCCTCTCTGAACACCCCACACATCCTTCCCCAGACACCAGACATGGAAGGAAGCTTAGAAGCCATCAATCCTTCATTTTACATATGAGGAAACTAAGGCACAGAATAGTTTAAGTGACTTGCTTAGGGTCTCACAGCTAGTGAGTGTCTGAGACAGGATTTGAACCCAGCTCTTCCTGATTCCAAGTCCCGTGCTCCATGTCTTACCCCAGGCTACCTTGTGAATAAATGCTTGTTCTTACTGATGAATATCCAAATTCTGTGCGTGGGTTGTATGTTTCTCATTTTCATTGTGGGTATGGTCACCAACTTAACAACAACAAAAACGCTATTTAGAAAGCATTAACTATTAAGTGTTGGGGAAGACCAATGAGCCCTGCCTCCCATCCCCCTATTCAGTTCAGCCTCACAGCAGTCACGTGAGATGGTCACCTAAGATGGTTTTTTTAATTGCTTTTTCATGGCTGAGGCATCTGAGGCTCAGAAAGGTTAAGTAACTCCCTTATGGTCACACAGCTAATACGGGTCCTAGTCCCTCTGACCCAGTTTTTCCTGACTCCAGTACTGTCCTTTGTCCACTATTCCATACTGTCTTTGTTTAGTCAGTCAGGTATTTAGCCCGTTTTCTTTTCTTCTGGCAGCTCAGGCTTTTATTTATTAATTTGAACTTCCGAATCCCTCTCCTATGAAAAGACAGCTTGGTAGAGGTTTTCTTACTGCCCTCTTTCTCCTTTCATTTTCTTCATAGTAACCACAAGGGTGCAGCACCCCCACCCACCCTGGCTATTAAGGCCTCCAAAGTGACAGGTGAAAAATGCAAATGGATTGGCCAGGTGAAATTTTTATGGCTCCAGGAACCTGGCAAAACAGAAGAAAAATAGGACTTGGCAGCTGCACATCTGCCTTCTGGGAGGTGGAGGTGATGCGAGCATGCAAGTCTCTGTTAAAGCCGGCCCAGGCCAAGTGGACGCCTGACTGCTCCCTCTTCTGGACGCCAGGGATGCTCCAGCTCCTGTGGGCAGTTAGAGTTTCACCAGACCTGGTCAAGGAGCTCCAAAACTGCATTTATTTTGGTAAGAAGCAAGGATCCCAAGAGTATTAGCATGGGGTGGACCCTTCCGTAAGGCTTGTGAAACTGGACCGGATCTGAGTCGATTCAGTCTTTCCTTTCCAAGCTTCCCGTCTTCCTGACCCCTCTATTACTGTCTAGGACAACACCATCCTGTCCATCCCCCAGGAGGACAAGCCAGGTGTCCTCCGCCCTCAGCTTCTCACTCTCTCCTAACCCCCATCTCCAATCTGCTGCTCTCTCCTGCCAACTTTTACCTTTGCAGCAGCTCTTGAATATGCCCCCTTCCCTCATGCGACAGAGCGCCCACCCTGGGCAGCTCCTCATCAGTAACCCCACCCATGGGCTTTTGTAATAAATAACCTGGTGGTGGGTCTGTTTGTCTTCAATCTCCCCCCACTGTAGTGCTTCCTCCATTCAGCTGCTAAGATGTCTTCCTAAAGCTCAGGTCTGACTATGTCTCCCTACCCACCTCCCCTCCAGAAATCCCTATCATCTTCAGGATCAGATAGCAAATCCTGTTTGGCCTCTAAGCTGAATTCCACCACCACCACCACCCACCTCGCCCCGTTCATCTCCCTGCCTTTCTCACATTTTCTTTCCTTCAATGTGCTTACAATCAATGACACTGGACTCCTGGTTATTCCTCACAGCCCATGCTCCATCTATCAGCTCTGGGCATTTGCACCCCCTATCTGCCATTCCCAGAATGGTCTCTGTTTCCTGACTTCTTTTAATCCCACCTTCTCCAACTCATTGTTTCAACTCTCCCTTCTCCCCCGGGAGATTCCTTCCAGTTTTTCCTGTGTGTATCTCGTATGTATATAGTTATTTTCATATTCCTTTCTCCCTTAGGAGGTGACTTCCTTGAGGGCAGGGGCTCTTTGCTTTTGTCTTTCTTTTTATCCCTAGTACTCAGGATAGTGCCCAGTGCATTTCATAAACGCTTGCTAACTTGATTTGGCTGTGGTTCATATGCCTGCCTTTTCTTTTGTTTTATAATATTTCCCCCCTAATTATATGTTAAAACAATTTTAACATTTTTTTAAGTTTTGAGTTCCAAGTTCTACCTATCCTTCCCTCCCTTCCTCCCTCCTATTCCTCCTCTCTGAGATGGTAAACAATCTGATACAGGTTATACATATTCAATAATATAAAACATCCATATTGGTCATTTTGTACAAGAAGACTCAAACAACAAGAAAGGAAGAAAGAAAGACAGAAAGGAAGGAAGGAAGGAAGGGAGGAAGAAAGAAAGAAAGAAAGAAAGAAAGAAAGAAAGAAAGAAAGAAAGAAAGAAAGAGAAAGAAAGAAAGAAGAAAGGAAGGAAGGAAAGAAAGAAAGAAAGAAAGAAAGAAAGAAAGAAAGAAAGAAAGAAAGAAAGAAGGAAAGAAAGAAAGAGAAAGGAAGGAAGGAAGAAAGAAAGGAAGGAAGAAAGGAAGGAAGGAAATGAAAAATAGTGTACTTCAGTTTATTTTCAGACAGTATTTCTTTCTTTGGAGGCAGATAACATTTTTTTAACGTGTTTTATCATGAGTCCTTTGAAATTGTCTTGGATCATTGTATTGCTAAGAATAGCTAAGTCATTCACAATTCATTGTACAGTATTTCTGTTACTGTGTACAATGTTCTTACTCTGTTCACTTCACTTTGCATCAGTTCATGAAAGTCTTTCCAGATTTTTCTGAAATCATCCTCCTTGTTATTTCTTATAACACAATAGTATTACATCACAATCATATACTACAACCTGTTCGGCCATTTCCTTATTGATTGGGATCCCCTCATTTTTCAATTCTTTGCCACCACAAAAAGAGCTGCTAGAAATATTTTTGTACAAATGGGTCTTTCCTTCCTTCCTCCCTCCCTCCCTCCCTCCCTTCCTTCCTTCCTTCCTTCCTTCTTCCTTTTTTTCTTTCTTTCTTTCTTTCTTTCTTTCTTTCTTTCTTTCTTTCTTTCTTTCTTTCTTTTTTCTTTCTTTCTCTCTTTGGAATATAGATCTAGCAGTGGTATTGCTGGATCAAAGGGTTTGCACAGTTTTACAGCCCTTTAGGCATAGTTTCAAATTGCTCTCCAGAATGGTTGGATCAGTTCATAACTCCACCAACAATGCATTAGTGTCCCAGTTTTCCCACATCCTCACCAACATTTATCATTTTACTTTTTTTGTAGTATTAGCCAATCTGATAGGTGTGCGGTGGTACCTCAGAGTTGTTTTAGTTTGCATTTCTCTAATCTATGCCTTTTCTTAAATGCACTTAAGAACATGTTTGCTTCATGGAGGTTGTACCTGCAGGTGCCACCTTTCCATGGTATGTGCCCTGAAGCTAGTTTCCCACCCTGATTCCCACTGACAAGTTGGATCTCCGGTTTAGGGCTGTCTATGTCTCCCTTCAGTGTGGCAGTGCCTTTGTCTTTGTCCTTGGGTTAGGAGCAGCTGGATTCAAATCCTCCCTCAGACTCTCATTAGCTGAAGGACCATGGACAAGTCACTTTGATACTCTGAGACTTGGTTTTCTCAATTGTAAATTGGAATCTGTAGCCCTGCTCTTGCACAGCTTAGGTCAGAGGATGTATCCAAAGTACGTTGTAAACCATCAAGGTCTACAGTGATTATTTGTTTTTTTCCTGGAAATCTCTATAGTCTTACCTCCAGAGCTGGAAATATCCTTTTCTTAGGCTTGCTGGCCATTCACCTGTGCTCAAAGGAGAAAACAGAAGGCAGGAGAATGTGGCCAAGAACCCAGATCACCACTGGGTAAGCGCAGTTCTTGTGCCATGTGCTTATAGGTGCCATTGGTCCTGGGGGCAGGGGGAGGCCCCCATCTTTTTATAGTTTCGAAAGAGAGAGAACTTCTCACTCAGGTCTTCTTGTAGCTGTTTTCAATCATGTCTAACTCTTCATGACCCCGTTTGGTGTTTTCTCAGCAGAGATACTGGAATGGCTTGCCATTTCCTTCTCCAGTTCATTTTACAGATGAGGAAAGATGACTTTTCCTGACTCCTGGCCCAGTGCTCTGTGAACTATGGCAGCCCCTACCTGCCTTTGAAGTCTTCTCATAGTCCACCAAGTGGGTATAAGCTCCTCTTGTCCCAGTTTCTCTGGTTTCTTTTAAGGCTGAGCTCTAATCCCAGCATCTGCAGGAGGTCTTGCCAGCCCCCCCCCCCCACTCCAGGATGCCTCAAGGGTGAACATTAATTTTATCTATATGGAACTGTCTCTTTATAGCCTGTCTGCCCCATTAAGATGAGAGCACTTAGTGTGGGGTCTGGCACATAGAAGACACTCAAGAAATTCCTACTTATTAGCTGACCTCTGTGGACAATCATGTTCAAGGCCATCCCCATCACCAGAAATCACCCAGGAGCTGCTGTGTCATCTCGGTCCAGCGAGAGCAACAAAGTCCTGCAGCAGAGGACCCGAGTGCATGCCCAGCACCATGGGACGAGTCCTGGTCCAGCAGATTGAGCACCTCCCCAAAGCTCCTGTTTTACTAAGTTGTGAGGATAAGGAAAATCAAAGTCATGAAGCACCTTGAGGACCTCATATCAAATGGAAATGGGAGGGGTGATTTGTGGGGTCTCCTTGTGTGCTGAGTTTATAGAGCGTAGGGGGGAGAAAGAGGCCCTTTGCCCCTGTTGGGCTATAGTTGAGGTACGTGGAAAATTCCTAGCAGTTTCCAGAACTTTTGAGGGGAATGGCCTGGGGAGGAGGCTGTTCTGTGAACTTCTGGACCTTTTAGGAGGTGAGCAAAAGCATCTGCTGCACCCACCCTCCTCCATGTGCCCAAGCTGACAGCACGGATGAGGGCCAGGATCTCTGCACCAAGGGGAGGGTCTGCGAGGGGGCTCAGGGGCTCCTCTGCACTATGCTTTGGGGAAATGCACCCTCCTCTATGCTGAGAACTGCAGAGCAGGGCCAAAGGGCGGAAGCTCTGGAATCAGGAGGGGTCTTAAAGGTCCTTTGGGCCAATTCTCTCACTTCACAGATGAGGAAACTGAGGCACAGACAGGAGAAATGATTTAGAAAAGGGTCACAGCACCTTCTAGAGCTGGAAGCCAACTCAGCCTCTTCATGTGACAGATGAGGACACAGACCCAGGAGCCTCTTGATAAGGATTGAGGGCTCTAGAGCAGGAAGGGACCCTAGAGGTCCTTGAGGCCCCTCATTTCAGAGATGAAGAGCCAAAGAGGAAGGAAATGTCAAAGTCAGGATTCCAGCCATGTCCTCTGACTCTAAACCCAGTAGGAAAATCAAACTGCATGACCCCAGGCCAGCTGAAGCTTTGAATTACTTTGCATTTGCTGATGTAAAAACGAAAGAAAAAACAAACCAAAACAAATCCCCACTTTGATTTTAGGATTCATACTTTTTTTTTCCAGCTAGATGAAGGGAATTTGAATGCGCTGGGGCGCGCGCGCGCGCACACACACACACACACACACACACACACACACACACCTCTGCACTCCTCATTGCCTGTCAATATTCCTGTCTTGAGGAGCCACTCGATGAGAACCACTCCTGGGAGCCAGCCTTGTCAAGCTCCCAGGCCTGAAGTTCTCCCTGGTTCACAGCAGCTGGCAGCATTGACTCAGTAAAATCCCGATCCCTGGTGAACTCCTCTCGAGATGGGGAGAGGGTGGGGGTGGTTTCTGATTCTCTCTTGGCATTGCTCTCGTCTGGAGAGAAACAGAAAGACTGAGCTCCTGTGACATGACAGGATCAGATTTAAGCAAAATAGAAAGCAGCCTTCAAAGAGCAAAGATGTGGCCTCCTCCTCCCCGCCTCGGCCCCCGAAGTCTGAGATGTTGTAAATTTATGGGAGCTGTTGTACTGGATTTGGAATCAGGAAGACCCAGATTCAAATCCTGCCTGGACATTTCATGACTATTTGACTTATTTAACCTCTCTGAGCCTCAGTTTCTTCAACTGTAAAATGGATTTCATGGCATTTGTAGCCCTTTCCTCATGGGGTGTTTGTGAGAACTGGAGACAGTGTCCTTAAGGTGCTCTCCAAATGCTACTTAGTATTAAGGAGAGACAATGGATCCTGTTGGGCATATGACTTCCCAGTCTCCTTCCCTCCCTCCCCCCCACCCCTGCTCCATGCAGGGTAGCTGCCAGGGCTGAGTGAATGCAGTCTCTGCATGCATGCCTCATTTGTTCACCAGAGCTGAGGACTGAGCAACACTCAGAAACCCAGCCTGGAGACAAGGGCCTGTTTGCTACTGGAAATCCTTTCTCTGGCTGCAATCCCAGGGCTGACTAGTTTTGCATCGTTGGGAGAAGATCCTTCTTATATTGTCCTTGGGTAGGTAAAGCCCCAGTTATGCAAAGGGCAGCATGAAAGACCTGTAGGTATAGGTCCCATCTGGGCTCTGGATTTCAATTCTCAAAGTAAAGTAAAGAGGTATCCCAATGGCTTTGGGGAAAGCAAAACACATTTCAGTGCAATCTGTCTGAAATCCTCATTCTTCACAGCTATCAGTAGACTCACTTTGCCTTTAAAAAAAAACTCTAATAGATTTTGATACCTTCTGTTTTAACATTGCCTAGATTTCCTTCTGTGTAAATCCCCCTCTTCCATCCAGACAGGTGTGCCTTACAACAAAGAAAAATCAACATAAAAAGCCCTTTCTTAAGAAAAAGAAGAATCAGCAAAACAGTACTACATTGTGGGGGGAACCTTTCCTTATAAGCAATGTTTTACGCATTTGTGGAACCCTCCCAATACACATACAGACACACACGCTGCTCTATTTTGGTATACATGGTGGCTTTCTTGTTGTCAGGGACATCTGAGAGGCATGTGCCTAAAAGGGCAATCTCTGCGTTAAAGGGTATGGATATTTTAGCCACTTTATTAGGAAAATTCCAAATTCCTTTCCAGAATGTTTTTTTTTAATTTACAGCTCCACCAACTATGCACCAGTGTGTCTGTCTTTTCACAACCCCTCCAGCATTGACTATTCTTGTCTCTTGTCATATTTGCTAATTTGCTGTTTATGAGGTGAAACTTCCAGGTTGATTTGATTTGCATTTCTATCAGTGATTTGGAGCATTCTTTTGTATGGTTGCTAATAGTTTGCAAATCTTCATTTAAAAAGTTTTTTGCTGCCAGCGTGTAGTGGCTCATGCCTATGACCCTGCAACCAAGAAAGCAGAGGCTGGTGAATTTTTTGAGCTGATTTGCAGTGGTCATTGCCACCTGGGTGTTTACACTGCATTTGATGGTAGCATAGTGAGCTCCTGGGAAACAGGGTGTCTGTCACCAGATTGTCTAAGGAGAGGTTAGAAACTGAGCATGTCAGAACCCCTACATGAACCAGAACTGGGTCATGAGTAGTCCCTTCTTTCTAGACTGGGCAAAATGGTGAGACCTAACCTTAAACAAAGAAAGAAAAAAAGATATGATTGGTCACAACCTTTGTCCTTATCCATTTGGGGATGGCATTTGATTTTGTGAATTTGTTTTTTTTTAATCTTTATATCTTGGATATATGAAAGATGTTTGACACCAAGATTTTCCCCTAGTCTGTTGTTTTCTCTCTTATTCTAAATATTTTTTTTTTGCTTTTTTTTTGGGGGGGCAGGGCAATTGGGGTTAAGTGACTTGCCCAAGGTCACACAGCTAGTACATGTGTCAAGTGTCTGAGGCCGGATTTGAACTCAGGTCCTCCTGACTCCAGGGCTGGTGCTCTACTGACTGCGCCACCTAGCTGCCCCAATTCTCTCTTATTCTAGATGCATTAATTTTGTTTGGGCGGAAACTTTTCAATTTCATGCCATCAAAATGATCTAGATCATCTTTTGCAATTGTCTCTGTCTCTTGTTTGGTTAAGAATTCATTTCCTCCCCATAACTGGAGAAGGTATGTGATCTGCTTCCCTTCGAATTTCCTTTTCTTGAGCATTTTTTTTTTCTCTTTTCTAACAGTGCAATCTTTAAAATTGAGATCACATATTTACTTTGAATTTATTGTGGAATGTGGTAGAAGATATTGGTCTAAGCCTAATTTCTGTCAGTCTACGTTCTAGTTTTCGCGCCAGGTCTTTGTGGAATAGGTGATTATTTCTGAGGTAGCATATTCTGGAGTTTGTTAAACACCGCAGTCCGATTTCTTGTCATTTCCATTCAATTTGATGTATTCTACTCAATTTAGTTCCATCCAATTCACATCAGCTTGTTTATTAGGTAGCGCCTCTGTGCCAGGTGCTGAATTTTGCACTAGGGATGTAGAGAGAGAAAAAAAAATGGAAGTCCTTGACTTCAGAGAGTTTACGTTATAATGGGGAGACATACTATCAACACAGAAAGTCAATGGCAAACACACACGCACACAACACATATATATATATACACACACACGCATATATTTTATATATGTATATATACACATGCATATGTACATGTATACACACATTATATAACACACATATTTTTATACATGTACGTGTATATAAACATACACACAGACATATATACACACGCACATATTTTATGTATGTATATACACATGCATATATACAGGTGTACACACAATATACACACATATTTGTATATATATAAACACACCCACGTATGTATCCCATGGACCGGGATGAAGCATTGACTGCCAGGCAAGTCAGGAAAGGCTCCTTGGTCTTGGAGCCCTTGGAGAGCTGGACCTCTTACCTTCCTTTGTATTCTCAGCACTCAGAGTGTTTGGCGCACAGTAGGTGATTCATTGGGGTTAGTTGCCTGGCTGACTTGATCTAGTTGGAAGCGGCCCCTGAAAAGGGGTTTGATGGGATTCCGTGAGGAAGATGAGTGCAGGGGATGGCAGAGATTCTTAGGAAGCAGGGAAGTTTGACTGTGATATAGAGAATGTGATGGGAAATAGGCTACAAGCAGCAGGGAAAGAGGCTGGAGCCAGACTGGGAAATTCTTTAAATGATAAACTGAGGAATTTGTATTTGGTCCTGGAGGAAATCAGGAACATCTCGAGGGCCTTGACCGAAGGAAGAGCATGATCAGGCCTGAGCTTTCAGAGAATCGATCCTGACTGATAGGAATGGGATCTCTAAGGGTTACAAAGCACGTCCCCTTAAGTTACCTTCTTCGGTCACAGCAGCATCCCTGTTCAATGGGTCTTATTATCTCCACTTTGCAGATGAGGAAACTGAAGCAAACAGCAATTTTGGTGACTTGCCCAGGGTTACCCAGCTAGTCAGCTCTGAGGCCAGATTTGAATATGGGTGTTCCTGACTATAGGCCCAACTCCGTACATTCTACACCATCAGCAGCCTCTAGCAAGAGGAGAAGCAGATCCAGGCTAGCTTTAGAAAGAAAGCTAGGCAGATGTTCATTGTCCTAGGATGCTAGAGAGAGTGGACCGATGGGCCCCGGCTCCTGGTCCCTCTTGCATATTATTCCACTGGGATAACAAAGGGCAGAGTATCCAAAGATCACCCAATAGGTGGTCATTGACTTGGAGCTATCCCACCCACTCTGTTGGGATCATTGCTTAACTAATTTATTGGGATCACAGCCTATTTTAAGCCAAGAAAAATCTCCAGGTTTAAAGTACCAAAAGATGCAAAGCCAGAAGAAACTTGGAGGCCATGTAGTCCAAGCCTGTGATTTTATGGATGGAGTGACTGGGGCTCAAGAAGTTAAGTGAGTTGTCCAAGGTCACACAGCTAGGATGTAGAAGGGTTGGGATTTGAACCCAGATCCTATGACCCCAAGGACAGTGCTCTTGGCCTATTTCCTAAGCATCTATGTATATAGGACTGTTCTCAGCTTTTGCAAGAGGAGAGTTTTAGTGATGGATTGGTTGTCTGTGACTGCATCATTTATGTGGAGTCCTGGCCCAGTTCTTCTGTTGGCCCTGGGATATTTGGGCAATGGTACAACCTAGAAAAAGGAAGGCAAACATGTCACAAATGCCCAGGGATTCACCTTGAGGGAAGGTGCCCATGTTCTTGAGGGTGGTCTCTTAACAAACAGTGCATATGAAATATGAATGGCTAACGGTGAGGGCTGTTCCCCTGTCACTGTTGTCCTGGGGTTAGGGTCCATCTTGGCACAGGTGACCATTCACCTAAGATCGGGAAAGTGAGAACACAAAGAAGTGACCTGTCCCGGGCTCAGCCCGAGGCAGGACAGGTGCTCTGCCTCCATCACTGGAGACCTTGGGGCCACATGAGGCTGCGTGCAGAGATCAAGGAAGAGAGCCCAAGCTGGGAGTGGTTTATTCTTTTATTTGACGCAGCAGGCTGCTGCCGTCATGTAGTGACAGTGCTCATCATAGTCCTTTCCACTCTAGGTCATTCTTTATAGACAGAAGGGAAACTCCCATGTGGTCAAAAAAGAATGAGGCATGGCCATTTGGAGCACGGAATGGCCCAATAGGTCTGTTTAACCTCATCATAGAATAGGATCACAAGGTTAGAGGTGAGAGGGACCTCAGACGACGTCTAGTCTAAACCTCTCCTTTTCCTCTTATTATCTCTTCAAAGCGCCCACTTTACGGGTGAGAAAATTGAGGCCTAGAAGATTTGAGTGACTTTCCAACGTCAAACAGATCACAAATGTAGAGCTATGGTTTGAGCCCAGGGCTTCTTACTCCCAAACTAGTTGGCTTTCCACAGCATTTTTCTTTGGGTAAAACAAAACAAAACACAACTTTGGATCAGGAGTCAGGATGCTGGTTTGGTTCACAGCTGGGTCCTGACAACCCTATGGCCTGAGCGAGGGAGCTGCAACCCCCCTCTGGTGCTGACTCCCCGTGTGGCAGTGGTCAAGTAATTTAACTTCCTCCGGCCTCAGTTTCTCCATTTGTTCAAAAAGAGGAGGTTGGACCAAATAATGGCTTCTGGTGTTTATCCACCTTTAGATCTCCAACCTTATGATAGAAGATTTTAGAAGGCAATAGATATGTTTGCTTGTTTGTGTGCATTTCAAATGGAAGGCCTTGACACATGATCCATGAGATCAGAGGTATCAGAAGGCTATGAATTGGGAAGGACACAAGGGACTCCAAGGAAGGGGTGGGATGTGAGCCTGCGATGCTGGCCCAGGGCCTCAGCACGACAAAGAGAGAATACAGTAACAGCAGCAAAAACAAGACCAATAACATTTATTTGACATTTCCTATGTTCCAGACCCTGTGCTGAGTGCTGTACAGTGATGTCACTGGATACTCACAACAACCCTGGAAGGTCGATATCATTTTAATTTCCATTTTATAGATGAGGAAATTGATGCCAACAGAGGTGAAGTGACTTGCCTGGTGTCCCACAGCTAGGAACTATCTGAGGCTGGATTTGAACTCAGGTCTTCTTGACTCCAGGTCCAGTGCTGTCTCCATACAAAATCATATATAATTAAGCCAGTCTCTTCCAGCTTTGACATACTGTGGCAAAGCTTGACAGGAGGGCATGTCAGCAGCTTGCTTTAGAGAGGGTGAAGCGGAGGAAATTAGGAGCTTTCAGATAGGGAGTGATACAAGCAGACTTGATCTGTCACTCATTAAGGTAAACAGACGAAGCCCAGAAACAGAGAGGGCTCAGCCAGAGAGTTGGGGGAGATCCAGCTGGAAAGGGCACGTCGTGGAAAACCTCAACTGACAAGTTGAGTTTGAATGTCAGCCTGCAGTGATGCTTTGGTAATAAATGAGTGGATGAATGAACAAATGAATGAAAAATAAAAACGTTTATTAATTATCTCCTATGTGCCAGGCGCTGGGGACAAATACAAACCATTCCTGGCCCCCCACGGCTCCTATTTTCTCCACTCTGCATCATTTCCAGAAATGATCATCCAGCCTTCATTGGCAGACCTCCAGTGAGGGGGGACCACCCCTGCCACCTTCAGATAGCTCTCAAGTTTCTCCTTGCATCTCTCTACCGCTTGCCAACCGGCCCTTGTTCTGCCCCTCATGGACATGCCGAACAAGTTTAATCCTTAATCTTTGTAGTATTCTTTCCAAGTCCTGCAAGGTGCTGTCATGTGTCTCCTTAGCCTTCTCTTTTCCAGGTTAAATGCCCCCTACTTCTCATTCTCAATCCATTCTCTTGTGGAAGTCAGGAAGACTTGAATTCAAATCCATTCTCAGACACTTACTAGCTGTGTGGCCAAATTACATGACCTCTCTAAACTTGTTTCCTTTTTAATCTGTAAAATGAGGAAAATAGATTACAACAGCCTTTGCCTCCCAGGAATACGGTGAAAACCAAATGAGATTATTCATATACATGCACGTATATGTATATATACGTATATCACTTAACAAACCGTAAATTGATATATAAGTGTTATCTGTTACTAATTTTCAACAGAGCCCCACACATTCTGGGGCTCCTAGCCCAGTAGTCCTTAAGACTGAACTCAGAGAAAGGAAGCAGTAATTTTCCTGCTGTTAGACAAACAGCTACATCAACCTGGGAACAATCCTCCTTAAAAACTGGCCATGTGGGTCTCCCAGTAAACAGAGAGTTAATCATGCGAGACTCGACATATTGTGATTGCATCACAGTGTTTAAATTAAGGGCATAATTAAGCATATGGGGAAACATAGCTGCTAAATATGCATTTTGATTTCAGCATGAGACAGGCCATAGGAAAGAGTGGATTCCTGGAGATTCAGCTTTAAGAAAGTGGGATCATGTTAATTATTGTCTTTGTGCCCTCCAGAGACTGGCCCAATGCTCGATGCATATGAGACGCTGAAGAGCTCTCATTGGTTAATTGATCTGTTCCTCATCTTCTGTGCTTGAGGTGGTGGGGAATCAGTATACGGAGGGGGAGGGGGACATCTGGTTTCAGCTTTTGGGTAGTTTATAGCCAATTCAGCTCAACAAGAATTTATTCATTATTTACTACATGCCAGGCAAGGCTAGATTAGAGTCAGACAGAAAGGTGACCAGGCTTGCCATCACACATTGTGCCGCCCATTTCCAGGATCACAGACCTTTGGGGTTGGGTGGGAGCTCAGTGACCACCAACCAAGTTCAGCCTTGTGTCCCTGGATAACTTACTAAACCTCTCTCTTCATCTGTAAAATGAGGCAGGTGGACCGCGAACACTTCTAAGATCTTCTTCCGCTCCAAAGCCAGGATCCTCTGGGGCCAGCATACTACTTCTGTGACTTCAGACAAATTGCTTCTTCTCTCTGGTCCTGAGTTTCCTTATTTGTAAACGAAAGGACTGGACTCAAGGTCCTCTAGGTTCCCCTTTAACTTTAAAGCACCATCTTACGATCATGTTTGAAATAGCATTGTACAACAAACCTGCTTCATCTTCTCCCACTAGAGTGTAAGCTCCTTAAGGGCTTCTGTTTTATGTCCCCAGTGCTTAGTAGAGCATCTGCCACATAGTAAGTACTTGATAAATGCTTTCTGACTGCCTGCTTGAGGATCTGAAATGAGGGGGAATCCATGTCATCCTGATGGCCCATTCTACTTCTGGGGGGCTCTTGTGGGGAGGAAGTGCTTCCTGAGTTAAGGATTATATTTGTGTCTACAAATCACCCCCATTGCTCTAGGTTTGTGCCTTCAGAATGACACATTCCACTGTGGAAGGCAGAGAGTAGGATTCAGCATGTGCACAGACAAGTAAATATTCTGAATCTCCTGGGAAATGGGAAGGGGGCCTGAAGTACCTTTTCATCTTAGCCTCTCTTGCTTCTGTTCTCCTCTCTTTCTTTTTCTCACCTCATTTATCCTGCCTTCCTTTCCTTTGCCTCTTCCCATAAGCCCTGGATCTCAGATGAAGTGTGGTCAGGCAACATGGACCTGTCCCAGGTCCTGACCACACACTGCATTATTTTAAAGGATGAGGGAGGACATGTGTATCTACCATCTATTTTAAGGCTGCCTGTTTTGGTTGTCATAAACAGGTTTGTTGAAGAACAAGGCACAGGACCTTAGAGTCACTTAAAGCAGGAGAATCTGCAATGACTAATGCCTTGTTTAAGGGCACGGATGACTTCTCCAGGGCTTTTTCTGCAGAGTTCAAGTTCTGTTGAGCCCTACCCAACTGGAAGCCTGTAGTGTGGGTGCCGTGGTCTGAGGATCATTTTAGCTAATCCTTGAGGGACTCATTATCAGGTTAGCCACAGGAAATGGAATGTTTTGAGGACTGAAAATCATACCCCTCCCCCACCCCACAGAGCTTTGTGTAAAGTTGCCTCCCCCCCAAAGTGTGATCATAAGATCATAACTTGAGACCTAGAAAGGATGTTAGAGATGTTATTTCCAAATAATAGTTTACATCTCTATCAGTCATCTAAATTTGGAAGTAACCTTAGAGGTCATCAAGACAGGAAGACCCAGGTTCAAATCCTGTCTGAGATACTCACTAGCTATGTGATCCTAGATAAGTCAGTCAAGCTCCTAATGCCTCAGTTTCCTCATAAGTAAAATGAGAGTCTGGAATTATCAGTCTCTAAGATTGCTTCCTGCTCAAATGCTCTATGAAACTGAGGCCCCAAGAGAGGAAGTGGCTCGCCCTAAGCCCCACAGATTGTATGTGGAAGAGCTGGAATTTGAACCCAAATCTTCTCCCTCCAAACTCAAAAACTTGTTTTCCATGGGACTGCACAGCTGGTAGATGGCACTTGAAGCCTTGCAAAACTCCTGAGGTTCTTTGTCTCATTGATCTGCCTGACACCCCCCCTCCCCCATTCCATGGGTACTACCAGTGTTATCCCAACTTCCCAAGTGATGGAGCTGAGGCCCAGAAAGATGACAGGATTTCCTTGGCTCACAGTAAGTAACTATGAGAGACAGGATTCTAAGCCAGACCTCTGCTGCCTCTGACTACAGCACTCTCCACTGCATGGGGCTAGAGGGGAGGTGATCTGCTTTGGCCAAGAATGGACTCATTTAGATAGAATCTTGGTTCTTTCTATTTTCATCTGGGAAATCTTCTCCATCAAAAATAGGGAAGATCTTCACTTATCTTCCCAGAAGAGTCCAAGAGTTGTATCTGCAAGTTAGAAGGGGTCACAGTCTCCTTTACATTTTCCTAAGAAATCTTATGAAAAGCTACATAATGTGACTGATTTCTGAGCCCATCACAGCTGGCTTTGGGTTCAGCTATCTGGTTCTTTATGCGCCTGTGTCTCTGGATACAGAATCATGACTCATGGCCCCTTCATGGGTAATGCAGAAATATGCTTTTCTGAGGAGGCACCAGTTCATATGGAGGATAAGTTACGTAATGCCTAGTATGCATCCCTCCTTCCCCTGAGGACGAGGCCTTGGTGAGATGTGTGATCAGTCCATGATGGATGGCTGTAGTCACTGAACCCTCACACGTGGCTAAGTTAGTCCATTAACAGAATATAAGAGTCAGCATAACCAATCGAGAAGCCCATTAGGTGACTAGCTTCCTTGACAAGATTGATGGCCTGGGCTATCTGAGATCACCATCAGTGACAACCCCTCCCCCCCACTTCTCTGCCTCTAACCTCTTTCTCAACATTGAAGAATGATGAAAAAATGAGCACGAGTAGCAAGGCCTGGACCAAAACAATCTTTCTCCCCAAATCTCATTTGCATATCAATTGTTGTTTACTCCTGGACTGTGACACTGAAATGTCATCCATCCCAGGGAGAGATCTTTGTGTTGTTTAAGCTATTGGAAAATTCTCCCTAGACCTAGTTTTAGAGCTAGGATCCAGAAACAAAGACTGCAAAGATTCTGTAGCTTGTGTAGTGCTAGAATAAATGGACAGAAAAAAGATCATGAGTTTCATGAGAAATAATTTAGACAATGCAAAAGTTAGCCTATGGTGGCTTGGCCATCTGGGTCCTTCCCCTTCCTCTTCCTCTTCCCCTTCCCCTTCCCCTTCACCTTCCCCTTCCTCCTCCCCTTCCCCTTCCCCTTTTTTCCCTTTTTCTCTCTATCCTTTGGTTTCATGTGTTGGGAACCCCTCAATGTGGAAGCTGACTCTATCAATGACAACCAATAACTCTTAGGTATCTTCTGGCTTTCCAGATTCTGCCTGGGCTCTGAAGGGTTAAGTGACTTGCCCTGGATTAGATGATGTCTATGGCAGAGGCAGCACATGAGCCCACATTTTCCTGACTCAGAGGTGCCCCCTCCATCCATGCTGCCTCTCTGCCTGACACAGACCAAGCAATCCCCAAATGCTTGTTGGATTGGAGGAACCACTCATCTGGAGATTCTATCTCTATGTAGTCATCAACCTAGTCATTTTTTTCCTGTCAAGTTAAGGTATTTGGGGCCATCTTAACAACTGATCTCTGCAATTTTACTGACCCAATTTAATAAATCAACACCCAGTCCATGCTAACATTGGACCAAATACCTTGGAGACACAAAAGGAAAACTGACAGTCTCTGAAGATTTTGAAGTAGGGAGGTCTGATCATGTCCATCCCTTATTCACTGGCTCACTATTGCCTGTAGGACAAACTAGAAACACCTCATCCTAGCATTTAGAGCCCACTCCAATCTGAGTCCAACCCACCTCTCTGCTATTGTCTTACGTTATCACCTTTCACCTAACATCATCATCACCATCATCATCATCACTATCGTCCTCATCGTCATCATCATCACTGCAATAATACCAGCTAGTGCTTATTTAGTGCTTCCTATGTGCCAAGCATGGTGCTGAGGACTTTACAACTGCTGCTCATTTAATCCTCACAACAGCCCTGCAAGGTAGGTGCTATTAGTCTCCGCACTGTACAGATGAAGAAACTGAGGCAGAGGGGAAGTGACTTGCCACAAGTCACACAGACAGATCAGAACTGAAGCCTTCCTGACTTCTCACCCAGCACTCTCTCCACTATGGCCCCTTGCTTTTCTCTGCTTTCTCTCGACTCCACATACCTCTCACCTCAGTGCATTTGTCCATACTTTTGCCCAGGCCCACAATGTCCTCCTTCCTCACTTCTGCCTTTTAGAATCATCCCTAAACTTCCTTCAGTGTGCAGGTCAGATGCCATCTCCTCCAAGAATCCCCTGATTGTTAGATCTCCCTCCTTCCTTTATCTTCCTTGTGTCTCCTATTTAAATCCTTGCCTTGCCTCACCTTCAGTAGAATGTAAACTCCCTGAGCACAGGGGCTGTTCATTTTTGTCTTTGTATCTGGAGCATTTAGGGGAGAGTCTTATGTCAGGCAGGGAGCTGTTCTTAGCCAAGAAGACCTGGGGTCTACTCTTGCCTCTGACAAGGATTGACTGAGTGACCCTGGGTAAGTCATTCATCCCCTAAGGGCTCTAGGCCAGTCATGTCGAACTCAAATAGAAATGCCATCAATCTCTACTTAAGGCTATCTATGTACCACAACTTAGTTTTTAAAATGAAATTTTGATGGGGTGATGGGACCTGGATCCCTAAAAGGGAGAGCATCCCAGTCCATGAATTTTCCCAGACATTTCAGCAACCCTGATGACTGCTGCCTCCTCCCAAAACAACTGGCCCTCCTCAGCCCACCTAGATGGCCTAATTAGCTTGCTTGAAGTCCTTTCACTGTGCCCTTGGCTCACCCCAGGCTACCTGCATATGCCACCCATTCCTTAATCCCATTTAGGTCACCTAATTAGCTCCTTTCACCATCTCACCCAGCCCGCCCCAGCCTACTTACCACTACTTATCCCATCCAGCTCCTTCCAGTCTCCTTTCTGTACATAAGCATCAATCAGTCTTACCTCCATTAAAGTTGCAGGTTCAGTAGGAACCCTATTGGCTAAAACCATAACCTTTGCCACTGATGGGAAGGTGGTTTGAGCGGGTGAATCCATTCCACCCTGTACCCTGACATTTTGGAGTTCCCGGCAACCCCAAACCACATTAGTTTTATCCATGTTTTATTGTAATTTGTTGTTGCATCCCCCCTGCGTGTGGCTGCGTGTTGGATGCTTCTGCTCTAGACAACCCTCTAAGACCAGGAATTGTAGAACTAGTTCTAACTGACCTTGGGGAGAGGGAAAGCTCCTGGCTGGGAGGTCCCTCTATCCAGCACTCACTATGCTATGTTGCATACAATAGGTCTTTAATCATTACTTTTTGAGTTGAATTGAGCAGGAGGAGCTTACCAGATTCTTAGCAAGATGAAACCTCTACTGAAGGGTCGGCTCTGGGCAATAAGAGAAGACTGATCAATTCTGACTGAAGAGTTATAGAAAGGGTGACTTCAGAGCCAATTCTTGACCATTGGGTAGGATGGGGATGGATGGAACCCAATGAGGAGCCAGGCATAGCCCATAGAAGAACACGCAAAGGGGGAAGGAATCTGGTTCTGGGTACAGTGTGGATACCAGTCTAACTAGAGTGCAGCACACATATTGGGGAGTGTATGGAGATAAGACTGGATTATTGGGGTTGGTCAAAATGATGGAGGCATGTTGAATGCCTGGATGAGTTCAGACTCAAGAGGAGGAGCAGCATCGAGACATTGTAAGCTCTTTAGCAGGGGAGAGATTGAAATGTTGGTAGTTGGTTTGGTGCCATCATTAAAATGGCTAAAAACACCAGATCTGCCATTTGCCAGATCTGGTGTTTTTCTTCATATAGACATAAACAGAGATTGAGCAGATGGGAAATTCCACAGCAGTCTCTCATCTGAATTGGGGTGTCACTTTAAAGAGGCGAGGCTCTAATTTGCCTCCCTCCTGGGCTTGGGTTGGCTAGAGTTGAATTGTTTTCTTGTGAAAGTGTAAGCAAAGCCCTAAACTGGGAGCAAAGACTCTAATTTGTCAGATGATTTCAAAGGGCCACAAGGATTGGGAAGGCTCTCCTGGAACTTTGATGTTTACCCTCAAGTATCACATAATTTAAGAGAGGAGATAAGGCGAGGTTGGAGAAAACAAACAAAATGAAAAAACTAATAAAGTTCAAACTGAAGAAGATGTGGGGTGTTTTTTGGGGGGTTGCTGTTCTGTATGCGTTTGTATGCATGCATGTTACCTCTCCTTTTTTACTCTAAGCTCTTAGAGGGCAGGGATTCATTTGCTTTTTTCTTTGTATCTTTAGTGTCTGACACAGCGTCTGGCACATACTAGTAGCTTAATAAATGTCAGTCTGCTTCAACTTTGTTTATCTCTATCTGAAGAAAAACACCAGATTGGGAAAGGATTGGTCTACAACTTTCAGCCACCTGGATTGTTGATTCATTCATTAACTGATTCAAATATTGAATGGCTGCCTCCAGGAAGATGGATTACATTGGTTCTTCTTGACCCAGGAGGAAAAAACTTAAGAGCAGTTATTGGAAGATGCAGAAAGACAAATTTCATCTTAATGCCAGGAAAAACTTCCTAGAAATCGGAAATCCTCAAATGGAATGGGTTACCCTGAGGGTTACTGGTTTCCTCTTCACTGGACTTTGAACAAAGGCTGGATGACCACTCATCAGCGATGTCAGGGAGGATTCCTATGTGTGTGTTGGATTATATGGTTTCTAAGGTTCTTTCCAGCTTTGAAATTTTGATGTTCTGTGATATGAACAACATCTTCTCTGGAGCTGTGCCTGTTGGGAACTAATTTGCATAAGCATTGATTTCTACATTTGCAACTGTATATGGCTTGATTAGCAGTTTAAATGGAAATTTTAAAAAATCCTTTGAATCTGTTGCCACTTTGCATATTCTGTCAATTATTTGTGGATTTGTCCCACATAGCTCAAAATAACCCAGAATTAGTCATCCACTCTCAGAAGGCCTGGTAGAATGTCATAGACACTGGCAATTTATGGACATATTAGTTATTTCATCTCAAGATCACAGAGCTTTTGGAGGTTAAACTCATTTGCCCTGTGGTTGAAAATCAAGGGATGCCATGATCTCTGAAGAATCAGAATTCTCTGAGAATTATGAGAGAGTTAACCCAAAGAGTACTGGTGGACTTAGAGAATTATACATGATGGCCTGGAAAGAAGTAGGGGAAAAGACAGATTGGATCAGTCAGTCAACAAGCATTTGCTAAGCTAGACATTCAAAGAAGGGCAAAATCAAGGCCTCTTCCCCGCAAAAGCTAACATTCTAACAGGGGGAGAAAACTGTTTATAGCATGCAGGATGCATGGGAGGGGATTTCCAAAACAGTGCAAACAGCCATGGATAATCCGGGATCCGCACTGTGGATCTCATTACTTTATCTTTCCCTCCCCAAACCTTCTCCTCTTCTGAACATTCTGATCACTGTTGAAAACGCCATCACCTTCCCAGTCAGGTGTGCTTGTAACCTCGTTGTCCTCCTCCTCCTCCTCCCTCTCACTCAGCCACACATCCAGTCAATTGCTAGCGCATGTGGTTTCTCTCTTCCCAACATCCCTCAAACCCATGCCTTTCTCTCCACTCACACAGCCACCACCCTACTCCAGAGCCTCATCATTTCTCAGAGTAACCATTGCAATAGCCTATAACTAATCTCCGTGCCTCAATTTTCCCTGTATCCTCAGGCGGCTGCCAATGGAAATCCCTCAAGCTCAGGTCCAGCCAAGTCATTCTTTTAATCAATAAAACTCAATGCCTGTCTGCTGGTTGTAGAATCTAATATTATTTCATCTTCATCTTGTCTTTTAAAATCTGTCTTCTCTAGAATGGGGGGAGGGGGGATTTGGCTCACTGACCTGTCAGATGCCTTTCAGACCCCAGTCTATGATCCTTTGAGTAGCCAAGTTAAGTGTCCCAATATCTATGAAGGGATGCTAAGGAAGGGTCCCTTGGTGAGAGCCCATTTACTCTCATTTTACATACAATTCTTTCTGATTATCTGGTTCCTAAATTCACAATAGATTAGAAGCAATCTATTTAGCAGCAGGGGAGGTCACTAAGACAGAAAAATGACAAAGAACAGATACAAATAGTCCAAAATCTTAGCAGTTTAGGGACAATGAGTACACTGAGAGATACACCATTGAATGCAGCCTAAGATAATGACCAACCTTTTGACAATAGTCTGAAGCCAGCCAGCAACACCAAATGACACTTGCTGTCTTGTGTTCAAGAATTCAAAAAATGTGCAACATAGCAGCAAAAATTACTCCATTAAAAAAAAAAAACATTTGATACCTGGGGGAACAAATTCTGAGTTAACCAGAAAACCCCATTTTGCAGAAAAGCTGATTCACTGAGGGCTCTGGTTAGCTCTGATACCGATATATGTGCTAATATTTGAAAACTATGTCTTTTGTCCCTAAATAGGACACAACACAATTCTGTTTTCGCTCTGGCTGTCCCCATATCCAATCATCTCTGGGGCATTAGCATTACTTAAGAGATTAAATGGAATGCAGAAGACTGGACTAAGCAGTGTTAGGTCATGGCAGCCTCCAGAAGGGAAGGAAAGATTGTAAAGAGATGTGACATTGAAAATGGACATGATGAATGAGGAGCTTGCCATAAGGGACGAGCTCTGAGATAATCCATCATGGACTGATGAGTAGCACTCAAACCTTGAATCCAGGTCTCCTGAGTCAATGCAACTAAATTCAAGACTCACAGAAGGTGAGAGCTGAAAGGGACCTTGGTGACTGTCAAGTCCAACCCTCATACCAAAGAAGTCCCCACACTAGCATACTCAACCATTGCTCATCCTGATGTCATCTGACTCCCCAAAGAAGGGGAGCTCACCACCTCTCTTGGGGTCGCATTCCACCTTGGGTATCTCTAATTGTCTGGAAGGTTTTTGTTTTTCCCTGACTTCCAGCCAATGCTTTTGAAACTGCCACTCACGGCTCCTAAGTCTACCCCCTGGGACCAAACAGAACAAGTCTGGTCTGTTTCCATATGACGTCTCTTTATGTACTTAAATTCAGCTCTCATGTCCGCCTTCAATCTTCTCTTCTTCAGACTAAACCTCCCCAGTTCCTTTAATCTATGCCTGTATAACACCAATTTAAGGCGTTTCCCCACCCTGATTGTCCACTTCTGGACACCTGTCAATTCATCAATATCCTTTTTAAACCATGATGTCCAGAACTGAACCCAGTGCTCTGAATCCTGTCTGAGAAAGCTAGAATTTGGTGGGATTGTTCCTTCTCTATTCCTCCAATCTGTGCCTTTTTTAATGTAGCCAGCCCAAAACCACATTCACTTTTTGGCAGCTCCATCCCACAGCCAACTCCTATTGAGTCTGCAGACTATTGCCCCCTCCCCACCTCCTAAATCTCCAGAAATCTGTTCTTGATCCCTGTCTTTCTCATCTTATGCTGGTAAAAAATTGATTTTATGTACCCATATCTAAGATTTTACGTATCCCTCTACTGAGAGATGAATGCCTCTACAAACATTTTTAGGGGACCACTCTGCAACAGACTGGGGTCTAAAACACAAGCTAAAAAGCCTGGCTCTCAAAGATGTTGCATTCTACTAAAAGCATAAGCATATTTGGTACCCACATAACTGAGGAGGGCATTAGCAGTTGTAACTGAGACATCTGAGCTTAGCCTTGAAGGAAAGATTTAGAGAGACAGAAATGAAGAGGGAATGACTTCTGGTCATGAGAAATAGCTTGGAAGTGGGAAAGGAAGGGACTAGTTCAAAAAGGAGTTAATTACCCAGTTGGGTGTGAAGGGAAGTAATTTGAAGTAAGGGTGGAGAGGTTGGTTGGGATCCAATTTAGAGGGCAATACATGCCAAGCTGAGTTTGTATATTATCTTCAAGGTAAGATGGAGCCATGGAAGATTCTTGAGTAGTGGAGTAACCTGGTCGGGTTAGTGCCTTAGCGAGAATAGCCTGGAAGCTGTGAGCAAGACTGAAGGAGAGACAAGCTAAAAACAGGCAGAAAGATTAGGACAGGATTATAAGTGTATAGGCAAAAAGAGCTGAAAGGCTGGACCAGAGTAAGGACCTAGTGAGTGGACAGAAGAGTCTCTGTGGCTACTTGGATCTGAAGGGAGGAGAAGAGGGAAGGAGCAGGGCTGACTCTGCTGTTGGGAACTTGGGAGAGAGGAAGGGTGCTGGTATCCTGGGGGAAAAAGTCCTGATGACTGACAGAGAAACAAGGTCTTAGAGGAGGAGCAATCCAATGAAAATATCCATGAGTTATTTTGGCCTCAGGGATAGACAGTTGGCCTGGGTTCAAGTCTCACCTTTGATACCTGGAGGTTGTGTGACCCTGGGTGAGTCACTTTACCTCTCATTCTAGGTAATTTTCTAAGGCTGTAAGCTTCCAAAAATGTACTGACCTGCCTCGGAGGAGTGAGTTTCCTCATCTGGGAGTTCCCTATACCAGTGAAATCAGAAGTCCACCCCTGATTCTTTTTTAAAGCAGCTACCAAGTAATTTTGATGCAGCTCATGGCCCAGTAGTAGGACCTGGCAATTAAGTCTTGTTATCTATAGGGTGGGAGAGGTGCTGAAATAAACAGGGTTGTAGTGAGTGTGCCTTGGATAACACAGCCAAGTCAGTGAAGTAAAGGTGAGCATTGCCACCCAAAGAAGTCAGAGATAAAGATAATTCTAGGACAAATGATCATAGCCGGGTATGTACCATTGGTGTGGCCCACAGGAATCAACTTTACCAGAGTAGGGCAGGGTAATCACAGGGAAAGGAAAGATTTTTTACCAAAGACCTGAGGGTTCTAATGGACCCAAAGCCCAAAAAGATCCAATGGTTTGATGTGGCTGCAAGAATATTGATATGGTCTTGGACTGCTTTAAGAAAAGCATGGCTTCCAGGAAGCCAGCCATTGTCCTGCTCCCCTCTGCCCTGGTCACACCCCAGTTGGGAGCAGGGGGGAGGACTGGCTTCAGCTCTAGGCACTATCGTTTAGGAAGGAGAAAGTGGAGAGGACCCAAAGTGGATATCACAAAGGGCAAAAGGCTTTGAGCTAGAACTGTGGTTGGTATAAAGTCAACCCTAAATCAATGCTTTGTTTCCACATGTCCATCCATTCATTCTTTCATTAATGATGCTTCACCATTGTTCCATCTGCCTGGTGCCACATGTGCACTTGGGCCCCTCCCAACTCCTCTTCCCAACTCTCTTTCCGGGCACATAGATTAAATGGAAAGAGTATGCCAATTGATTGACTCATGATGCCACCCTCTTTACCACCACCCCCTCTATTAGAATGTAACCTCTTTGAGGACATTGATTTCTCTCTTTTAAAAAGTACATTCTCAGAGCTTAGCACAATGCTTAGCCCATAATTAACATTTCATTAATGCTTTTTGTCATTCATTTTTGCATGAATGCATACATCCATTCATGCCATATGAAAGAACTGGTATGTTTAAGCAAGGGTATATGATGGCTATCTTCAAGTGTCTCTAGGACTGTCCAGGCAAGAGAAATGAGTTTTGTTCTGCTTGGCGCCAGAGGGCAGAGCCAGGAGTGATGGATGAAATAGCAAAGACAAAGATTCGGGCTTGATGTCCAGACAAACTCCAGAACAACAAAAGCTATTCCCAAGTGGGGTGGGCTGCTTTAAAAGAAGGGGGGGTCACCTCCTTAAAAGTGCTGAAGCACAAGCTGGATGGTCCCTCATCAGAAAGGATGGAATTCAGTGTGGTCTAGACTCGATGTCCTCAGGAATCCTTTTTAATGCAGAAATTTAGTGGTCAAATCCTAGCTCATGCATTTATTACCCATATGACCTTGAGGAAGACTCTGCCTCTCTGTGAAACTCAGTATCCTTTTAAAAAATAGGTGATAGAACCAGACTAATCCCCCCTTCTACCCCTCCCCCAACCACCCCAGCTCTAAACCCCAGGATCCAATCATCTTATGAACTCGTAGGCCGCCCTCCCTGGCCTGCAGGTGAGATGCTGGCCTCTTCTGCTACGATGAGGAAGCCAGCACCGGTATCGGGGAAAAGATGAGTGAAATCTTTATTCTGCTCCATCTGAAGTGGCTTGACATTCTGACCTCTACCTCAGAGTCCAGAATGGTTTGAAAACAGTTAGCCTCCTTCAATATTCTCTCCTTTCAGGTTTCCTCTCCCGGTGGCTTAAATTCTGCCAATACCAGGGACTCGCCTTTCCTGCAGGCATGACCTGACTTTAAAACATCCCTCTGTCACCCGTCATCCATTCCACTGAAGCGCAGTGCAGCTGTTCTCTGTGGCCATCTTCTTCTCCTGGCCTGCCTGCCCAGTTGCCATGGAAACCCCAGGTCTCTGCATCAGGACCCAGAGCTCTTCTCACACACCAGAGTCAGAGCTGGGTGAGGGAGATGAGTGTGTAATTGTCTTATAAATGCTTCAGCACCAATTCTCCCTGCGGGAGCAGGGCTGGGGGGGAGATCTCATCCTTTAATGGTTGGTTGTGTTTCCCTATTTTATAGCTGTATCTTCCTCTTGCCAGGGAGTAGTTTTGTCCTGTGTCTTTGTCCTCTATTCTAGAACGCCTTCTTAAAAAGAAAGAACAGAAAACAAAGAAAGGAAGGAGGAAGAAAAGAAACCCACTTCTGATTCCTTTCCCAGGGCATGTTAATTGGTTTAATTGAAGTTCATGAGGATTTGGCTCCAGAACCCAACACACCAGCTTAGCAAGGATTATTCTGCATGGCTGCCCAGCCATTACCTGGAGCTAGCAGAAAGCTGGCAAATCCAAGAGTGTTTATATTTTCAAAGACTCACCTGGCCTGCTTAGTACCCCTAGCTGGGCCCTTATAACTAAATAAGCTTTAAAGACCCCAAGGCCAAGAAGGCTGGAAAGTGAGTAAGACTCCTTCCAGCTCTCAATCCTTTTTGGGAGATAAGACAAAACATAACAGAAAATGCAAGCAGGGGCTGGGAGTTTCATTCCCGCTCTAATCCTGGCAGGATAACTAAGAATTTGGGAACCCCAAGGGAGCCTGGGAAGCTTCAGGCTACCACTGACCATTCCTGGGCCCCCAAATCATCACTGCTGCCAGGTCAGCCTGGAAGAAGCAGAAAAAGGGAAAGGAAGTGGGAGAGGCAAAGAGGAGAAACAAAGCAGGCTTTAGGGAGATGAGTCTGGAGATTGGTCCTTAAACCAGGGCAGGGAGCTCAGCCTGACCGGGCTAGCTCCACCCCTTTAGGCAGTGTGGTTTAGTGGAGAGAACATTGAATCTGGAGTTCAAAGGGTCACAGCCTTAGAACATGAAAGGACCTCCAAGGTCATCTAACCCAACCCCCTGGTTTCATAGATGAGGAGACCAAGATCTAAATAAGAGAGGTGACTTGCTGAAGGTCATATACATTTGGAAGTGGCAGAGGAGAGATTCAGACTTTGGTCTTCTGACTTCTACCAAGTCATTCTTTCCAATAAGCTGTGCAGAGGACCTGGGTCAGAATGCAGTGGGTTCTGCCATTTGCTGTCTGAGTGACCTTGGGCAAATCATGAACCTCTCAGTCTCAGGTTCTGCAGCTGTAAGCTGAGAGGTTTGGACCAGGCTGCCCCAATGTTCTGTCCAGGTCCAAATCTAGGGTCTTATTATTAGTTTCAAGGAGTCCAATAATCTCAAGGGGAATGTTTCCCCTTTTCTGCATCCTTTTTCTTCCTTCCCACCCAATTTAGTGCTCCTTGGGGTCTGTCTCTGGGGAGGAGGTTCAGCAGATCCAGACCAATCTTCAGAGCTTCCACCCATCCTACTCTTTGAGTCCCTTTCAGTCAATTCAAACTTGGAAGGGGCCTTTGATAAAGAATGGTCCCTTAGGAGACTTGAAGGTGCCCTTGGTCCCAACCCAAGTATTCCAGGGAGCTGTGTGTGTCCTGGGAGTTCACAATGAGGCTTCAGGACAAGCTGTGTGTGTCAATAGGAAAATGTAACTCCTGACCTTCATGGGTAAATGCAACCTAGATGGCCAGGAAACCAAGAGTTTCTGTTTTACTCCTAAGGCCAGGGTCCTCTAACAAGATGTATTAGAAATTATGCCATGGTGCAAAGGGCATTTGGAGGACTCTTTAACTCTTTTAGGAAACTCATGAAAAGCATGCTTCCTGGGGCACTCATTGAAAGTGGATGATAATGTGACTTGGGGGCACATCTTTTTGAATATTACAGAAAGAAATGTTACTAAAAGAAGGAAAATAAAAGAAATCCTTGAATGAATGGCTGACCATTGATGCTACAGATAGATTGGAATTACAGGCCTAAATATGAGGTCCTCTCTGCGAAGAGTCCCTCTGCTTTTTACATATTCTCTATTTTTCTGCCTGTCTTTTGTCAGCCAATCAACCAATTAAACAATCAATAAATTATTTGTTAAGCACCTAAAATGTGCCAGGCCCTACACTCACCAGTGAGCAGTCTCTACCCTTGGTTGATGCCCTGTCACCTCCAAGATCTGCTCTGTTGCCAATCACAAGAACACTCAGGACCTGCTCTGGCAGGTAAGTTAAAAATAGACCCTCTGCCAAGTGGAGTGTTTGAGAACATCTATCCTCACTGTCATCCTTGTCCCCTGCCCTGCTGTCACAAGGAGGAGGCATCAGCTGGGGTTCTGATGGCCCAAGGGCATCATCTACCACTAGCCCTCAGAGCTGAGGATGTCCATTTCTTTTCATTTTTTATCTGCTCATATTTCAATTTCTTTTCCATCCCAAGCCCTGCTGACTGTCCTGATGACTTGGCACCACTCTCTGGATTTTGGCTCTGTCTCCTTGTCTCCACAGTGCCGATGCTCCAGGGTGTCCTTTGATGCCCGACTTCGGATCTCGTGGCTTCCGATCCAGCTTCTTTGGCTCTCCCTGAATCTGGCTTTGCAGCTGTCACTCCATCCTCTGGAAGGTTGAGTTCAGATGTGGTCTCAGACATTCTGACCCTGGCCAAGTTACTTGACCTCTGTCTGCCTCAACTTCTTCAACTGTAAAATGGGGATAATGATGGCATCTCACTCCCAGGATTGTTGGAAGGGTTAAGTAGGATAATATTTGTAAAGCACTTAGCACGGTGCCTGGCACACAGTAGGCATTTAATAAATGCTGGTTCTCCTCTCTTCCTTTCCCCTTCCCCGTCCCACCATGCTCATCCTCCAGGACCTTCATCCGCATCCCCCGGAAGACCCATGCAGAGGTCCTCCCCAATTCACCTCTTCTCTCTCCTCTGCCTCCTTCCGTTCATACAGCTGCCACTGTCTTGCCCCTCCTATCGCCTCCTAACATTTCTCCTATCTAGCCTCCTCCCTCTCCAATATATCCTCTATACAGCTTCTAGAAAGACATTTATAAAGCACAGGTGAGATCACATCATTCCCCTCCGTACGAATCCTCAGTCTTTTTCACTTGGAGGGGAGGAGCATTTAAAACCCTTCTCATTTTGGTCTCGCTTATTTTTCCAGGTGGATTACACCATTTGTTAAAAAACATAGACAATGTGAATAACCTCCCCTGCAATTTCTGCTCTCATATTGGCAGATCTTGGTTCTCAGACATGAGGTACCACTACAAGGTTGTGCTAATTCCTTCAGGGTCTTGGCTGTAGTGTTGTTGAAGTTGCATACACCTGCTCCATCCACATATGCCCATGTCATACTCTCCCCCCAAATCATACAGTCCCTGGTGGAGGTTGAGAGGGAGAGTGGGTGGGTGGGCACTTACAGCAACCTGGCAGGGAAGCACATGTTGGAGGAAAACCCAAATGCTCAGAGTAACTCACAACCCTAGATGACAGGTTTTCACGCCATCGGTCAGTTCAAGAACATCTTCACCGCAGGAAACTGCTTCTCTGCTAACTGCTTGAACGCTGGTCCTCACCACTCTCCAGCTGGGCAAATGTTCTTCTCTTTTATTCTTAAATTGATGTAGCATTTACGAATTCTTTCAACTTACCATCACCATCAAAAGTGCACTGAAAGGTCACCTCTCAATTTGGAAAGACACTTCCTTTAAGCCAAAGAACTGTAAAATTCCTAAGATTGGCCAACTCTGCATTTACCAGGATGCTCTGCTATCCAGGCTGGACAGAGTTCATAGGAAACAGCTCAGTTTGAATCCCTCGCAAAGGAAACCAGCATTAGCCCGCTCCTCACTCGTCAGGACTCTGTATTATCGGATTAAATCTCTGTCTCTCTTCATACACCCCAAACAGCTGCATAATCCGCCTCTCCCTTCTGTCCTTTCCACTCCAGACCAGAAGGGTACAAAAGGGCAATGTGGACTCAAACACTAGGGGGTGCTGACGAACCACATTTACAAAGCAAGCTCTTTCCCAGGCAGGCTGAGCCTCTCAAACCCAGCAGTAGCCTCTTCTATCCCGTTCTTTAATCTCTTCACCGCACCAGCACCAGACTTGATCTCCTAAATACTTCAGTGAAGTGAATCAGAGCCTCCTGGGCCTGAGTGATGTACTTTTCACTTTAAACTTCCCTTAAAAATCATTAAAATTATCACATCATAGTTTCCATATAATTATGTAATTTCTTTCTTTGATTTTGTTTGTTTTACCATCTTAAGTCGTATAGTAGTCATATGTAAGTGGACTTACGGACCAAAATTCCCTATAGTCCTCAATTCTTTTTTTCAAGAATTTATTTTTTTATTTTCCCCAGTTACATGTAAAAACAATTTAAAGTTTTTTAAACTTTAGTTCCAAACTATCTCCCTTCCTCCCCCCCCCCACCCTCCACTCCCATTGAGAAGGCAAGCAATCTGATCTGTCATACGTGTATACTCACACAAAACATTTCCATATTAGTCACATTGTGAAAAAAAAGCATAGACAAAAAATCCCCCAAAAAGTAAAAAAAAAAAGTATGTTTTAACCTGTGTTCAGACACCATCAGTTCTGTCTTTGGGGATGGATAGCTTTCTTCATTATAAGTCCTTTTAAAGTTGTCTTGGATCGTTGTATTTCTGAGAATAGCTAAGTCTTTCGCAGCTGATCGGCTTCCAATATTTGCTGTTACATTGTATAAAGTACATCTCACTTTGTATCAGCTCATGCCAGTCTTCCAGGTTTTTTGGAGAGCACCCAGCTCATCATTTCTTATAGTGCAACCGTCTTCCACATACCACATACCACAACTTCTTCAGCCCTTCCCCAGTTGATGGCATTGCTTCAATTTCCACCATTTTGCCATCAGAAAAGGCAGCCTTAATTCTTAAGGCACTCCTCCACTTCATTCTGTACCCTGTTACCTGTTTCCGTACACCCTCGTTTTTCCAGGTTTTAATAAATTAATATTATTTCTCTGTGACTTCAACCATTGTTCACATAAAGCCAGAATTACTCTCTCTCTTTCTCAAGGTGATTTGTCTTTATATTTACACCACAGCTCATCTTCTGTCCCAAATGACTCAAATCCCATTGAATAATTGTGTTTCCTAACACATGTATATTGGCAGTTTTTGAAAAATTAAACCAAAGTCCTTTCCCCTCCTTTTAGTCATTAAAATGTTCAGCTATGGCTGAAGTGGTGCCTCAGATATGTAAGGCATTGATTAAACTCTTCCTTTACACAAAAGTATTTTTTGGACTTTTTCTGAACTAAAGCTCTATATGAAATGGACCTCAAAGAAACAGCATATGTTTTGCATATATTTGCATATGTTTTACAGAATAATCGTGGAATCATAGCATGGGAAAGAACTTCAGAGAGCATTCTGTCTAATGCATAAATCTCATCTCCAGCATCTCCAAAGGATAGCTCTCATCCTGTACCCGAATAATTCAGTGAGAGTGAACTCACTATCTATCAAGGCGATGCATGGCATTTGAATAGTTCAGTTGTAAGGAGGTTCTTTCGATTGAGCAGCCCTCTGCCCCCAGGCCTGCCCACAAGAAAAGCCCTTAATTTGGTCCAAATCTAATCAGCTCTGTGATGATGGGGGAACTTTAGATGAGCTCAAAAAATCTACTTTGGCCTACTCATTCTCAGCTCTTGCTTTAGGAAATAGCTTTCCTAGAAGAGCAATTCTCTAAAGGTGTGCTGGGTCATATAAGTATGCTTGAAATTTTCTCTTGGTTTGCCAGGAACTTTAGTGCACTTAAAATCTCATATATATGTGCAAATCCTCCAACTGGACTCTCCTGACACGCCTAGGTGGCACAATAGATAGGTGCTGGGCTGAGAGTCAGGAAGCCTTGAGTTCAAATCCAGCCTCAGATACTTACTGGCTGCGTTACCCTGGTTGAGTCATTTAATCTCCGCTTGTCTTAGTTTCCTCATCTGTGAATGAGGATCAAATAGCACATGTCTACTAGGGTTGTTGTGAGGATCAAACAGATAATAATCACCAAGTGCTTAGCACGGTGCCTGGCACATAGTGAATGCTTGAAAAGTGCTAGCTATTACCGCCATCATCACCAATGAGCATTCCAAGCTCCTGCAGTGTGCCTGCCACTGGGCCAAGTTCAGCGAGAAGAACAATCCCAGACCTCAAGGAGCCTCCATTCTGACGGAGGAGACAAACCACCATGTACGCCCAAGACCTATATGGTGTAAACGTGAGGTCATCTCAGGAGCAGGGGGCAGGCAGGCTGACTTGGAAAGGGAGTCTTGAAGGAATCCAAGGAAGTGGCTTAGGAAGGGGAGGAGGGAGAGAAGTCCTGGCATGGGAGACAGCCATGGAAGAGGGCAATGGGGAGTTGTGTTGAAGCTAAAACAGTAAGCACCCTGTTGCTAGATCACTTACGATTTGGGTTTTTCATGACTGCACATGTGTAACTGAGATTGAATTGCTTGCCTTATCAAAGAGGGGGAGGGGAGGGAGCGAATTGGAAACTCAAAATTTTAAAAAGCAAATATTAAAAATTTTGATTGCATGTAATTGAGAAAGCATAAAATAAAAAGTATAACATAGATCATAGGGCATGCAGAAGGGAATAAAGTATAAGGAGACAGAAAGATAGCAAGGGTGCAGTTGTGAAGGGCTGTGAGAACCAAACAGAATTTTCTCGTTGATCCTGGAGGTAATAGGCAGACCCTAGGCATATATTGAGTAGGAGAGTAGGTGTAGTCAGCAGCTGAGTGGAGGATGGAGTGGAAGTGGAGGGGACTCGAGGCAGGGAATGCCTGGCTTCCTCATAGCAAAGAATGGTCCTGTGACACAGGCAAATAGCACTGCCCTAGAGGGTGCCCCACTGTGACAAAACTGTCTTTGAGATAGATATCTCTTCTCCACAGGAAGCCTCACTGTTGGGTGCCTGCTCTAACATCCTGCTTTATGTAATTTCTTGTGAGCACACTTTCTTTCACACCAGTCAGATCAGAAATGCATGTTTCAAAGAAACTCAAACCTAGAGTAAAGAAATTCAAGGGTACAGAAAAGGAGGTGGGGGAGGGTAAGAAAGGAGATGTCAAAGCATACAAAGCAGCGAGGAATCTTTGGGGTAAAGAAGTGAGAAGAGGTTGTTCTCATGTATGTGATCAAGAGGGAAGCTGTAAGCTGGATGGAACGCCAGAGGCCGCTAGTCCAAGTGGACCTGAATAGGATTCCTCTGTGTACCATGGGTGAGAGGTGGCCAGCCAGCTTCTGCCCACAGCTCTCCAGGGCCGAGCAGCCCACCTCCCCCTGAGGCAGCCCTCACCATGCACCTTAAGAGATTTCTTACTCAGCAAGCTCTGTTTCAACAGCCCAAATCGGCCCCTTTCCAACTTTGGCCCAGTTGTTCTTAGTCTTGACCACTGAGGCCAGGTAGAATCCTCAACCTCTTGACACTCATTTTAAACATGTGGAGAATGATCGGTTCTTCCTTTTCAGGTTCCACCCCCATGTCCTTTAACTCAACTGCGAGGTTGTGATCCATCCCCCTGTCACTGCCTCCGAAGATGGAACTAGCTACAACATGCTATTGATGCTTACAGTCTGCCTGTCACATAGGAGGCCCCAATAAATGCTTCTTGAATGGATGAATGGGATTTTGCCCTCCTCACAGTCCCCTCAGACCCCCCACATCTTTTACAGATCGCTAGTAATGCCAATAGCCACCCCCTCCGCCTGGTGCCTGCCATAAAAGAGTCACAAAATGCTCATTTTATCTCTTTGGCAGGGGGTAATTGGATGACTATCTTCTGCTTATTGCATTGTATAAAGGATTTATAAGTGAAGAGTTTTGCTAGGTTTACTAATCTTGATTTAGCTGGTGCTCCAACTGATCTCTGTAGTTGAGTCCTTCCTTAAAGTTCCTTAGGCAGATGACAGCTTTGCAGTTGGGGCAAAGGTGTATGTGGGGATAGCTGCCCATTCAGAGATTCTGTTTTCTTTTTTATTTACCTTTATTCTTTTAAAGTTGATGAAAATCTGCTTTCTCTCCCTCCTATCTCTCCTTTAACCAAAGAGAAAGAAGGGAAGGAAGGAAGGAAGGAAGGAAGGAAGGAAGGAAGGAAGGAAGGAAGGAAGGAAGGAAGGAAGAAATGAGGAAGGGAAGGAGAGAAAGAAAGAAAAAAAGAATGAAGGGAATAGGCAGAAAGGGAGAGAGAGACAGACAGACAGAGACAGAGAGACAGAGAGAGAGAGACAGAGAGATTCTTCCCTCCAAATGTCTAGATCATCGGTTTCACTGGAATCTTTGCCAGGCTTGGATCCTTAGCCCCTTCGATGGGTCAGCCTTGCCACTCAGGTACACTAGCAAATCATTCAGGCTGTTTTTCATCAGGAGGAGGAGGAGCAGCAGGATGTGGGAGTCTGTTTATGACCGAGGTGTTAATAGATTCCACAGCTGAGTCTCTGGGGGCAATCATCATGTGTGAGAACAGACGGCCATGGCTGACTAGGCTCGGAGGGAAGAGAAATGCAGTCTGCTGTCAGAGAAAATCGAAGCTTCATTGACAATTTCTTCCTGTTCCCGCAGCCAGCTTCACCCCTTTCGAAACAAGCCTTGACCCCTTTTTCCTTGATTCTCTGTCCCCGTGCTAGTAACTCACATTTCCAACGGTCTTAAAGTGAGCAAAATGTTTTACCTACATAAAGCAATAGGATCCTCAGTCTAGGGCTGGACTCCAGAGGACATCTGTCCAACGCCATCATCTCAAAGATGTGAGAACTGTGCCCCAGGGCAAGTAAATGATTTGCCCAAGGAGCAGCGATCTAGTGTGGGAAGAGACCTTTGAGGTTATCGAGTCCTGCCTCTCATTTTACAGGTGAGCCAAGTGAGGCTCAGACAAATCCACCAGAGAGGGGACTTGGGCAAGTCACAAGACAACCATTATCAGAGACCAGATGAAGACAGAATTTGAAACTTTGCTCTCAGATGCTAAGTCAGTCAACAAGCATTTGATAAATGAAAGGCAGCCAGCATGCAAAGAAAGACAAAGCCCCCAACAAGCCTATCTTGCCCCCTACTCTCAGGGACTTCCCATTTGAAGGAGGGAGACAATGTGCCAACGGCTGCACCCTTACAAGATCTGTACATGGGTTGTCAATTTCACCGCATGGCCCTGGGTCATAGCACTGGCTGAATCATTTCCATATAGAGAGAAGCCCATGAGATCCCAAAGTCTCCCCCCAGACAGGTGTATTTGTACAGGTTGCTTTTCTGCTAAAATAGCACTTCGAGACAAATGGCTTAGCAAAAGTCTCTCACTGGCTCTCTGTCAAACCAGACCCCACCCCTTTGAGAGGCAGGATTCCACAGATGCCGGAGTTTGAGGAAGCTGAGAACCAACCAAGTAAGACAACTTAGGGCTTTTTATACAGCCCCTCCGAAACTATCACAATGCATGTGTAATAAGACAAGAGTTAATGAAATTCTAATAATTCTTAGCATTGCCCTGTGTAGCACACCATCTGATGAGCCAGGCACCACTCATGTGGGGCCAGGTTAGGATGTCCTTTGCTGCTGCTCCCCTTAGCTGGAAGAAGAATTGACGGGTCCTGGGCAGTAGCTGCATATCGGCCCACACAGCTTCACCAGTGCTGAATCACTGAGTCCTGATGTGGGGTGTAGACGTGTGTGCCTTAGTCCTCACCAAGGATTCTTAAGCTATTTTGTGTGACGGAACCCATGGTGAGTCTGGTGAAGAATCTTATTTTCAAAACATTGAAGGAAATGCTAAATTTCAGTTAGAGGCTGGGGGAAACATCTTTTTTCCCTTATTTAAGGTCCTAGTCTCCCCAAAATATATCCATGAACCCCTTGGAAGGCTGTGGAGCCCACATGAAGAAGGTCAGCGAGATGTTATTTCAAGACTTTATATTTACCTCAGGCAGCTCAGTAGTAAGACCTTCCATCTTTATAACTCTACACACACATAGACATACACAACCACAAATACCGACGTATGTGTATTTCTCTGTGCATGTAATATATAGATAAACATGTATGTAATATATAAATGCACACATGTGTATGCAAACATATATGCAGATACATATGTATACATTTGCATGTATATTAGGTGTATCTGTGGAAATAACTCTTCTTCCTCACCTCCTGCTCCTCCTCCTCCTCTTCCTCCTCCTCCTTCTCCTCCCCTCAGAAGCCCTAGCTCCCTTCAGGACTTGACCTAAGCTCCTCTTTCTGCAGAGGGGGCCTTTCTTGGTCCCCTCAGCTACCTTCCGGGGCCTTCCTTTCTAAAGTGTCCTTGGATCTACTCTGTAACCTTTCCCATGCCTACATACGTCCACATTTCTCCTGTTAGATTGGGTGTCAATGACTAGTTTTGCTTTTCTTCATGTCTGCAGTACGTAGCCCAGCGCCTGGCACAGAGCTGGCGCTTAAAGGATGCTCATCGACTGCTTCACCCAATCTTGCAAAAGAAGACCTCCAGGTATGGGAGAGCCCATCCCAGAGCCTCAGGGTGAGAGCAGCCTCCATTCAGCCTGGAGCTCGCCCTAGTAGTGTCCAGGTTTGAGACCACGCCCTCTGGCCCCAAATCCCTCACTCATTCCAGTTCAGCTTGGCACCTATTGAGAAGCTGCAGGGTTTAAATCACTGTTGCCAGCATTGTATCTCCCTTTGGCACGATGGTTTGTTCACAATAAGATTGAAAGGAGAGAACCACGGACTCCTTAGTTCATATGACGCAGTAAAGTTGGCCCATGCAGTGCATGGCACATAGTAGGTGCTTTGTAAATGTTTGTTGACTGAGTGACAGACCCTAGGCAAGTCACTTCATGGTCAGCCTCAGATTCCTCGTCTTTAAAGTGAGGGGGTTGAGGGCCTCTAAATTCCCTTGAATGCAAAATCTATGATCCCATGCCATTGAGCTGTTCTCAGACACCAGGAAAATAGAAGGGAACAAATGAATTTGGAGGACGTTCTGCTGTGCCCTGAATAGGTTGTTCTGAGGGCTCCAAAAGAAGCAAGTTTCTTAGAAATCTATCTTTTTGGGGATCTCAGGCCTGCCCAGAAACCCCCAAAGCTTCACAGCTACCAAGGCCTTCAGGCTAAGCCTTCCTGGAGCTCAGCATCACTGACGTCACTCCCACTAAGCTGGGAGGAGTACCTAACAGCTCCTTATGGTCTATACCACCACCCCCGACCTAAACCAAAGGTTCCTCATGATCACACCCATGGGGAACGGCAAAATGTCAGCTCCTCTGTGGGAACCCCGCTGAGGGGAGGTACCAAAGGTAAAGAAGTCCCAAATTAGTGCAGTCAAGTCAGAAATGAGGTGAAGTAACCAGCCCCATGTCTTGGCCTTATCTTAACCTCAAAACCCCATGTGCACCCACAGGAACATCGTAGTGCTAAAATCCCCTGTGTGTCCAGTGGAATGTGAGGTCGTCATCCGATCATAACTTCATCATGCTGAAATTCTGTATTCAGTAAGAAGTGCTCATGAATCCCCTCAGAAGCCCAAGAAGAACATTGACTTCCTGGCCAAGGCTCTGCAGTGCCAGCTGCCACAGAAAGCCTTTCCTGTTCTCCCCAAAAGTCAGTACTCCCCACTTCCTAAAATTACATTCAACTACCTTGGGCTTTATCTTTCCTTATCTGGGTACACCCCCAAGAAGAAAGGAGGCTCCCTGAGGGCAGGCACTGGAATTTTTTGCCTTTTTATGTTTCCTCAGTGCAGAAACTTCACATATTCAAAAACTGAATGTATCAACTGAAGTACCCTGCCTGATGGAAGAGGAGAGCACCAATTAGTGCATCAGAGTTCTCCATCAGAAAAAGTATCTAACGGTCAGTCAACGGGCATTTATTAAGCCCTTACTATTTGTTAGGCACAGTACTAAGTGGAGGACTGGGGACATTTTCTGATGAATAGTACAACTTTCTTTTAGGACGTAGCAGCATGGATTCAGAGCTGGAAAGGGCCTCAGTGGCATCTATTCCTACTCTTCTGTTTCTCAGATGAGGCTACTGAAGGATACTGAAGCCCAAAGACACAGTGACTTTATGTAGTGCTTTATGGGCCTGTTTCTAATAATGTGACCGAAATGAAGACATCTTTGAAGGAGAGGGTTGGCAGGAGACTAAACTGAACTGGGCAAAAGAAAAGATTTTCAGAAGTGAAATGGAATCAGACATGGGGGATGGAATTGGACACGGTGATGAAGATGACCCTGTTTTGCTTATTAGGGAGAAATCAGTCAGAGGGGCTAGAGAAGGTCCGTTGGCCTTACTTGTTTGTTTGTTTGTTTTCCATCCCAATATTTTAAGCATAGCTTGGGAGTGAAGGGAGAGGGAGAATGACTCACTTGGGGAAGGTAGTTGAATAGACCACATTGATGTAATTTGTGGATGTATTCTGACACCTGGTAAAATGTGGCAACTATGTCCTTTTGTTTCCAGCTTCACAATGTCCCTGAGATGAAAGAAAGGGTAATGAATTTGTGTAGCTCATTCACTGGGGGAGTAAAGGTCAATTCCACAGGAAGCAGGATCGATCAATGCCAGGTGCAATAACCCATCTGAGGCATCGGGTGTTCATTGGCTGCTCAGAGGGATTCTATAAATCACCGGTCTATTTGACACTTACTGCATCCCATCTGGACAACCCCTGAAGAGATCCAATGGCCTGTTGGGATGACATTCTTCCCTCAGTTGTGTCTGCCCACAGTGGCTCAGGTCACGAGGGCAGTAGTCTCCTGGGATTGGTGTTCTAGAACCTCAGACTGAATCCCCGCTCTGCTCTTCGCACCCAGTGGGAAAAGCACCTCAGCCCAGGTCAAATTAGGGCACAAGATTAAATGAATTCTGGTTTTCTTTCTCTTCTACCTCTGGGTGAGGGGCTGCTCCCTCTTCCTTCTACCACTGACACTCAAGCTTCCTTGAAGGATCCACCAAAGGGTCACCTGTTAGGGGACTCCCTTCCTCTTCCCTTGGTCTTTCACACTCCTCAAATCACTTTATAGTTAATTTCCATATGTTTTGTGTTGACCTGTCTGTGTACATGTTTCCCCCCATTAGAATGTAAGATTCTTTTGTTCTTGGCTTTGTATCTCCAGAGTCTTGCACACACATACATGCATGGATATGTGTGTTTAGATAGTCTATATGAGAGGTTAATTGACTTGCCCAGGGCCACAAAACCAGTACATGTTACAAGTGGTGCTTGATCCAAGGTCCCCCAACTTCCTGTCTACCCACTACCTACAACACCTTCTCTGGCACTTTTTTTTCCATTGAACCTTGGATTTTGTTGGTTGAAGATTCCAGCTCGGGAGACATCCTTTACCAATAAAGACCGGCATCTGCTCTGCAGCTGGTAGCCTAGTATAGTGCAGAACTCGTTCTATAATTTTCAGTCGTGTCCAACTCTTCAGAACCCCATGTGGGGTTTTCTTGGAAGAGATACTGGAGTGGTTTGCCATTTCCTTCTCCATCTCATTTTACAGATGAAGAAACTGAGGCAAACAGGTGAAGTGACTTGCCCAGGGCTACCCAGCTAGGAAGTGTCCAAGGTCAGATTTGAACTCGGGAAGATGTCTTCCTGACTCCAGGACTGATCCTATCCAATGAGTCATCTAGCTGCCCCTAAAGACTTAAAAAATGCTAGTTGAACAAGTGAATCCTAGGAGGCCTAGGGCCTGATGGGAAAAGAGGGAGTCTCTTTTGCTCCAAATTATGTTGTAAACCAGAGGAGACAAGGAAAAGGACTTGTCAGGTTTCACTGCCATACAAACAGCAGATATTATTGTGAAACTTGTGTGGGTATCTTTTTTAACACAGGAAACGATACCTAGATGTTAATCAGAAGTTCACAGAAAACACCAGCAACATTTGAAACCTGTTCTTGTGTCATTCTCTCACTGTCCTGAGTTTATCTTCATACCTAGAAATTAAAGCAGGATGACAGAAAACTCATCTACCCCTAATAAATGCTTATTGACCAACTAACAGAAAGGCAGCTGCCTTGAACCCCAGAGCTACAGGGTCAAACATCATGTTCCGTGCTGGGCTCACACACCCCGTCCATACACACATGTGGAATGTGCCCCTGTTTTTCTTCCTCCCTCCCAGAATCCTCCTCTTCCTTCTAGGCTGAGCCAGGGCTGGTGGGAAGGAGGCTCAGCCATCAGAGGACCTGCATCACTACCATTCACCACCTTTGACCCATGAAAGGGTTGGACTGGATGGCCTCTAACATTCCTTCTAACTTTAGATCTCCAAGGCTGTATTTCTGTCTTAAGGCAAAATGGTGGGAAGAATGCAGGGCTTGGAGCCATGGGATGTGAATTCAATTGCTGCCTCTCCTACTTACTACAACCAGGAAGTCACTGGGCAAGTCAGTCATCATCTGTGGGCATCTGTTTTCTTCATGGAGATGAAGGAATTGGAGCACATGGTCTCCAAGGCCTTTCCAGCTTTAGATCTATGGACCTATGACCTCCATAGAAGTTGTACTTGACCCTTCAGCTGGAAACGTACCCCCACAACATACACACACACACACACACACACACACACACACACACACACTCTTTCCTACAACACTTTGTCTAGATCTTTCCTTTTCCCCATCACGTTCCATTTTATGCTACATTTGGAGAGGAATGGGAGAGACTAGACTATGGGGTTGTATTGGCAATCAAGATGGGCTTTTACTGCTTATTCAATTAAGTGCCCTTGAAGAGTTTGGCCTTTGTTTCCTTGATTAAATTAGGAGTCCTTCATGACCTCCTTTCCTCAAGGGAAAGCCTAGTTTACATGGGTTTGAGTGATATGTTTGTGACATCAGAGGCTTTTAGACCACGTGGGTTTAAGTTGAATTTTTGTGACCTTTTAGGTCGTGTGGGTGAGTCTCATGTGTGACTCACTTTTGACCCTGAACAAGATATATAAAGCCAGAGGTTGGCATTCTCTTGGAGGTTCTCACTCCTGGAGGTGTGGGACTCTGGGCAGCCGTTTTAAAGGCCTCCTGGCTGAACTCAGATGTTGATGGTTTCTTGGTAACTATGAATTTTATTTGGTCTGTTTATAAATGTATGTTTGTAATTTGTTTGTATTTGCTCTGAAGTTGAACTAAGTGAATGATTTATGTATACGTTGGATTAAAGCAAGATTGTTAATCCCTTAGCGCCACTTTCCTTAGTAAAGCAGATCAAAAGAGCCTGTGGTTGCAGCATTCTTGTTGTTGGGCTCGTGTTGGTTTTTCACCCCCACAGCAGCTGCTAGCCGAATTGTTGCAACAGGGATGTTGGGGGCCAATGGAACAAAGATTCAGCCCTTTCAGTCTTCTTTAACGAGCACAGCTGCTACTATTTTTAGAGAACAAAGAATCGTGTTGGGAGAAAGTTAACACCATTCCCTCTGAACTATAGAGTCACCTCCTTTTCTACTTGAGGAAGTAAAAGTCTAGCGGGGGACTATTTGCCCAGGCGGTGGGACATGGTAACAGCTAAGAACTACAATGGAGTCTTGTTTATCTAACAGATGAAATGAGAGACTCGGGAGGGAGAGAAGGGAAGACACAAGAGAATTCCGAGAAGCGCTCAGAAGAACAAATCTGACCTTAGTTCTGGCTCTGTCAACTTCAGGTCTAGCCTGGCTGAGAGGAAGGGCATTCTGAGGACAGCAGCTGCCTTCTCTACTGGGGAGAGGCTTCTTGGTCACAACACCTCCAATAGATAAGAAGACAGCATCAGTAGCTCTGAAGATAACACTTTGGTTAAACAGCCTATGAGAATTGGCTAAAAGAGCTATCACCCTCCTCGAAGGAAAGAAGAACAACCATGACAACCACGATGATAACTAGCCTTTATGTAGCACTTTAGAGTTTGTGAAACACTTCACCTATCTTATCTCATTTTCCCCCGTGAAGTAGGTGAGATCGTTATCATCCCCTTCTACATCTCAGGTGTGTATTGGCCATGTAAGATGGGCCTGTCAACACGGGCTGTCTAAATGTGGCTTAAATGTCTAAATGATAATTGTAGAAATGAGACAAAGGTTTCTAAGAAGAGGAGGAAAGGAGACAGAGCATTCTAGGCTTGGGGAAAGGCCAGCAGAAAGGCAGGGTTGGAGTCTGGCTGAACTGCAGAGAACAGAAATGGGAGACAAGCTTAGCACCGTGGAAAGGACTCCAATTGGGGAAGGGGTTTTGGAAGCAAGGACAATAGGCAGTTATAATCATTTACTGAGTAAGGGTCACACCTATGCTTTGTTGAAAATCGTATTAGCAGCTTTGGGGGAGCGGTTGGAGAAAGGAAAGACTGGAAACAGGGAGGATAATTAGGAGGGTATTGAAATTGTCCTGGCAGAGAAGAGATGAGACCCTGGGTGTCCTTTTGGTCACATGAGTAGAGAGATGGAGATGGATATGAGAGATGTTATGGGCATGGAAAATACAGGATTTGGGATCTAACTGGTCATATGCAGTGAGGGAAAGTGATGAGTTAAGGATGTTTCTGATGATTTTGAGTTAAGGGATGTCTTAAGGGATGATGATATCTTTGATAGAAATAGGAGAAAAGATAATGAGATTATGACTCACAAGGTCTGGGCCAGCCAATGGGCTCCCTCCAGTCTATGCGTGCCGTTTACATGGCCCCTCTTGCCCCCAGAAGTAAATTGTAAGCTCCATGAGGGGAGGAGCCATGTGATTATAATTTGTTTATCCGCTCTTCAGTGTGCCACACAGAATGAGCCCTTTCAAAATGTCTGGGGAATTGTATTAAACTTAATGCGATCACTGTGTCTGAGAATTGCTTTTCAAATAGTCTGATTTCTGGTATTGAATGTTAATGATACATAGATTAAATATTACCAAATATGTTAACGTTAATGATACATAGATCAAATAGGAGCAGAAAGCTAATTTGTGTGAGCATGTGGAAGGGAGAAATACACACACATACACACATATACATATCTCTATATGTACACATATACATTTTTTTCTCTTCCATGTACTCCCACAAATTAGTTTTATGCTAATAACTGCACATACACATATATATGGAAGTATGAAAGAAAAAAAATGAATCTGATATAATATTGTGAGTTTGGTATGTTTAACTTTTTAGTAACAATGTGAGATAATGAGGGAATCATTTCAAAACTTGGCAAAATCTCAGAATGGCTCTTGCCCTTTGAGAGTGAAGGCTGGGGGAGGGGAGAAGTTTCCCTTTTCCTTTTCCATACCTCTTCTACGCTGACCCCTCTATCCTGTCATAATGCTAAGACTGGCTTTTACCTTGCCATCCCTGGGGTAACAGAACAGTGGCTTCAATGAGAGACCATCCCTCAGGGCCAGTGTCCCCAGGACCACATCCCAGCTCGACATGCAGGTGGTTCAACATGGCGCTAGTCACTTAGTGATGAGCGTTTGCCGCTGGCTGCTTGGGTACCCACTTGGGACGTCAGTCTCTTTCCGAGCCCACTGCCCCTGTACTTACACATACGCAAAGTCAGAAGTGACTTTGGTCTATGGCTCTCTCAATACTGTGCCTTCCTTCTTTTGTAAAACCTGTGCATCCCTGGGCTTGATGTGTTTTCAGCCCTGTTGCCCTGGTTTTATTTTTTTGAGATGAAGTTGTCTTTGTTTGACTCTTCTCACTGCCTTGGTATTATAGGGAGCAGGCAGGGAAAGGGGATGTGTTTTAGAATGCAACATCTGCCTTCAAACACCAGGATGGCCATTTCCTAGCTGCGTGACCTTGGGCAAGTCAGTGCTTTCTCTGGGCCTCAGTTTCCCCGTGTGTAAATGGGGGTGACATTGAAGGTCCCTTTCTGGTCTTAATGTAGAATCGTTTCATCATACATGGGCTATTCTTGGGAGGGGGTAGAGGGAACTTCCACCACAGAAACTCTCTCCAATCATCCACAAATCGGCGCCTTCCAGTCTTAGGGAGCTGCCTGGGGCACTGAGGATGTGATCATGAAGCCAGCGGTGTCCGAGGCAGGTCTTCCTGACTCCAAGGCTGTGCCTCCCTCCACTCTCTTTCAGGGCCTTCCGTTAATGAAAGGCAGAGATGACTAAGTGTAAGGAGGCCAGGGGAGATGAGTTTAGATGGCTGCTATTCCCAGCTGGGCTGAAGTCAGCTCAGAAACTTTCCGGAGAGCTGGTTATTAAATTTTTAGAGTGAGCATTTACTCATCTGCAATTGACAAATACTATAAAACACTGCAAAACTACCTACAGGCCGCTAGGTGGTGCCATAGTGCACAGAGAGCCAGGCCTGGAGTCAGGAAGCCTTTGTTGGTTCAAATCCAGCCTCAGACATTTACCAGCGGTATGGGCCTGGCCAAGTCATTTAACCCTGTTTGCCTCAGTTTCCTCATCTGTAAAATGAGCTGGAGAAGGAAACAGCAAACCACCCCAGTATCTTTGCCAAGAAAACCCCATATACAACTGAAAATAACTGAACAATAAAAACAAATTAGGGCTTGGTTTATTTTTTCTTAATCATTTAGAGTTTTTAAAAGTGTTCATAATTCAGATTAAAATTAAAATTGTATCTGCATTCATTTTTTTGGACAAAATTGCTAAAACATTTGTTTTCCCATCTTGCGGGGTTGCTATCAGCATCGGATGTGATGGTGTAGGGAAAACCCTTTGTAACTGCAAAGGGCTCTCTAAATCTCAGACATTCTTTCTCTCTTTAGAACTCAGACCTCTGGACTCCCAGCCATGCTCCAAACTAGGACATGTTTCAGGCCAGAGGAAGGAATAGAAATGGGTTGCTTTGTCTTGGAGGCCATAGCTAAGAACAATGGATGGAAGGCACAGAGAGGCAGATTTAGGTTTGAGGTAGGAACACTTTTGAACCATTACAGTCATCCCAAAATGGATTGGGCTGCTTCCAGAGGGAGTGACTTCCCTCTCAATGGAGGTCTTAACCAGTGCTGCGCCTTTTGGGGCTGCTATAGAACGGGGCTCTCATACGGGTAGGGCGTCTTGGGAGGTGTTGACATCCTGTTCTTTATTCTATGTTCTTTCTCTGATAAGAGGATCCTATTTTTTTTTTCATGGTAAAAGTAGGAAGAGAGAGAGAGAGCCAAGGAAACTAGGAAAGGTGAGAAATATTCTCATTTGATTTACATATCAGACAGGTAGCAAAAGGAAACAGAAACTTCTTAAATGGACCTAGCAACATCTAATGAACTTGACCCACCCATACATCAGTGCTAATGAGATTTATAATACTGCGATGATTGGGAAAAAGATCACAAAATTCCAATGAACTTTGGATCCACTTGGTCAAGTCACCTGGTATCCTGACCCCTGATAGGGATTTGTTTATGGGCATATGGGCTCCTTTACCATGATACTTTGAGCAGGACATGTTGTTTAGATGAAGGGTAGGAGAAGTCTCTGCTCCTTCCTTTGACTTTGTGATCTTTCTCCCTCTTTCCTTATTAAATGAAAGTCTTAGTTCTATACTGCCTGCCCTGACTGAGAGAGAGAGAGAGAGAGAGAGAGAGAGAGAGAGAGAAAGAGAGAGGATTTGGCAACATATTTCCAATATAGTTGAAGACAGCTTGACTGGATATTCAGTCATTCAATCATAGACCATTAAGGATGGAAGAGGACTCAGAAATCATGCAACATCTTCAGTTTACCAATGGATTAATGAACCACACAAGGTGACTGGCTAGGTAGTGGCCCAGCTGACAGTCCATTTCCCTGCCTTCTGGGCTAGAGCTCCTTTCATTATGTAACACTGCTGCTTCTTACCTAACCAGATCCTCTCTATGCACCTTTTAAAATCCTTTCAAATCCCATCTCCTCCATGTAACCATCCCAGCTCTTGACAATGCAAGAGGGGAGTTCAAAGAAGAGCCAGCTTGGGAGAGCCATCTGTTAGAGGGTGTAGGTCAAAGCTGATCCCTATTGTGATGCTTCAGCGGGACTTCATTTTTTCCACATCTTCTTAATTGCATGACTCCTCCCACACCCATGTTACTGGATCAGCTCTTCCCCCCACCCCTTTTTCACTTGAGATACTCTGCCCAAGAACTCTCCTTGATCACCCTTCTTGAACCATTCTGGCATTTTAGCTGGTCTGTACCAGAAGATCATCCCACCTATCTCCACCACACGGGCTACTTCTGCACAGTGTCCTGTAGATAAGTAACTTGAGGGCTTGCTTTGAGTGTACACAGAGAGGCCCAGTCTATGCCTGAATACCGTATTTTCTCTTATTTTTTCTTTTGAGTTATCCATACCAGAATTCTTTCCCATTATAACTGATAATTGAGTTGGTGACATTCATGAACTGAAAGACTCATGGGAAAAAAGAGGTAAGCAAGGAATTCCATTGTAAAGACTAATAGGTGATGTATAATAAATGATTTTCCCAGCTGGGAAGGAAACATGGATTTCTTTTGTCTCCAGCCTTTGTAAGGAGGTGAGGGTAAAAAAAAAGCATTGGGGATGAGGGAAAGCTTAAGGTAACACACAGCTCAACCTACACTATTTCCAGTTTAGTGGGAGGAAATGTTCAGGAAAGATACTTAACGTTGGATAGATTGTGCAGTTAAGTGTTTCAACATTGAGGACAATGACAATAGGGGAGGACCTTGAGATCATACCATGTGAGGGGTGGAACTGAGATAGTTCCCAGCAGCCATCATGCCTTCCTTAGTCAACTCTTCTCTAGGCTAAACACCCTCAGTTTTTGTATGTATGTATATGTCTATGTGTGCATGTATATGAATACATATATATGTACATATATATACACATATATATATACATACATACATATATATATATATATATATATATATATATATATATATATAATACATTATATAAATCCCTATGTCTATGCCCTTGTTAGGTATACTTCATCCCCAGGAACCTTCATCTCTGTATTTAAAGTCTTGCTCTAGAAGTCTGACCCCTTCTCAGATCCCATGCTCTTAACCAGCTGTTTACTTCCCAAATCTGCTTTTCTTTGTTCAGCTCCAGCATGACAACCTCACCTGTGCCCCTAAGGTATTCGGTCTCTTAGGCAATTGGCTGTGCTCAGCAGTGGTCTCCAGATGTGTTCTGACTGGATGGCCTGTGGGCATAAGTCTGCATGACAAGACTAAGTAGGAATCGTGGAGTTTGACAAGGCTTGGGGAGTTAGTTCTTTGCCCCTTTCTGGATATAAGCCCTGGAGACATAGCAGAGGTGACTATACTGTTATTAAGTTGGTAAAAAAGGAAGAAAGAAAGAGAGAAAGAAAGAAGGGAAGGAAGGAAGGAAAGAAGGAAGGAAGGAAGGAAGGAAGGAAGGAAGGAAGGAAGGAAGGAAGGAAGGAAGGAAGGAAGGAAGAAAAGAAAAAGAAAGAAAAGAACCTTAGGAGGGAATCCTGGTGTCTAGGGATCCCCCTCACGCTTCCTTAGAAGACAAGCAGCTCCCTCCTCCTAGGATCCAGCTCCATCCACTCCTGGAAGAGCATCATTACTAGTCCCAAGCTTCACATGTTCAGAGGTGCTTCTCCCTTTCCCTCTGGGCTACATTATTCCACATTCGAACCTTTGGAGGTAGGTAAGATCCTACTTAGAGTCTTCAGGTCTTTTATTTATTTATTTTTTCTAGGATCCCAGAGTCATTGGCATAGAGGTGGAAGGGACATGGACTTAATCCATCACTCCCTCATTTTACAAAAGAGGAGACTGATGCTCACAGAGGGGTGAAATGTCTAAGATCACATGGATGAAAAATTGACAGAGCTGGGATTTGAACCCAGGTTGCTGTAGTTGTCCTCCTCTTCTTCCTCTTCCTCCTCCTCCTCCTCTTTCTCCTCCTCCTCCTCCTTCTCCTTCTCGTTTCCTTCCTTCTCTCTCTTCTCTTTCTGCTTTCATGTGGAAGAGAAATTAACCTTGCTTGACTTGACTGCAGAGGACAGAACGAAGAATCACCAGAGGACAGCACAAAATAGCCATTTAGGTTTCATATCAGGGCATGGAGGGAGAAATTCCTTGCCATCAGAGCTCTCCAGAAATGGAATGATTCTACGAGCTGGTTTTTATGCAGTGCTTGAAGGTTTTCAAAGTGACTTTGTCAGATTCTCTCATTTGGTCCTCATGACAACCCTGTGAGATGGCTTTTATTATCATCGAGGAAAGGAAGACTCAGAAGAGGGCAGTGGACTAGTCTAGGGTCACCTTGCTAGTAAGTTGCCTGAAGCAAACTTAGGTCTTCTAAGCTCCATGTCGAGTACTCTGGACACTGAGCCACCTCCCTCCAATAGGATGGGCTATTCAGGAGATGGTGAATTCTCCCCACTTCAAATAAGGATCTGATGCCCACTTCCTGGGACATCAAGGAAAGGATTATTTTTCAGATATGGATTGGAATAGGTGGTGTCCGAGGTTTCTTCCAGCTCTTGAGAGAGTCTGCAATGGTGAAGGGCAGCCGTTGGCATTTTGAAATTAGCAATAACTACCCACATTGAGCAGCAAAAAAAAAGAGAGACAAAAGGATATTTGAAAAATAGCACAAATTTTTGGACGGTTTTCTTTTAGCACACAGCAGCTCCTGTGAAGAGAGAATGCTAATTAGGTATGCACTGATAAAAGAAACATCGAGCACAGAGTAGGCGCCAGGTGAATTATCATGAGAAAATATTAATCACAAGTGGCCATTCTCTGAACAAAAGGAACACTTGGCGCGAATGGCTCTGTTGAGATGCAGGGAGGAAGCTGTGCAGAACGCAAACAGGGTGCATTATCCAAAGGAAATAACCCTCCTAAGTGACTGCACTCTGAATAGAGGGAGGGATTCGATTGGCCTGACAAACTCGATTCAGCTTGGCTTCAGTCAATAAGCCTGAGCCGGACTTGATAAAACCACAAAAGCACTGTTGTTCCCTGTTTCCTGGGCCTGGCCAACTGGACTTTAATTAAGCAGAAATAACAAGAGGCAGGGTTGACCTGGTTGGGGGTGGGGGGAAAGGAGGGAGGGTGATCTCTGTTTTCATTCATCCTCCTTTCTGTCTATGACACATCCTCCCAGCTGCTGTATATTGTTCACTAGCAGTTACCAATAATTTGAAAGAAATGGCTGTTGGGCACTTTGCCAGTACCATATAAATGCCATCATTATGACTTTATTATTTTGGACTACCAAATATTTCTCATCATAACGTAGGTGAGATAGGCAGTCTAAGTAATTTTCCTGTGAATAGAGCCATGGAGTGTGTGTTGTCGTGTAGAGAAGGCTAGATTTGGGATCAGAGGACCTGAGTTCAAAACTCAGCTTTCTCCCTTACCCCTTGTATGATTTTGGGCAAGTCACCTAACTTCTCTGGGTCTCAGTTTCCTCAATTGTCAAATGAGGGATTGGCCCGGATGGCCAGTGAGGTCCCTTCCGTTTTCTGATCCATAATCCTATGATCCTTTCAGCTGAAAATCTGTGATCCCGAGTGACTTTTCCAAGGTCGGCTGACTAGCAAGGAGCTGATCCAGGCTTTGTACTTGGGCCTTTTGATTACATATCCAAGGCTTTATCGGCTTCTCTATTCTACCCTTCAGTTTTCCCAACCTATATGTTCAAGAGAGAAACCAAACTCTACTCATTCAATGACAAAAGGAATTAGAAATCAACCATATCTAGCTACATCTTTCTTCTCAAATATAACACAAAAGTAAAGAGAAGCTAGGAATTTCCCACCTCTTCAGCACCTCTGGGTCTCCAGCCACCAATCCTTAAACATCAGAGGTTGTTTGATGAATGTTTCCGTGATGAACTTCATACCAGTGGTGGAGGAGGGGTGGGTTTCCAGAAACGCTCTCTTTATGGAAAAGTCATTGCCTGTGAATCCAAATCCAAAGGAGCGATACCCTCATTGGAACCATTGTTCAGGAGGAGAACTTTGATGTTCACACTAGAACATAAGCTCTGAGGGAATAGAGATTCTCATTCATTCTATGTGTATCCCTAATGCCTGTTGAGCGACAGAGACTCAAGATGCTAAAGCCTGGTTCTGAATCACAAATGGACAATAGATGACCTCTGGAGTCCTTTCCTCTTCTGAGATTCATGATTCTGCTAGGGCAGAGCGCAGCCACTGAGACATTGTGGTCTTAAAGTTAGCGGTAACTCCCACCATGAACAGAAGTCCTCAGGCATAGGCAGGAAGGAAAGCTACCCAGAATTAATTTTGGTGATTATCTATAGACATTTAAAGGGTGGATTTAGTAGCATGTTTTGGTCAGAGAAGTAGCCTCCTATATTGGAGAGTCAGCCCTGGAGTTAGGAAGGAATCCTGTCTCCGACGCATACTGCTTGTGTGACCTGGGCAAGGATTTAACCTTGCTGTGTCCCCAGGCAGCTCTCTAAAATGCCAAGGTGCAGAGCAAGTGTCAAGCTCCTTTGGTAGAGGGAGCTTCCTCATCATAGGTTCCCTATGTCGCCCCAGGTACACTTGGGGTGGGTCCCTAAAGGAAAGCCTGACGATGCTGCATGGATCACGTAAGGAGATGGGACTTTGGATTGGCAGTGAGATTTGGGAGAAAGAAGCAGAGATGGAGACAGACAGGGCCAGAAGAAGAGACAAGGGGCTAATAGGAGACTCCAGAGATCTAAGGTGTGGGAGGCTCGTCCTGTGATTCCCAGCCCCTGTACCCCCAGAGGCTGCCAAGAACAGACTTCTTCCTTGGTTGAGCTGAAATTCCATCTTGCTTCTGAGGTTGAGCCCCTTGCTCTTCTGTGCCAAATCGGTTGATCTAACCTTTGAACTTCCCCGGCTACTGTTTGGCTGTTTACTTCTATAAATACATATGCTTGTCATAAGTTATTGTCTTTATCATTTGGTAAAATAGAAGCCATGCTGCCTGCCTGGGAAAGGTGGCTTGGATCCTGAACCCTTTCCAAAAGAGCCCTGTAGCCCCAAACTTCAAATATCTTATTGCAATAAATACGATACTAAACCAATGTCCCACGGAAATGGGATTGTGAAGTGTGCCCAGCCTCAGCCCTCCCCTTGCCCCCTACACAGGTGAGTTGAGGCAGATTGTAGATATTTATGTATGTATGCTACACAGGCTACCCTGTATCATGGCGACATGGGTCTTCCATGAAGTCACAGGTCAGGAGAAAAAGGACTCTCTTCAGGAGGTTGTAAGAGACCATAGGTCATCTACCACACCCTTTGCCACTTATTAAAAAATATCAATTAGATATGACAGCAGAGTCAAAGGGCCTGGATTCTAATGCTGGCTTTGCCACTTGCTACCTGGGTGACCATGAACAAGTCACTTAATCTGTAAGGGCCTCAGGGAGTGGGTTGGTTTTTTAGATAATCTCTAAGGTCCTCTGTAATTCTTCATCCCATGTCCCATGATGTTTCCCATAAGGATGATAATAAATTAGCTTTTCAAGAAGAATTTTCAATAGAGGAATAGGGAATGAGGATGGGGACTAGAATCCGCCCTATGTTACCTACATGGCAATGGTGAATTTCAGGGAGAAAATTACTAGGAGACAGGCCTCCTCCACCTTTGCCCCTTTCTTCTTGTGCTGGCCAAGAATTACACCCAATAACCAGCATCACCGTAGGCTTTAGATGATGGCTTTGGAGCTGGAAAGGACCTTAGAGGTCTCCTGGTTCAGCCTTCTCACTTTAGGAAGAGAAACCAAGACCCAGGAGAATCAAAATGACTTTCTTGTTTCTGCTCATCCTGGGGCCATTATCCCAATGACCCAGGTTTGAAAAGTGAGTCCTAGGATCCTAGATTTAGAGCTGGAAGGGCCTCAGAGGCCACCCAGTCCAAGCCCACTTCTTCCTCATTACAAATACTTTACAGAGGAGTAATCTGCGCCCCAGAGAAAAGTCAACTGACTTGTCCAGGGTCACACAGATAGTAAATGTTAGAGTCAGGGTTTGAACCCAGGTCCTTTGACGATGAAGTCCAGTATTCTTTCCACTGTCTCCCGCTGCCTCATGATCATGATTTTCAGATCCACCTTTGGGATGCTCCAAAAACCCTAATTCCTGCCTATACTTTGGAGAAAGAAGGCAGGAGGAAGGCAGCTGTGATTTAGTAAGACAGGTCAGGACACCTGGATTCAAATCCTTCCTTCAGTATTAACCTACTGTGTGATCATGGGAAAGTCACCAAACTTCTCTTGACCTCTGAGAGTGTTGGTTTTTTCATCCATAAAACAGCCTGCTGTGAATACCAGAAAGCACTCTTCTAAGCCCTTCATGGATCTCTGCTTTCCTCATCTCTATGTTCGCTTCAGTGATGCACAGCTGGCCAAGCCCTGTCTGCTCATCTGATGTGCCTTGGATTCACGTTTTTTCAGTCCTTAGCCCCAGGGGTCTGCCCAACATGCTGGATGCCTTCCTCCATTTCCCCTGAGAAGATGCCTGAGGAACCTTCTAACTAGCTGGCTGTTCTCCTTCATCCTCACCATGGGAGTGACCCAGCTTCTTTTCCCATCATGCATTGCTTTGATGACCCCCTTATTTCTGGCCCTTCTTTACAGTTCCTTATTTGATGTGTATTATCTCCTGCATATACCACTCACTTCTCCATCACTCTCTGGTGCTATTCATTTTTAATTCTTCAAAGACCACAGTGGTCTATGCACTACAGTCTTATAAAAGCAGCAGGAGAACATTGGTGCTAAAAACACAGGCTTTTGTTTCTGGGAGAATTAAATGAACACAGATTCTCCTTATATAGAGTGCTATCAGGTATTGGCTGTGTGGGGGGTGACATCTACCTTAAGCTGGCTTGAGTTCAATGCTGCTAGCATCTTCTGGGTCTGCAGTTCCCTGCCTCCACTGAATAGGGACTTGAAATATACTTCAACAAGGAGGCAGCCTGTCTCAGAAAAGAGATAAATGCAAATCTGCTCGGGAAGCTTAAGGCTCATAAGCTATGCTTACCTTGGCAGCAAATGTGGTAGGTTGCCCCTTGAAAGTCTGACGGGCAAATCTGACAGTGGAGAGAATGGTGGATGACCATCAGAATGGTGAGATGGAAAGAACTGGAAACTAGTTCCCAAAACATCACTGAACTGGATGCATCCTTTGACCCGCTGATACCATTACTAGTCAAATGCTCCATGGAGGGAAGAGAAAAACAAAGATGTTGATGGTTTTCGTTGTAGTAAAGACCTCAAAACATTGTTGGGGGAATGGCTGGACAGATACTGAAAATAATGGAATGTTATTGTACTAAGAAATGATGAAAGGGATAGTCTCAGAGATACATGAGAGGACCAGCAAGCACTGATGCTGAGGGAAGTGAACAGAACCAGGGAAATGATGTATGTGATCTCCACTTCCATATAAAGGGGTGCAACTTCAAATTGCTTCACAACACTGATGACTGCTCCGATCAATTCCTTAATACCTAAGATGAAGCTTACCTCGTACCACTGGATTGAGAGGTGATGGAGTAGAGGTGACAGAGTAGAGGTGACAAAATGGAGGTGATGATGTGGAGATGACAGAGTGGAGGGAACACAGAGGTGGGAGGGAATAAGGTGAATATTTTCAGAAATAGCCAACTGTTTTTTTCTGGACTATATTTACTTGTAACAAACAAAAGGCTTTGAGGGCTTAGAAAACCAAAATTTTCAAAAAGAAAGAAAAAAAAATCGGTAAGACCTTAAAAATCTCCTGAAAAAAACAAAAAAGAAATTGATAAGGAGACACTAAGAGGTCATGTGTTATTACCTTATTAAATTGAATAAGAGCTTTATAAAAACTGCATGTTACAAGTTTGCAGATTCACATATAATTCTTTTTGTTCTGTGCATTTTGAAACGATTATTAGTGATTGAATTCATAATAAAAAAGGAAAAAGGAGAAGTCTGATTTTGTTGTAAGAAGTCATAGATTTGAATCCCAGCTTGAGTACTTTTTGCCTGTGTGACTTTGGACAATTCACTTGCCCTCTCTTGGACTCAGTTTCCTTATTTGTAAAAAATGAAGGGCTGGGGCCACTTCATCCCTAAGATCCTTTCCACATGTAACCGCATCATTTCAAACATTATCTCAAGCCTTATATAAGAGAACATCCCTGGTAATGTTCAGACACAAAAGGGAGAAACCGACATGTCCCCTGAGATTTCTTGCAAAGCTAAGATTCTCTAAGACACAGACAGATCCAAACACTGGTCACTGGGAATTCCTAAACCAGCTGGCTAATGGGAGGTCCCTTAATAATCCTTAATTGAATGGAAGTGTTAATGACTGAAGTAGAGAAAGGTTTTCCAGCATTACAGTCACCACTCTTAAACTGAGTCCTGAGAGATTTCAGTTGGGCATAGGATTTCCCATCTCACTTTCCTCCCCACCACTTACTCTTTAGCCCAGCCAAGCTGTGCTTATGGTTTCTCCCCTACAATGCACACACACAAACACACACACACACACACACACACACACACACATCTTAGCAAAATCTATGGGGGCTTTTTAATGGTTCCTTTTACCTAATCCAATGACATTTTCCCAAAATGGACAGTGAGACTAATCAATCAATTAACATGCCTACTGTGTGCCAAACTCAGTACTAGGATTTGAGGACTATCCTCTGCATGAGGAACTCCCTCTACAATGCAGATGAGCAAACTCTCTACACCTGAGAGTCTTCGATCTGTATTTAAGGACTGTTAAGCACCTGCAAAGCCTCCTCCCTCCAGGCCTTTGCATAGCTTGTGCCCCATGCCTGGAGCACACTCCCTCCTTCTTCACTTCCACCTCTTAGAAGCAGCAGCTTCCTTTCAGGGTCAGCTCAAGTGAGCCTCCTTCTACAAAAGCTCTTTCCGATCTACACTGTGCCCCCAGGTGGGACCCTCTTTCATACAGACTCACATACATACCTATTGTCTCCCTGGGTATAATGTAAGCTTGTTAGGAGCATACACCACTTCGTTTTTGGCTTTGCAGGTGCTTACGGGTCCTTAAATACAGGTCGAAGACTCTTAGTTGTAGAGTGCACTCATCTGCATGGCCGAGGGAGTGGCTCATGGGGAGGATAATCCTCAAATCCTAGTACCGAGCTTGGCACACAGTAGGCATGTTAATTGATTAGTCTCACTGTCCATTTTGGGAAAATGTCATTGGATTAGTTAAAAGGAACCATAAAAAAGCCTCCGTAGATTTTTGCTACAATGAGTGTGTGTGTGTGTGTGTGTGTGTGTGTGTGTGTGTGTGTGTGCCCCCACACAGGCTGCAGATCTATACTCATATTATTCATTCCTGGTTTTCTGAGAATATTTTGAGCTTGATGACATGTGAGGATTGGTCAAAGAAACTGGAAAGGGCTAACCTGAGGCAGCCTGAGGGCCAGAAGGCAGGGGATCTGAGAGGTGAGATCAAGTCCAAAGGGCGAGAGATTGGATTTGTTCCGCTTGGTCTATAATGGGGTGGGGAACGTGTGGCCTCGAGGCCTTCTAGGACCTCAAGTTCAGCCCTTTGACTGAATCCAAAATTCACAGAACAAACCCCTTGAATAAGAGGAAACCGCAGGTTCCCCACCCCTGGCCTAAGAGGACAGAACTGTGAGCAATGGGGGAAAGTTTCTTGGGGGAAAAATTCCTCTTCATGTCAGAAGAAACTTGAGAACAATGAGAGTCGTCCCAAAGCAAGGTAGTGAGGTCCTCGTCACTAGAGGCATCCGAGCAAAGGCTAGGGATGTTCGGGGCTGGGTTTGTTGTAGTGGGGGGAGGGGGCAGAGAATCTTGTTCAGGGACTAGTCAGGAGTGGATGAAGCCTGAGTTAACCTGCCTCTGAGTTTCTGGAATTCTTGTTTCTTTTCTTTTTTTTTAATTATTCATTCTTTAATATACAGTAAAAATCGATAGAAATTCCATGAGTAATTTGTAAGCCATTCTGCGGAACTTCGTATAGGAATCAACAGGAAGTGCATTTCTGCTGCATGAGGGTAAAAATGAAAGAGATGGCCAGGTTTAGGGGCTCAAAGGCAGCATTCTCTTATTAGAGCATGAAGTCAGCAGAGGGCGCTCCTGTATAACTTCAGTTAGGAGGCAGGACTAGAGATAGCAAGCCAGCCACCCAAACATGCAAACTAGCCTCCAAATGTGGAAGGAAGGAAGGAAGGAAGGAAGGAAGGAAGGAAGGAAGGAAGGAAGGAAGGAAGGAAGGAAGGAAGGAAGGAGGAGGAAGAAGGGAGGGAAGGAAGGAAGGGAGGGAGGAAGAAGCAAGGGAGGGAGGAAGGAAGGGAGGGAGGAAGGAAGCGAGGGAGGAAGGAAGGAAGGAAGGAAGGGAGGAAGGAAGGAAGGGAGGGAGGAAGGGAGGGAGGAAGGAAGCAAGGGAGGAAGGAAGCAAGGAAGGAAGGAAGGAAGGAAGGAAGGGATGGAGGAAGGAAGGGAGGGAGGAAGGAAGGGAGGGAGGAAGGAAGGATGGATGGATGGATGGAAATTTTGATTAGAGAATCCTAGCTGTTTTTCCTAAATACTTAAAAATATTGTATCTCTTAGATAAGCCCTTCCAGGTATTTTTATCAGGTTAACCTACTTAACTGGCAATAACTGCTAACAACTTTTATCTGCTCTATTCTCTCTGGCCTCTCAGGAGGTATTTTAATTAGCAGCTCATTTTATTTACTGCCTTTTAGGAAACCAGTAAATTGCAGGCTGTCATTATAAACACCACCCCAAGTTCTCCCTCATTTTGTTTACATTCGCTAATTGGAGATTTGGGGAAGGCTGGGGCACAAAATGGGAAGTTGGGAAGACAGAGGCTGAAAGCTTAATAGGGTTTCAGAGGAAGAATAGATCCCATTTTTGAGCTTCAGGATCCACTGGAAATGACACAGGATGCAGATCTGTCTTGTGATCTGAGATCCTCAGGTACCACCTGATCTACCAGATTTTTCTTTTGTTGTTGTTCAGTCATTTCAGTCATGTGCAATTCTTTGACCCCATTTGGGGTTTTCTTGGCAAAGATACAAACCAAAGATGGTTTGTCATTTCCTTCTCTAGCTCATTTTACATATGAGGAAACTGAGGCCAACTGGTTGAAATGACATGCCAAGGATCACCCAGCTAGCAAGTATCTGAGGCCACATTTGAACTCACGAAGATAAGTGTTCCGGGCACACTGACCACTGTGCCCCACAAAACTTTTCTGACCTCCCCTAGTTGTTAGCACTCCCTCCCTCTTACAGCCACTTTGTAGATTCTTTGGGTTTATTCATCTGTGTGCAGATTGTATACTTTCTCCCTCCTCCAGTTTTGTTTTTGTCTCTTCATCCCCAGCTCCTGGCACAATGCCTGGCACACAAAAGGCAATAATTAATCAGTCAATGCTCGAATTGAATGGGTCCTCCTTTAAAATTGTTCCAAAATGTATTTTTCATGACTTACTCTGATTTATTAAAACTGGGTAGAGGTCAGCTCCTTTGTTTGTTGGTTGGTTCATTTATTCCTCCATTCTTTCCTTCCTTCCTTAATTAATTCATTTATTTATTTGCTTTGTAAAAACTGAGCAAGCAAAGTAGATGTCACTGAATTGAACTTGAGGTGGAAGGGACAGTCCTGGATCTGGATCAGATGATCTGGCTTTGATTCCTGGTTTGCTTCTTACCAACTGTGGGACCTTGGATTTTCCTGGGTCTCAGTTTTCTCTTCTATAAAATGAGAGAGTCCTCCGAGCTCCCTTCTGGCTATAAACTTGATAACCTATGAACTTACTGACATGTCCTAGCTGTATGCAATTACTTCCCAACACTAATAGTTGTAAAAGCAAACACTTATACACATATGTACATATACACACATATGTGTATGCATTGACTGGAACGAGCCACACGTCCAACCCTGGGCATTGACTGAACAAACTACTGACCAGAAGTGATCAAGCCGAAGACTTTGAAGGAAAAATAAGGAGACCAGATGGAAGGGATGAAGAAAGGTAGGAGCACCGGGTGACTTTTCTCGGACTGTTTTGTTGAAGTGAATGGACATATTTGAAAATCTGATTGTCAGTCCTGGAGCTTCAGATCCTTTGTTATTTTCCTGGTTCACCAGAACACTTGTTTTGATTGAAAATGACTACGTTTATAATAAAACTTAAAAAAAAACAACTTTGAACTTCCTCTGTCATCCCAACAACATCATTCTTCCCTCTCTCTGTTTCTTGCCTTGTGAGTAGGGAATTTATGTAGGAGGTAAGATCATTTCTTATTTTGGATAAGGGCAACTCAATGACGTGTTCATTCATTAAAATAATTAATGTCTTCCATTTCTGTAGTCCAGTAGAGTCTCTGAGGGAGGCCAGCTCTAGACCTGGGGTCAGGAAGACTCTGATTGACCTGGTAGCTCTTAGCTGGATGACCTGGAGGGGAAGGGGAAGGAGGGAGAGGAGCAGCATTCACAGGGTTGGATGGTCAGCAATGATGACGGATGAACTGTCCAGTTTCTTCTTTTGTACACTGAGGTAGCAGTGGAGGATTGGATAAAGATTGGCAGTCAGGAGGATCTGAGGTCAAATCCTGCCTCTGACACACACTGGCTGAGTGGGCCAGCACTCCCTCAAAGCTGTATGGCAGATGCCTATCAGGATTGGGAGTGGGTTTTTTTCCCTATATGCCCAAAGAGTATAAAAGTAATCTACCCTCCCAGTTAGATTTCTTCAAAAAAGAAATCTATATATGTATATACTTTAAAAAGTCACCAATTTCAAGTCACACTTCCGTTCTGAAGAAGTCAGCTTTGCAATACAAACAAAAAGCGCCACCTAATTCTTGAACCAATCCCGAAATAGAGAAACTGAGAGATGAGGATGTGGGCCAGTGAGTTTCCCACAGGGCCAAGTGAGCTTTGAGCAAGAGACATCATCCAAAGGGCAGCTGTCTCTGGAGCCTGAAGGTGGGCAGCCTTGACAGGTCCACTGACACCTGCTCAGAGCACAGCTTTGGGCTGGCCTTTCCTGTTAGCATTCAAAGGTCCCCTGATAATAAAAGGCTTTTATCCTCACTCTTTTTAAAACCTCCTGGTGTGGACTGGAGCTGTTCTGGGAGAAGGAAGCATGTGTCTGGTTTAGAAATAAAGGCAGCAACCTTCCTATTCAGAGAAAGCTCCCCCTGCTTTCCTGTTGTCCTGTGGAATGAGTTCACAAGAGTAACAATGGATTTGGTGTCAGAAGTCCCGGGTTCGAGTCTCAGCTCTCTCACTCGCTGCCTGTGACCTTTGGGCAAGCTATTTCCCATTTCTGGCCTCTAGTTAAGTTTGCTGTCCTGTGACATGAGGGTGTTGAATTAAATGCTTTCCCAGGTCCCTTCCAGTTCTAAATCTCCAAGCCTTTGGTGTTACTGTTCAGTCACATCCTGCTCTTTGGGACCCCATTTGGGTTTTGGTTTTTTTTGGCAGAGATACTGGAGTGGTTTGCCATTTCCCTCTCCAGCTCATTTAACAGACAAGGGAACTAAGGTATAGAGGGTTAAGTGGCTTGTCCAAGGTCACACAACTAGGCCTAGTCTGAAGGCAGATTTGAACTCTCTTGACTGTATCCGCTGCACCACCTGGCTGCCAAAACCTCCTCCAGGCCCAGGCTCTTTCATCCCCTCACTAGGCCTAGAGTGAGAAGGCCCCTGAGCCATCATCTACTGTTTTACAGATGGTAAAACTGAGGCCCAGACAGGAGGCGGGATCACTTGCACAGAGATTAAGTAGCAAAAACACAATTGCAACCTGCTGCTCTGCTCAGTCTGTGAGTCCTGTTTCCCAGGGGTCCACAGAGGAGATCTTTCTAGGTGGGGGGAGGGGCAGAGGACTTGGGCTCAGATCTCCCTTTTGTCATTCGCTGCCTACAACCTCTGACAGGGAATGTTCTTTCTCCGGGTCTCAGTTTTCTCGTCTATAAAACAAAGGGCTGGACTAAGTGTCTTCAGCTCTTGAATTAGAAGCCTCTGACTTGGGTTGGATGCCAGCTCCTCTCTGAGCCCCTCTCTGAGGCTCCCCTCATCCGGCAGGTAAGCAGCTTGAACCAGGGCAGGGTTCTGAATCCTCAGCCCAGGGCTGAATGGCCAAAGAAAAGGCCTTCCTTTGGTTTTCACCTTTGGTTTCCTTGGCCAGCCTTTGTATTTTATTGTGTATATTTAAAAATCACAAGGAGAGGGCCATAAGCCTCCGCCCACTGACTACCAAGAGGAGAGGGAAGACTAGGACACAAAAAATGGTTGAGAACCTGGAAGGGCAGGATCTGGGCCCGCTCAAAAGCTGGGATACCATGCTGTGTTTTATGGTCTGAGGCTCTTTCATATTCCAGCCCTGTCACCTTGAACAAGTCACTCCACAGGCCTGTTTCCCGCTCTTGGCACAATGCCTGGCACACAGTAAGCAAATGAATAAATGTGATGGGCATTAACAAGAGTAAGCACATTCTATACTAACTACCACTAATAATAATAAATGGAGAAATGAAGATCTTCCTTCCTCCCTCCCTCCCTCCTTTCCTTCCCTCCTTCCTTCCTTCCTTCCTTCCTTTCTTCCTTCCTTCCAAAATTAAAAGGTTTAGACTAAAGCCTTCTGAGGACCCTCTAGATCTCAATCTAGTAGGCCCCGGACCTGTCCCTAATTTGACTTTGTCCTAACAACAAGCCTTAGGGTCTCCCCCACTCCACCCCGACCAGGCTTGGTGCTATCTGGGCTAGGCTAGGCTGGGCTGGGGGTTGTGGCACCTCTTCTCTGGAAGCACCCTCAGAGTTCCTGCCTGCTTTGGGGCTGGGCACAGAGCTGGCCTAGCCTGGCCGGGAGGGAAGAGAATGGGGCCAGGGGCTCAGACAGTCCGGACGCTGGGCTCCAGGCCACCCGTCCTAAGGCCAAGGGCGGTGGCCAGAGTCCCGGCTTCCACACTCAGGGAGGGTGCCCACTGGCCATCTAGGCGCTGGGTCGCCGATGCGCCAGGCTGTGTGTGTGCGCGGGGAGGGGAGATGGACGGGGAAATGGGCGAAGCTGGGGACAAGGGCACCAGTTCTGGAACTCCTGGGTCCGGTGGTGGAGACCTTGGCGGTGCCGAGCTGCATGCAGCCCCCGCGCCAGGGCCAGCGCGGGCTCGGGAGCCCAGGCGAGCACCGAGGGAGGGAGGGACTGAGGGTTGGCTGTCCCCCCCACCGTCCCTCCCAGGGCCCGCCTCCCCCGCTCGCCCCGCCCAGTCGGGGTGTCTGGCCGGGGCTGTGCCCGCGCGCCAGAGGGGGACGAGTCGCGCGCGCGGCCCGAGCTGCAGCTGGGCTCCATTCCACCCGCCTAGAGGAGCCGAGCCTTGCCCGGGAGCAGCAGAGCAGCGCCCGCGCTTCGGCCGGGCTGCCCGGGGGGAGAAGCGACCAGCCAGCCGGCCGGCGGGGCCGCAGAGGGCCGGGCCTGCCTGCGGAAGGAGCCGCGGCGCCGCCCGAGAAGCAGCCGTGCGGGGCGGCTCGCGCTGAGCTCCTGGGAATGCACCGCGCCCCCGAGGCTCTGCAGACCCCGCCGAGCGCCCGGACGTGAGCCCGAGAACCGGAACGGGAGCCGCGCGGGCAGGGGGCGTGTGCCGCCGCAGCCCGGAGAGCTGGCCTTTGGCCCGGGGAGTCGGAGGCGCAGCGCCGGGCCACATCCCTATCCGGAGCCCTATCGAGCGCGCGAGGAGACTCCCACCCCTCCGCTGTCTCCCCAGCACCCGAACATCCCCCCTCCTTCTTCGCCCTTGGCTGAGAAGTGACTCCCCCGGCGCATCGGATCCAAGCCAGAGTCCCCGCCCCGCCCGCTGGACCACAGGCAGACAAAAGCCGCCGTAACAGGGAGCGTAGAGAGATGCCCATGGAGTCCGGGCTGGGCTGGGGCGACCCGGTTCGAGGGCGCTGCGGCGGGCCCTGAGCTCCCTGACCCGCGCCCCAGCCGCCCCTCCCCGCCGGGGTCCCTGGAGATGCCTGTGCGCCCCCCCGGGGCAAGGACCTGAGAGGTGACCCTCAGTCTCTCCCTGGCGGGCAGGAGCCTGATCAGGACCAGAACGAGGAGGAGGAGTAGGGAAGGAAGAGGAGGAGGGGGAGGAGGAGGAGGAAGAGGAGGAAGAGGGGAGAGCGAGGAGGAGGAGGAGGAGAGGGAGGGGGCCGCCTACCCGCCCACTGCCGGCCCGCCACGGGCTTGCCCCTTGAAGAGGGCACCTCCCCGCCCCTGCCCACTGGCCCCCGGCCCCCGGCGCTGTCCGAGGGCGCCCCGGCCGCCGCCACCGCTGCTGTCCTGGCCAGCGTCATGGGAAACATCTCGTCCAACATCTCCGCCTTCCAGTCCCTGCACATCGTGATGCTGGGGCTTGACTCGGCGGGCAAGACCACGGTGCTTTACCGCCTCAAGTTCAACGAGTTTGTCAACACGGTGCCCACGATCGGCTTCAACACGGAGAAGATCAAGCTGAGTAACGGCACGGCCAAGGGCATCAGCTGCCACTTCTGGGACGTGGGCGGCCAGGAGAAGCTGCGGCCGCTCTGGAAGTCGTACAGCCGCTGCACGGACGGCATCATCTACGTGGTGGACTCGGTGGACGTGGACCGGCTGGAGGAGGCCAAGACCGAGCTGCACAAGGTGACCAAATTCGCCGAGAACCAGGGCACCCCGCTGCTCGTCATCGCCAACAAGCAGGACCTGCCCAAGTCGCTGCCTGTGGCCGAGATCGAGAAGCAGCTGGCCCTGCCCGAGCTCGTGCCGGCCACCACCTACCACGTCCAGCCCGCCTGCGCCATCATCGGCGAGGGCCTCACCGAGGGTATGGACAAGCTCTACGAGATGATCCTCAAGCGGAGGAAGTCCCTCAAGCAGAAGAAGAAGCGGTAAAGGCGCGGCCCCCCAAAGGAACCTGGCCCCCCACCCCGGGGCACGACCACCCTGCCTTCCCCCTGCTCTGGCCCCGGCGCCCATTCCCCTCCCCTGCCCTGCTTCCCTCCGGCACACACCCACTCCCACCCACGGAGGACCCCAGAAACGTGAACCAAAGCGACGCGTCGAGCTTTCCGAACGAGAATAGAACTCTATTGATAGCCAGCCACAGTGAGCGGGAACCCCGGACTCCTGGGACTGCCCGCCCCACCCCCCTCCCGGATTCTGACTTGTCAGCCTGGGACAGGTTGGTCACCAGCCCCACAGCCGGCCAGGCGAGTGGAGAGAAAGGCCCGCGGAATGAACGCCAGTCCCCCTGGTGGGCTGCCCGCCTGCCTGCGGGAGAGGCCTTTTGTTTGATCTCCCCCCTTTCCCACGGGCTTGGAGGAGGGGGAGGAGACTGGAGGAAGAGGACTAGAAGGGATGGGGGATGGGGCTTGGGGGTTGCAACCTGCTGGGTCCGCCCTCCTGGTGGGAAGTGGAGGACGGCTTAGAGGGCCCCCGGAGGCAGGCCTCATGCCTTGAAACTCCAGCAGAATTAAGAAGTTGGGCCTCCTTGCCCCTCCCCCCAAAGCCAGTTGCACCTGTGGGTTCTTAGAGGTACCGAGGTCACGTCCCCTCTAGGCTTTCTGCCCAGAGAAGGGTCTTGGGGAGGGGGGTGGGGCAGCTGCAGCGGCTGTCTGGATTGATGGGCCAGCCCAGCCGGGTATTGAGAATCCTTTTCTTGGAACAGGGCAGGCCCCTGTTTGCTATTCCTTTGCTCCTGCCCTGGGCCCTAGCAAGGTGGATGGATGTCTGTTTGGGGGGAGTTCCTGCTGCCGCATAGCAGACTTGGATCACTGGAAACCCAGCCAAGAGCCTGGCCAAGGGAAAACCACTGTAGAAAACGCCCGTTTCTTTTACAGGATGAGAACTGCCTTTCATCCCCTCTTCCCCCATCCCCCAGGTCCGGCATCTTTGCCGCGGTTTGGATCCAGCCCATGTGTAGGTCATTATCCCACAAACAAAGAAACCAGTAACAATTAAGAAACAGTTGCCGGGTGGGGGTGGTCGATGGTCCATTTATTGCCGGAAATCTAGATAAGAGTATGCAAACGGCGAGATTTGTTATTCGGGCTGGATGGGAAGGGGCTGAGGGGGATCCCCTCAATATGCTGTGATGGGCACAAATACCTGGGTCCATCCTGTGGGATTTAAAGGTCTCTTGACCGGCCAGTTGGCTGGTTTGCAAGCTGGCAGCCCCCGCCCTGCCCATGGTTGGTTCTAGGATCTAACACCAGCTGTAGGCTGCATTGAGGATGATTTTGCAAGGCTTGCCTCTTGTCATGTGAACTGGGTGATGGAGGGTTTTCTGATTATCTTTTCGTTTAAAAAAGTGAGAAAAAGGCTTTGTTGTGCCCCTTTATATCATGTAATTCTGCAAGTGGAGACCGTTGGGGTTATTTAATGAGGTTCACTGTAGCCTGTCCAGTGTAAGGAACTCCACAAAATTGTCTCATTATAGTACTTGATATGATGCACCCTGTTCCCACTCACCGCCCCAGCCCATTTGTCTTGCAAAAGCCCACCTGACTGCATGGACTTCAAAGCACAATGACCTAGGTCCTTGCTTACAAAATTCTTGTCTAAACTGGCCTGCTGCTACAGCCATTACATTGGCCCACAACTGAACCCCAGTGTGGTAGATGAGATTCCCCAGAGTGCTCAAGGTAGGAGGAAGCTTGGGGCATGATGTCATCCGTGGGCCGGCAGGTGCCCAAGGAGGATTGGGAGAAGAGGCAAGCTGAAGGGGAAAGAAAAAAAAAAACAAAGAGTTAAGTATTTTTAATAAGACTTTTTTTTAAAGAAATAAATGGTTTATAATCAGGACGGGGAGTCTTGGTTACAGGATGCTGGTCATTTTACACAGAAGTGCAGTATTGTCCAAAGGGTGACTTCAGACTAGGGAGTTTGATTTCCTCTTTGAAGCCATGTTTACTGGGGTAATTGTCCTCTGCCCTCCCTCCCCCTTTGGAAAATTTCATAACGAGGGAGTCATTTGGAAATTGGCCACTATCAGGTTTGAGCATGGGAATGTGTCTCTAAATAAATCCTAAGGCCAGGCCTCTTTATCCATTGCTTTCCACAAACTCACTTTAGAACAAAGTCCAGATTGCAGTACTGGTTTTTTGCTTCAAATGCAATTCTTATAGCTTTTAGGGACAGATGACTCCTTTTAATTTGGGACAGGAATGGTGGCACCTTTCCCCAGCCGGTCTTCTTTTCTTGAAGCCTAGTGGAGACCAACTGGAAACCAGGCAGGATGAAGAAGGCTATGGAATTCCCGTTTACACAGTCGTAATTCACTTCCTTGTTCACTGAGTTCTGAATGGGCTGGTCCCATCTTGTAAGGAAACTGTGTGTAGAGATTTTGTTGTTTGTGTGTCTGTGGTTTTTGGTTTTTTGTTTTTTTAATTTTTCTTTTAGTTTCTTCACATGCCACAGTTTCTTATTAAGCACTTTGAAATTTGTCAACTCCCCACTTAGAAGAGAAATAATATATTTATTTTGTGACCCTGCAGAAGCCAAATATGGTGTGATGCTCACTGGAGTTGGGTTTTAAGACAAGTCTTCAGACCCAGTCGGTCCTTGCTTTCCAGAAACTCTGAGCAGGATTTTTGGTCTTTGTCAAGACTGATTGAGGGCCTGAAGGCAGTCAGAATGTCTAGTTCTGAAACACTGTCCATGATTAACACGTGGCCCAGAATTTCTGTTGTTTCTGTCATGTTTTGGCCTCCCTCCTCACAATCCCTTTACCCCAAGCGTGGTGTCACCTTCCCCTTGGGACTGGAGGAGAAGCTTCCTTGCTAGAGGCCCCTCCAGATTTAGGGATGCTTCACGGCGTCAGTCCCTGAAAGAATGAAGGTGGGGTTTGCTTTGAAGGACTGCCTCTCCAGTGAGGCTTTCCAATGGTTACCAGGAGACAAGCAGGGATGCCGGTTTAGTGGCAGACCTTGTCCACTCATAGTTGTTTTTTGTCTGTTTAAATGTTAGAATCCAAGAAAAAATGCCTTGCTGCCTCTTCATTTTCCATTTCCCCACCCCTAATCCAGTCCTCTCTGTTCTAATCGTCCTTTTTTAGTTCTTTTTTTTTCTTTTTTATGATGCAAACATGATGCTGTGAACGGAAATAAATTATTTATACAATCATGCGTTGCTCCGTTTGTCCTTTTCGTAATTTCTCGATTGTTTCTGCTGGCTTCTCTTTCTTCCTCTATCAAACTGTGGGGCTGGGCTCTATCTCCAAGTCTGTTTCCCGATCCAAGGTTAACCATTAACTCTGGGAGGGCTGAACCACTGCTTTTTTTTTTTTTCTTAAAAGATCTTTGAATGAAATCTCTATTGTCGTTGCCCTGCCGATCCTGAAATGGTGACTCTGAAGAAGTCCTCAGCTGTTGGAGTAATTGGAGGAGTCTTATGGAGATGAGCCCCTCGGGTCTTGTCCTCTACAGGAGGCTTCAAATGCCCTTTAAAAATTCCTTTGAGGGAATGATTTACATCTTGAAGAGACCTTTGAGGCTAGTCCCATCCCCTCTTTGCAGTGCAGATAAAGAGCTAGCTTCCATAGAGATTGGCTCCTAGAATCCTCTCCTTTGGTAGGAAATTTGACAATAAATGTAGGCTGAGAAGTTGTGATTCATCGTCATTTTATAAATGAGGAGGGTGGGAGAGAATGGAATTTGCCTACGACCACACAGTTTTTGGTTCCGTCGTGTCCAACTCTTCATGACCCCATTTACGGGGGTGGGGTGGGGGGGGTTCTCGACAAAGATCCCAGAGTGGTTTGCTGTTTCTTTCCCCAGCTCATTTTACAGACGAGGAATCTGAGGTAAATAGGGTTAAGTGACTTGCCCAGGGTCATGCATCTAGTAAGTGTCTAAGGCCAGATTTGAACTCATAAAGATGAATCATACCCACCCTGGTGATAGATGGCAAAACTGGGATTTTAATGGGACTGGTGGCCCGGTATGCTTTCCACTGCCCCATGCTGCCTGGACCTCTACTTCCTCTAAAACAAATTAAGTGGCTGAGATTGGAATCTGTGTGGGTGGGAGAGGGGAGTCTATCAGGTTGTACAAATATATCCATAAAATTTACTGTTTTGTTTTTTGGTCCAGACACACATTTGCTGGTAGCTTGTATGAGATCAGGGAGACAGTACCAGAGGACAAAGGTATTCATCTGGGCTCTGCCATTTAATGATCTATTCGATCTTAGACAAGTCAGTTCCCATACTCTGTCCCTCAGTTTCTTCACCTGTAAAATGAAGGACGTGTGTTAGATAATCTCTAATGCTAAATGTCTGATCCTATGTTGTGGGGAGCTCAGTCTTAAAGAACTCCCAGAGGCATTGAAAGGGTACCTGACTTGTCCAGGGTCACATAGCCAGAGTGAGTATACGTCTTTGCTTTTTAATGGGACAAAAAGGGATGGAATTTCCTTCCCCTTCGACGTTGGAGATTATTTAAAAATTAGATATGGCCAAAAAGTGAACAGACTGGGCACATGAGAGGATTAAGGGCTCCCTTGAAGAGGACTCATACATCCAGAGTCATCAATAAGTCTGTATTAAGTACCTACTATATACCAGACACCACACTGGACAGTGGAAATACAAAGCCAATGGTAAACAGCTCCTGTTCTCTCGAGAGGCTTACATCCTACTGTAGGTATGTGTACCTGACTATGGAAGAAGAGGAATAAAGTATAATAAGGTGGGAAAGGTGGGCAAGGGCCACTTGGGGAAGGCTTCTGAAAGCCACCAAAGTCCTTTCTTTTTGATCCAAGAGCTGAGACGGAGACATGAGTTTATTGATTCGGGGCAGGGGGGGGGGGGTGCAGTGATATGGTCAGGCCTACAGTTAAGGAAAACCACTGGCAGCTTAGTGAAAGAAGGACTGGAGAGGGGAGATACTGAAGTAGGGACACCCCATGGGAAGCTCTTGGACTTGACCAGGGGATGGGTGGTGAACATGAGTGGCAGGTGTATGATGGAGAGGAGATCTAGAGGAAGGAGGGATTAGAAGCAACAGAGACAAGATCTGGAGACTGGGTGGATCTGTGGGACAGTGAGAGGGGAGAGTCAAGTGTGGCCCTGAGGCTGTGGCCCTGTGGGACTGAAAGTGGGTCAGTCTCCTGGCATTCATATGAAAGTTCAGGAGAAAGATGGATTTGGGGGGAAAGTGAATTTGTTCTGTTTTGTTTATACTGAGTTTGAGATGCCAACTGGACATCCAGTTATAAACATGTGATAGGTCATGGGGCATGGGAGCTCAAGAGAGACTGGGCTGGGTATATAGCTGCGGGGGAGGGGAGAGACAGAGAGAGACAGAGAGAGAGAGAGAGAGAAGGAGAAAGACAAAGAGAGGGGAGAAACAGAGAGAGAGAGACAGAGACAGGGACAGGGATATAGAAACAGACAAAGATGGAGATGGATTGCTTTCTATTCCACATTTTATTGAAACTGAGCTGGCACACTTACCCCTTTCAGGCCATGGCTGAAGCATGATTGTATCTTTGGTTGTTTGTTGGAAGCCTTGGGCCCTTCCACAGGCCAGGGCTCAAGTACGGAGGGCTGGCAGAGCTGCCTTATTTACTTAAAGTGCTGAGCTTTGTTATCTCTCTTTTCCTCTGAAGCTGGCTTTAAAAGCCTAATGACCTCACTGAGGTCTAGGCTGTAACATCTTTCTGAAGTCATTTCTGAGCTGTATAAGCTTCTGGAAAGTGTGTCAGAATTGATGAAGAAGCCATCCAACGGAAACTTAGTGCTTTGGAGGTTAGAGGGGACCCTTGGAACTCCAAGAACCTGAGGGTGCTAAGACAGATGTGACCTCTGCAAATGGACAATCCATGTGAGTATGAGATCACTGAGACCCTGGGGAAGGAAAGAGCTGAGGGCCTGGCCTGGGTCTCCTGGAATATTTCAGGAAGATTAACCTGCTCGCTGGTCCCACTAGTTGTTTCCAGCATCAAGGGGCCCTAATGCCTCCAACCTAAGTTTTTTTTGATGGCTTTTTAGAAGTTTAGAATTTTAGAAACTTTTATAAATTCCAATCAATCCCACAAACATGGTTCCTCTGTCCGGGTTATGTCCGGGGATATAAAAATAAAGGTGAACTAGTCCCTGCCCTCAAGGAACTTATATTCTACTGGGTGGAAGGAGCTGGACCTGAGGACCTCCCAGAGGAGGAAAGTCCTTCTGTTGATGCAGGTTAGCACCTTCTAAGGAATTTTTCATCATAGAGGGCTGCCCAGAGCACTGAGAACCAAAATGACTTGCCAGGGCTCACACAGCCCGTATGTGTCAGAGGCAGGGGTTGAACCTGGGCCTTCTTGATTCTGAAACCAACTCCCTGTGCTCTCTTCCAAGTTACCTCCTATGTACAGGTAAGTAAATATAAGTTCTGGGGCAGCTGGGTGGCACAGTGGATAGGGAGGTGGTCTGGAGTCAGGAGACCCAAGTTCAAATCTAGCCCAGAGACTTACTAGCTGTGTGACCCTGGGCAAGTCACTTAACCCCATTTGCCTCAGTTCCCTCATCTGTAAAATGAGTTGGAGAAGGAAATGGTAAACCACTCCAGTATCTTTGCCAAGAAAGAAAACCCCAAATGGGGTCATGGAGAGTCGTTCAGGACTGAAGCAAGTGACTAAACACCAATAACACATGTAAATTATATGTAAACGCAAGGTAATTTTGGAGTGGGGGGAGTATTAAGGACAGCGAGGACCACCGAAGGCTTCAGGGAGTGGATGGGGCTTGAGCTCTGCCTCGAGAGGAGGTAGGAATCCTAAGAAGCAGAGCTGAGGAGTTGGCCACCTGTACAGAGACTTGGAAGTGGGAGACAGGAAACATTCCATGATAAACCACGAGGACTGATTGTGGAATTACGTAGGATCGATATATATTCAGAACTAGAAGGACCCTCCAGTGCCTTCCACCGTCTCTTCCATCCTCTTCACTTAACAGACGAGGAAACAGGCCCAGGGAAATTAAGAGACTTGACCAACCTCACACAAGTAGAAAGTGGCTAAGCTAAGCTTCGAACCCAGGTCCCAGCCTGCAAAGTCTATTCTGTTCACTGACTTTGGTAACCTTTTCCCTAAAATGAAAGAATTATTCCCCCCTGGCTTTCTTGCCAGAGGGTTGGACTGAATTGAGTTAGAGAGTATTTTGTTTTCTTCATGTCTGTCTATGATTTGAATGGCATAAGGAATTTTTCCATGAGGAAAGTCCCTGGACCAGAGCAGAGTAGGACCTGTTCTGCCACTTATCTCATGGAGCTGCCTTGGGCACTGAGATTCTGAGTGGTCCTGCTCATGTCAGAGCATGGCCCTGAACCCAACTGTGAAGCCAGGTCTCTATGTCCAGGAAGACCAGATGACGCTTAGGATGGTTTCATGTCAGGTCTACACCTGGGGTCAATAGCTTGAATTCCCAAGTACAGGATGGTAGAGGGGTGACCTGGCAACAGGATGAGAAGATCTGGAGATTTGGAGGAACCCCCAAGTGAAGCTCGGTGTGAGTCATGATGACTCACACCGAGTGTCTGCTAAAGATGCTGCTGCTGCTGCCCCGGCTGCATTCAGAGAGGCGTAGCATCCAGAATGAAGGCTGCGAGAATCCTGCTGTCCAGTGCCCTGGCCAGAACAGCTCTGTGGTGATATGGCTCGCAGAGACTTACAAGGAAGGATGCTTTATCTATGAACAGCATGGGGGTGGGGGTAATCAGGACAGTGAAGGAACAGGGCAAGTTTAGCCTGGAGAAGAGATGACTGAGGGAGTGGGGGAGACACACTAGCTGGCCATTCAAAGAGCTCTCTGTGTCTGGAAAGGAGGCTCATTCCGCTTAGCCCCAGTCAGGGGGTGCTTGGAATAGTCGACAGAAGTTACTGGGAATCAGGTTTTGCTTCAAAATAAGGGAAAACTTCCTATCCGTTTGACCTTTAAAGTGACATCAGCTGGGCTGAAAGGGGATCTTCTCCTCACTTTGGTGTCCAGAGGATGGATGACTGCTTGTCCTCCTTGCTATGGAGGGAATTTGTGCTCAGGCATAGATTGAATTACAAGGTCCTCGTTGGCCCTCCCAGCTCTACGGGAATCATTTATGTCGGCGTCTGTGAAGGCCCAACCAAATGCAGGCCAGGCTCGTGTGGCAAAGCATGCTAGGAAGACAGGAACAGGCCCTGGAAAGGCTTTGGATTGGGGAATCCTCTGCCTCCGGCAACTGGATCTTATCCTTTGTCATCATCAGGACACAAATCTGATTCCCCCAGGCCCAACCCGTCTATGGCATCAGGACCCACTTATTCATTATCAACAATAAACTCAAAGCCACATTATTAATGTGCCTGCGTGGCTGAGACAGGCCTGCTGGGTGCTGGAGGAGATACCAGCTTCCATGCTGCCCTGCCTCTAAACAGCTCACAGTCCAGTCAGTCTAAGAAGTAAAATGTGGGCAGCATATGAGACCCCCAGGTATAGGGGAGGGGCCACGTGCTAGGAAAGATTCCAGCAGAGACCACTTCCTGCCTGTGTGAATAGATGCTCCTCGAGGCCAGGGAGCTGATGTGGTTTGGCCTTGTTGTAGCGGGGCTCAGAGTATAGTAGGGGCTTAATGTATGACTCATGGTTTGTGGATATCTTTGACACTCACTTTCCGGTGTTCATGCTGTTTTCCTACAATAGAGTGGAGGCTTCTTGGGGTCAGGGATGATTTCGTTTTGGTGTTTGCATCCAGTGTCTTCCACATGGCCTGGCCCGAAGTAGATTCTTAACAAAATCCTGGTTGATTGAGTTGCCTTTGTATCCCCAGTGAGGACAAGAGAGTATGGTAGATAAAGAGCCAGCCCTGGAACCCAGAAGACCTGGGTTCAAGTCCAGTGGTGGACACACACTGGCTTTGTGACTCTGGACAAGTCAGCATCCTTGGCAACTTCCTGAGCCTGGGTTACTGAAATCCCACCTTCTACAGGAAGGAGAGATGAGAAGGGGCTGGCCTACATCCATGGAAGGAAGCTCTTCAACAGAGAGTTCCTGGTGCTGATGAAATTAGAGGTCTGATTTCTAGCCTGGGAGGACAGGTGGGATGACAAGAGAGAGAGCCCAGGAAGCCCAGAGGTGGGAAAAAGTAGAAGCATTTGGGGGCAGGGTTAAGGAACAGTCCAGTCTAGCCACACCAGATGCCCATGTTTAGTTCATCTGCAAGTCCTAGATCTCCCAGGAAAGCCACAGGCCAACGCTTTCCATCCAACACTGCCCCTGTCCTGGCTGTGCTGGGCTGGGGGAAATGCACCCACAAAACCCCATGGAATTTCATTTAAATATGATACTGCTGGAAACTTTTGGACAGGAGGGAAAGTGCCCACTGTCTGGACAGGAACGGAAGCAGGAAGTCAAAGGTCTGGCTCTTCCATTTGTTGCAACAGCCGTGGCCAAGTACAGCTCACAGATGGGCAGAAGCGAGCCAAAGAGTGCAGGGATAAGTAGGCCAGGTCATTATCTGTTGGAAAGAGACCAGATGAAAACCAGGACTACAGAGGGAAAGTTAGTGTGAAATGCATCCATCAGTCAACACCTTCTGCGGTCAAAGAAGCAGGGCAGGGTAGCGGGTAGAGATTCAACAGGGACAGTGTGGGTTCAAGCCCTGCCTCTGAGACAAACTGGCTGTGTGATCCTGGACAATTTGCCTGACCTCTCCATGCTGTAGGCCCTCCCTGTCAAACTCACATTGAAATGGGCCTTCCCCCCCCACCCCATCCCCAAGTTCTGGGCCTTCTCTCTGGTGTCCCCCAAGCCTGGGCTGCTCTCCACCCTCTGCTCTGCTCACTGAGCTCCCCGGCTTTCTGTAAGGTCCAGCTGAAATCCCACCTTCCGTAGGAAGTCTTCCTCAGCTCCAATTCATTCCGGTGATTCCCCTCCATTCATTGTCTCCTATTAATCTGGTACCTGGCTTGCTTTGTAGAGATCTCTTTGTATGTTGTCTCCTCCATTAGATCAGAAGCTCCTTGAGGGCAGGGACTGGCACATAGTAGGTGCTTAATGAATGCAGAATGATTAATAAAGATCCCTGTCGGCAGCATAATGACTTAGAAAAGTCACATTATCTATGTTTTGTAATGTTTTTATTTATTTTGGTGACTGTTTCTCCAGCAGAGTTTGACCTGGTTTGGCTGCACTCAAGAGCGGTGGGGCCCAGGGTTTGGCATTGCCTCTGTACACCTTTTTTCAGACTCTGAATTGCAGAGAAAGCACTGACCAGCATCAGCAGGAAGGGATTCTCCAGCCTGGGCTTCTACATGGGAGACACACCCCAGGTGCAGTCCTTTTCCCCGCTATGTCGCTGGCACTGGGTGGGGTGTTGTTGTTCAATCACTTCACCTCTTCGTGACCCCATTTGGGGTTTTCTTGGCAAAGGTACTGGAGCCATTTGCCCTTTCCTTCTCCAAGTCCAGTGGTGGACACACAGATGACGAGACTGAGGCAAACAGGGTTGAGTGACTTGCCCAGGGTCACACAGCTAGCGAGTGTCGAGGCTAGTTCTTCCTGACTCTTGGCCCAATGCTCTATGCCCTGAGCCACTGAGCTGTGTGGGCACAATGGCAGAAATGAAACAGTTCCTGCCCTCCAGAAGCTTTTATTCTGCAGAGAGAGAGAAAAAACATGTACACACACATATGCATACATGTGTACATGCACACACATGCACACACCCACGTACACATACAATACACACATGCATGTACACATACACACATGTATGCACTCGAGTACATGTACAACACACATGCATATGCACACATGTACACACATGTACATGCACACATACACACATATGCATGTACATATACATATGTAAAGCCAAGAGAAAGGTTCTGACTTGCCTAAGGTTACATAATTAGTAAGCATTACAGAAGTAGGATTGGAACCCGGGACCTTTGCCTCCAGAGTCAGTGGCTTCTTCCCACAATGCTGCTCTGTTTGACCTATAGGCCATTGTTCTTGGACAATCTCATTTTACAGACAGGGAAACTGAGGCCCTCTGAGGGCCTGACCCACTCTAGGATTTTAGGATTATGTGATTGCCCTAAGTCACACAGTTGAGAAATTACCAGATCATGACAGGATTCTGGGTCCTTGGACTCTAAAGACCCTGCCATTCCCCACCCACAGGTGAGCCATCCTGCAGGAGAGGCTCCAATTTATCGGTAGTTACTAGACACAGACCCTAGGGCAAAGCCTTCCACCACACCTTTGCCCCATGCGCCAGTCTTCAGGTGCACCTCCATCAGCACCTGCTTCTTCAGCCTTTACTACCGGCGGTCTACACATGTCTGAGCCTTATTGAGGAGTCTAGTTAATGAATTACTTAGATTCTTCCAAGAGCTCTTTTCTTCCTTATGAGGCCCCCCTCAACCAAGCAGATCCCCATTCTTCTTTGACTTAGTACACAGCCTTCGACAGTTGCCATGTTTGGAAAAAAACATGCTGGGATCCTGGTCATGAGCCACCGTGAGCAGAGCTGGCATGGTCTTCCGAGGAGAGACAGCCATTGTGGAGTCCCCACCAGGAGCCTTTCCCTGGGAGGCTCTGCCAGGGCTCGTGGTCCTGACACCTAGCATAGGGGACTTGGACCCAGGCGGCGGCACTGATTTTAATTAAAATCAACTTCAAACCGGCTTGCCCCTCAACATATCCTGGCCCCCGTCTTGAAGTCTTTTCTGTTTACATTAAACCAGGGGGAACCTTTGTAAACTGGCTCTGCCCAGACTGTGGCCCCAGAGGGTGGGGCTTGCAAACCTGGCTTTAGTTTCATTTCAGTCATTAAAGGTGTGAGAAAGACGCCAGGTCTGAGCTTTCAGAGCCAGCAACTTGACAGGGTTTTCTTTCTTTTTCAAGAATGGAAGTTAATAGCCTCACTCAGCCATTTGGTCCCAACTAAGGTCAGAAGAGGCCAGAACCCTAGAGCTTAAAGCTGCTATCAGCATTTCAGCTCTTTAAGGTCACCTGCGACCTTCTGATTGTCTAATCCCATGGCCTTTGCTCAGACCTCATCCACCTTGAAATCTAGACCCTGCTGCCCCTCCCCTTTCGAGGTCTCCCTTCTCTGATATCCTTTTGCCCCTCCCCCCATCGTCCCCGCCCCCCACCCCACCCCACCCAACCTTCTGGTCTCTCTTCTCTTCCTTTAGTGCCAAAGTGACTTTCCTAAAGCGCAGGTCTGATGGTGTCAGGTCTGATCTTATCACTCATCTACTCAATAAACTTCTGTGCCTCCCAGTCACCCTCAGGATCAAATGCAAGCTCCAGTGTCTAGTGACTGTTCTCCCTCCTTCCCTCCCTCCCTCCCTTCCTTCCTTCCTTCCTTCCTTCCTTCCTTCCTTCCTTCCTTCCTTCCTTCCTTCCATTCTTCCTCCACCTCCTCCTTCTTTATAGAACAAGTAGTCCGAGGACCAGAGTTCAAATCCTGACTCTGAAACCTATCATCATCGTTTGACCTTAGGGTGACCTCCAGAGTCCTTAATTGCCTAATTTATGAAATGGCAGCTGGACGACACGATGGTCTCTAAGGTATCTTCCATCTCTACATCTAAAATCCTGTGTCTACCATAGTGTTGGCTTTAGCAGCGTGGTCCTCGATAAGTCGTTGGACCTCTGTTCACCTGCCTTTCTTCACCTGTAAAATGAGATGCCAACAGTCCCCATCCTCCGGGGTGGTTCTGAAGATGCGATGAGCCGGCATGCGTAAAGCGCTCAGCGCAGCGTTCGTTACCTGTGTTAAGTGCTATGTAAATGCCCTTGCTGTGCAGTCTCTTGTCCGTCCTGTCCAACTCTGCGTGACCCCATTTGGGGTTTTCTCAGCAAAGACACTGAAGCGGTTTTCCATTTCTTTTTCCAGCTTATTTTATAGATAAGGAAACTGAGGCAAACAGGATGAAGTGACTTGCCCAGGGTGACACAGCTAGTAAATATCCGAGGCAGAATTTGAACTCAGGTCTTCCTGACCCCAGGCTGGGTACTCTATCCACTGCCCCACTTAGCTGCCCCTATATGAATGTTAGCCATTATTTATTATTATCATTAAAGAAGACCAGGAATGGCATGGTCCTCCTCCTATTTATACATTAGAGATTTACAATTATTCCTATTATCTTAAATGTGGGGTAATCTGAGGAAATGGAGGACTCACAGCTAGGGAAAAATCATGGAAGTGAGATTAGCCCCAGGCTGGACCTTAAAGGAAGAGAAGGGCTTTTGAGATGCTGTGAGAAGGAAGTGCATTCCAGGCATGGGAAGTGGATTGTTCAAAGGCAGAGAGGGAGGAAAACGACAGAATCATCAAGTCACAGACTCGTGAAACCCGCGCCTGGGCAGGGAGCTCAGTGCCATCCAGTCTGACCCTTACAACAAGGAATTCTGCCGTAATCATGCATTTGCAATCAGAGCACTTGGGTTCACGTCACCGCGCCTCCCGGAACGCCGCGTTGCCTCATCCAGGCTGGATGGAATATGAGAGTGTTGACGGTGATGGGGAGTAATGTGAGATCGGTCTACAGGGACACAGGCTGGGACTTGGCTGTAGGGCCGAGGATTTTGGCGGGTCCCCTTGGCCCCACAGATCTGGGGTAGGGCTTGCTGGGCTGGGGTGACACTTGACTCAATACCTGAGTTTGGACATTCAGGGAGGGTGATGCGAGCCCCCCTCATCTACCTTGAGAGAAGCAGGAGTAAGGGAACAAAGTGGCAAAAATTACCCTTCAAGCAAAGGCTCCCCTTGTTTGACATTCCTTATGGAATCCGTGTTATCCCCTCCTACCTAGTGAGCCCCCCAGGACGGCTGCTCCTTGACCGGTGATCCTTGACCAGCCCTAAATCCCCCTGCCTTCCACCCAAACTTACCTATTCTGTGGCCTGTTGCTTATGCTGAACCTTTTCTGATCTAACCAACTAACTTATACTAGGGCATTAACTGGTGTGACTGATGGAAGAAGGCAGTGTGGTGCACGCTGGGAAAGAGCAGTGAATTGGCGGAGGGGAGAACTGGCTCTGGTCCTGGCTCTTCGGCTTGAGGAAGCCAGTTCTTTTCCCTTTGACACAGTTTCTTCATCGGTAAAATGGGCAGATCAGATAACCTACTCTTCAAGGTCCCCATCTAGTGCTGGGTCTTCTAGTTTATGGTTTTATGGGCTTTTATAGCACCAACTGCTCTCTGGCTCCAGTCTCTCTTCTCCGATCCATTATTCATGCAACAGGTTAGGCAATTTTCCCAATATACCAAGCTGATCGCATTCTTCCTTTGCTTATAAACCCTCAGTGGTTCTCTATTGCTGAAAGGACAAAATTCAAATATCTTTTGTCTTTGGCCACCCCTCCCACTTTGGGACCAATAGCGTAACTCTATTTCACTTTAAACACAGAAATGAAAGTTTTGTAAAATGTCACTTGTTCAAGAAGCTTCCGTGGATCCCTATCCCTTGCATGTGCCTTATATTGTAGGAGGTCACAAAAGGTGCTGAGATAGGGACCCGAATTCAAGGAGCCTGTGAGCAGGAGGGACACACATATCAAATAATAACTAAGTGGGAGAGTTCAGAGGATTTGGGAAAGGCTTCTTGTAGAAGATGGATCTTGGTTGGGAGAAGAAAGCAAGGAAGACAGTAAGCAGAGATGACGAGCAAGAGCATTCCAGGCATGGCACACAGTCAGGAAAAATGTCCAGAGCTGAGAAATGAAATGTCTTGTTCATGGCACTGAAATGAAGAGTATGTCTTAGAAAATAAGGAGAATGAAGATTGGAAAGGTGGGGGGAGGCTAGGTTCTGAAGGGCTTTCAGGGCCAAAAAGAGGATTTGCTATTTGATCCTGGAGACAGGAGGGAGCCATTAGAGTTTATTGAGGAAGGGTTTGACATGGTTAGATTTGTGCTTTAGGAAAATCATTTCCGTGGCTGAATAGAGGATGGATTTATATGGGGAGAGGCTTGAGGTAGGCAAGACACCAGGTATGAAGTGATGCGGGACTGCACTAGGTAGTGGCAGAGTCACAAGAGAGAAGGGAATATATCCAAGAGACATTGCAAAGGTGAAAATGACAGGTCTCGGTGACATTGGATATGGGGAGTGAGAGGTACTGAGGAGTGGCCAGTGTGAGGGACAGGGAGGATGGTATTGCCCTCTACGGTAATAGGGAAGGTAAGGGGTAGGTGGATGGAGGTCTAGGGAGAAAGATAATGAATTCTGCCTTGGATATGTTGAATTTAAGCTATGTACTAGACATCCAGTTCAAGATATCTGAGAGGCAGTTGGAGTGTGACTGGAGATCTGAGAATTGTCAGCGTGGAGACGATAATTAAATCCATGGGAGCTGATGAGATCACCAGGTGAAGTAGCCTAGAGGGAGAAGAGAAGAGGGCTCAGGACAGAAGCCTCTGGGGGCACTTACACTTAGAGGGTATGATCTAGATGATAACTCTGAAAGGGAGACTTAGAAGGAGTGTTCTAGGTAGGTTGGAGAAGAACCAGGAGAGAGCAGTGTCCTGAAAACCAGGAGAAAAGAGGGTATCGAGGAAAGGAGATGATCAACAGGGTCACAGGCTGCAGGGAGGTCAAGGAGAATGAAGACTGAGAAAAGACCATTGGTTCTGGTAATTAAGAAATCATTGGTGACCTTGGAGAGAGCAGTTTCAGTGGAATGATGAGGTTAGAATCTAGATTGTGAGGGGTTAAGAAGAGAGTGAGAGGAGAGAGAGTAGAAACACTTATCATAGATGACCCTTTCAAGGAGTTCAGCCACAAAGGGCAGAAGAGATATACGATAATAGTGGAGACAGAAGGATTAAGTGAAGGTTTTTAAGAATGTGGGAGATATGGGCATGTTTGCATAGGTGGTAGAGAAAAAGCCAGTGGACAAGGAGAGATTGAAATTGAGTGATAGAGTAGGAATGAGGAGGGCAATCTGTTGGAGAGAAGGGATGGAATGGGATTGCTTGAACTGGTAGAAGGCTTAGCCTGGTAAAGAGTATGGCCACCTCATGGTGTGAGACAGGAGTGAAGGACATAGCGGCAGAAAGCATATGAGTGATTGATGAGGAAGAGGGGAGAAGAGGGAGCTCATGGTGAAAGGCTTCATTTTTTTTTCTGCAAAATGAGGCAAGGCTGTCCACTGAGATGGAAGGGGGAGGGGAGCCTTGAAAGGCTTAAGGAAGGATGAAAAGGTTTCGAAGAGCCGCTGTAGAGAGTGAGGTAGTGATGTGATGAGGGAGGTATAGTAGGATTGCCTGCTAGCAGGGAGGGCCAAGTTGAGGTTGTATAGCATAAATTTGTATTGTATCCAATTTGAATGATTGCAAGATTTTACCCAGCTTTGTTTAGCAGCACCTATGTCAGCATGAAGGTGGCAGATGGCAGGAATGATCCAAGGCTAAGACCGAGCATAGCACAATTGGTAAAATGATAAGGGGGCTGGGAACTCAAGATAAGAGGAGAGCATAGAATTGGATTAGTTCCCTGAGGGGTCGAGATGGGGAAAAGAGGATAGAGTGGATAGTGCAGAGGAGAGGGCCTGGAAGATAATTGAGGGGGCAAGGGACTGGAGGTCACCATGTAGGAGAGTACAGTTTGGTGAGGCGAGGCAGAGGGAGAGATGGAAAGCCAATAGATTACAGTAGGATAAGAGGTTTTGGGGTGCTGTATTTGTGAGTGATGGCAAGATCAGGGATGCGACCATTTTTATGTGTGACTGACGTGGGATGGGAAAGTAGGTCATGAGAAGTGAGTGTGTTTGAGAGTCAATATTGATTCCCCCAGTTCAGAGGAGGGTGACATTATTAGACTGAGATGGTCTGGGAAGGCCATTGAGCTAACATTCGAGCTTCACTTTGAAGGATGACTTGAATAGATGAGCAGAGAGAAAAATGGAAGCTATGAGAAATTCATAGGAAATTTTATAATTATTGAGCCAGAAGAGAGATGAAATCTGAATACAAACCCATTCCTTTTCCAGCTCCAGTGGCCTCTAGAATAAAACAGGGACTCTTCTGTTTGGCTTTTAAAGCACTTCCTCCCTTGGTCCCAGTCCTCCTTTCAGCTCACATATGTTACTCTCCTTCATTCACATCAAGTACCTCCAAAATGGCCTCCTCAATGGTCTTAGTGGACCATCTCCATGACTTTGTGCAGGCTGTGACCCATGCCTGGAAGATACTCCTTCTCCCCCTCCATCCCTCCAGAACCCCCAGCTTCCTCAGATGCCATCTCCTCTGCGATGCCTGGCCTAATCCCCCACATTGGTAGTGCCCTCCCGTGCTACAACCCTTTGTACACATTTGTATTTTATTTCTTATGTACATGTTGTTTCCCCCCACTAAACTGCACTTTCCTCAAGGGCAGAGCCTTGTATCCCCAGTGCCCATCAGACAACCATAGCAGGCATTTAACATGTCCTGATTGAATGAAGGACTGGGAGGATGGGTGGAGAGAGGGTGTGAATGAATGAAGTGACGAGGATCAGACCTGCCCTCCGGGAGATCTGGTGGAGACCATGTCCTCCTGATGGCCAGAGCTGGGCTCCCACAAACGCAAACACCCCCTGCAATTAATGCCAATTGTCTATGACTCACAGCCACTAAATAATGATTTCAAACTGGGTTCAAAAATCATGAAGCTAAATGATGGCGATTACCACAGTTGATTTCAGGGCTACACTCCTATACCCGCTCATGCTGAGGTGGCATCGCTATGCATTCCTAAAAACAGCCTTTCCTTGGATTTAAAAGGTATCATCAGTGACTTGGATGAAGGTGTGGATGAGAAGGCCATCGCGTTTGAAGTGATATAAAACTGGGTGGTACTGCTAACACACTAGATGACAGATGAGACTTAAGAGGAATTTGATAGGCAGGAGCCTTGGGTTGAGTCAAATAAGATGAAATTAAATAGGGATAAATGTAAAGACTTTTGTTTGGGTTCAAAAAATCAATCTCGCAGATCCCAGCTGTAGGTGCCTAGTTAGATAATAATTTACCTGAAAGTGATCTGGGGGTCTCAGGAGATGTCAAGCTCAGTATCAGTTGGGAGTGTGATGTGGCAGCCTCTGAAGCCAAGGGGAGGTAGGGCTACATGTAGAGGAAGGTGATAGATCCTCCCTTGTCATACCATATCTGGCATCTAGAGGGTGGCCCTCAGTGCCTGGTCTAGGAAGAACATTGATAAACCGGAGAGTACCAGGAAGAGATCAGCAGGAATGCTGATGAAGGACCCTTGGATCCCTATCATGTGGGAATGGATTGTGGGAACTGGGGATGTTCAGTTTGGAGATGAGAAAACTCAGGAAGAAACACCATAGCTTTGTTCGAAGATTGGAAGGATTTTGGTGGGAAAGAAGCAATAGACTTATTCTGGTTGGCCCCAGCGGGCAGAATCACAAGCAACGGGTGGAGGTTGAAGGCTGATTTAGTCTCGATGTCAGGAAAACCTTCCTCCCAATGAAAGCTCTTCAAAAGCAGAATTGGCTTCCTTGAGTGTGTGGGATCGCCCTTCCTCCAAGGTCTTCAAACTCAGCTGCGACATGCACTTGGACATGACTTATCGCAGGGATTCATTTTGTATATGAGTTGGCCTGATCAGCCGCCGGGGGCCTGCCCAACTCTCAGATTCGCTGGTTTTGTGACAGGAGCTGCTGCCCCAAAGTGACCCAGTGCCCCCATTCAGAGGGATATTGAAGGATGTTTGGCCGCACCATCGCTGATGACGCTGGGGGTCACGAGGCCATGGAGGCAGGGAGGCACCTCAGAGTCCGTCTAGCTAATGACGGCTAACAGCTGGCATTTCTATAGCCTAGCACAATACCTAGAAAGGCCCTTGTTCCTTTCCTTCTCTAAGATTACAAAGTGCTTCCCAAATATCTCATTTCACCCCCACAGCAACCCTGGCAGGAAGAGGATTATCGTTATCCCCATTTCGTAGATGGGAAAATTGAGGCAGAGAGACATTATGTGACTTGCCCAGAATTACATAGTTACTAAGTGTCTGAGGAAGGATTTGAACTCGGGTCTTCCTGACTCCTCCACTGTAAGCACTTAGTAACTTAGGGTTACCCAGCTTGCTAACTAGAGTCAGAGGACCTGAGATCTAATTCTGGGCTTGCTGTTCACTAACTGAATCACCTTAGACACATCATAGAACCTCTGGGGACTGTGTCCGAATCTAATTTGTTTTTTTTTTTTTTTTAAAAAAGCAAGGAGGAGGAGGATGAAATGACCTCTGAAAAGTCTTCCAGCTCAAAATCTATGAGACTAGGAGCACAAAAACCGAGGCCAGTCAGTCCTGCAGATGCTGACTTTCCTAGGAGGTCTCCAGTGTGACCTTAGCCGCGTCTGAGCCTCTCCAGCTGTGCTTTCCTCATGCGTCGAATGATGGGGTTCGATAGAACGGCCTCGAAGTTTTTCTCTAGCTCGATAAGCATGTTTGTAAGTGTATCAATGATTTAAAATATCTTGTTATTAAATTGAATGCAGATAATAGGTCTGAGGAAACCAAAGCTGCAGGTTTCATCTCAAAGGAAATTTCCTCTTCAGTCAGTTCCTCCAATATTTCCACATATATATATATACACACACATACATATATGTACATAAACACATATGCATGCATGCATACATGTACATACTAGGTTACACAAACATATATGTACACATATATACATGTATATATACTATATACATATGTGTGTAATATAATTTTTCATATGTATTAAAGCAAATTCTATATGTAAGACACTGGGGTACAAAAGTCTTAAATGCAATTGTAACAGGGTTATAAGAAAAAAGTTTTCTTTGAAATCTATTAAAACTGTGTTGTAAACTAAAATTAAAAAATAAATTTAAAAAATGTCACTCAGGTGGGGAGATCAGAAACTTTGCTGGCCAGAATCGAGCCCCAGAGCAATTAATTAGGCTTTGATGTCGACAGATACACATAATAAAGACAGGAGTCTGGGTGAAGGGATAGGGCCCCTGCTTCCTTTCCTCACCTTTCTTTTGTCCTCATGCTACTTCATTTGCAGCTGAGTCGTAGGGGATTTTGAGAATACAAAAGAGGGTCAGAAGCCTAAAGCGGATGTTTATCTGTAAAAGAAGTCTTCAATCGCCACCCAGGACCCTGATTTCCTAGAAGAACTGGGGGAGATCATTGCCAGTATCAGGGGTCCTGAGGCATGAAATGTCTCTTTTTCATCTTCCTCCCACAGGGGCCCCTCATGCCTATCCCCAATATTGGCATGTACTGTCTTTATGAAAAAGTACCCGAGGACGTGTGTGTGTGTGTGTGTGTGTGTGTGTGTGTGTGTGTGTAATGTTCTGTTGTCTTGCTCTGATATTTTAACAAATGCCTTTCCTTTGAACCATCTCTGCCTTCTGGCTGCATAAAAAGAAAGCAAACTCTTGACTGGGGCCTCACGGGCGCACACGTAGAACAGAGGCAAACCCATAGAGAATCTAGACTCGCTATTCTTGGGACTGCATGTCTGATAAAGGGGTGTCCCAAGTGCTACAATGGGCCATTTACTCCAGGCTTGTTCCTTACCTTTTTTAAGATTTACAAAGTGCTTTCTAAATGTCTCATTTGATACAGTGAATTTAGGTCATTAGAACAATAGCTTATAGTTGAAATAGGAGAATACCCATTTCTGTGTGACTTTATTTGCACTTTGTGACAGTTCTGTGGGGAAGGGGCTCCAGTTGAATCTCAGAGAAGCTAAAGGATTTGACCAGGATGTCACAAGGAGGGAGCGCCAGAGCCGGGATTGGAGCGCAGGCTCCCTTCTTCCACATCCAGTGTGGCAGCCACTACATCCACCAGAGGACTGACTTGTTGGGTGCAGGAAAATAGGGTCATAGCTTTAGAATTGGGAGGGACCTCAGAAGTCACCTGGTTTAGCACTTGATTTTACAGCAAAGGAAACAAACTGAGGGCCAGAGCAGGGAAGTGAGTTGTCGAAAGTCACACAGGCAACAAGTGATAGTGGTGGGGTTTGAACCCAGGTTCTTCTCAAAGGTACCTGATTTTTGCTGCTTCCTGCTTCCTAAGCTGTAGGATGTCAGACACATTTAATTGAATCATCAGATCAAAGAGATGGAAGGGAAACTGAGACCCAGAGAGGGGCACATGGTAGTAAGTAGATGAGCCGGAATTGAGCCCCAGATCTCTGATTCCTGATCTACCAAGAGCTGACAGGAACATCAATAAAATTACATGGTGATGAACTGAAAAACAAGCTATATCACATCATCCTGACTTTTATTTCTTTAAAGTGAAGAAAAAATCCAGAACTAATGATTAAGCAGTGAATTAATAGCTTCTATACGGTCCCAGGGCTTGGAGAGCATGAGTATGTGATGCCTCGGCACCTTCAGGAAATATTCGCTCTATAAAGAATTTGGAAGTTCTGCTAACGAGCCCTTCATCAGTAATACATGGGATCTGATGCCATCCCACACCAGATTCTCTTGAAATCAAATCTTCAAAGCAACACGGAGAGAGGATGATTTCCCTGTGTTCTGCAAATGTTATTTTTATTCACCTCTCTGTACTGAGTGTAAGACCCTCTCCAGAAACATTTGTCTATGGATGATATTGCAGGGGTAACTTCCAGCTCCAGAAAACTGTAGAGCTTCTCAGATGAGTTCCCATCATCACTCCTGAGTTTGGTCTAGCTATCCACACAGGAAAAACCAAGTGGATAAGGAGTGTGATAGGCAGTTGGATTAGCAACTCACAGAGTTGGTCCAGCAGTTTGTCCATCTTGGATAGACCCTAGAAATGGTCAGTGAACTGGACCGAGAACCGAACAGAAGGGGGAAAGGAAGCAGTCTGGGTTGAGTTTTGAAAACTGTGCCATGCATTCCAAGGACTCCAAGATTCTCGCTGAAACAAGCACTTATTTTAAGGCATTGGTTCTATTCTTATGGTGCTCTTTGGCTGTGAGCCTTACAATACTGAAATCTCTGAAGAATTCAACTTTAGACTCCTCAAAAGGGTGATGGACAGGTAAAGGATGGTGACAGGGAGGTTGTACCATATTGCTAACAAAGAACTACATGGGAAAACCTTGTGAACTGAGTCTGGACTTCAAAGTCAAGAAGACCCAAATCTTGCCTCCAAAACTTACTAGCTGTGTGAATGCAGGGGAGTCATTTTATCTTTGTCAGCCTTGGTTTCCTCATCTGTAAGAATGGGGGAGATAAAGCATGCAGTCATAGAATCATGGATCTAGGTCTGGAAAGGACCGCAGAGACTATGTAGCCCAGCCTTCCTTCCCTGAGGCCCAGAAAGGGCATGACCTTGCCCGAGTTACACAGGGAGGAAGCAGCAGAGGTGGATTTGAACCATAAGATGAACATGGCAGAGTCACATTGGGGGAGAATTCATTGATTAGTTGTGGTTAGTAGCATTAGAAGTAACCCCATCAGTGAGGTCACAGAGCCATTAAAGGCTAAAGATTATGTGAGAAATTCAACTGATTTCTCATGTGACATCCCAATCAAGAGAGAGACAGAGACAGAGAGACAGAAAGACAGAGAGACAGACAGAGAGACACGTACACAGAGACAAAGAAAGAGAAACAGAGACAGAGACAGAGAGACACAGACAGACAGACAGAAATACAGACAGAGACAAACACACAGAGACACAGAGAAAGAGAAACAGAGACAGAGAGATACAGAGTCAGAGATACAGAAAGACACAGAGAAAGAGAAACAGAAATAGAGAGACAGAGACAGAGCAAGAGACACAGAGAGACATAGGAAAACAGGGAAATAGGGAAGCAAAGACGGACGCGCGCACACACACGTAGACACACAGCGTCTACGTCACTGTGTTTTTAGGAGGCTGAGATGAGATAAAATATGTAAAGCTCTTTGTAAATTTTAGGGTGCTGGCTTGGACTTAGGAAGTCCTAGGTCAGTCCTGATTCTTCCACATGCTGGCAGTCACTTAGCATGGCATACTGGTGTTTCAGTGCATGGGTCCTAGAGTCAGAGAGAGACCTGAGTTCAAATCCAGCCTCCAACCCTGACTAGCTGTATGACCCTGGGTAAGTAACGTCGACATCAGTTTCCTCCTCTGTAGAGTGTGGATAATAGCAGCGTCGGCCTCCCAGGGTTGTTGTGAGGATGAGACAAGATCATATTTAAACAGAGTGCTCAGCTCAGGGCCTGACACAGAGCAGAGGCTACAGAAGGGAAGGGAAGGGAGGAAAGGAAAGGAAAAAGAAGGGCTATAAATGCTTCCCCCGTTCCCTTCCCTTTCCTTCCCACAAGTCACTTCATTGCGCAGCACCCAGGGCGGCTCCTAAGACTCTGAGCCGCAGAGAAGCCTCCAATTAGCAATGATGGAAGGAGTTTCCTCATCTGGAAGTTTCCTCTACCAATGAAATCACAAGTCTGTTTCTTAAAAAGTGGAGAGGGACTGGGCTTGTGAGAGCTCCCAGATGAGGCAAGTCCCTCCATCAATGCAAGGAGCTCCTTTCCCTGAATCCTTGAGTCTTAGTGAGTCACCTGAGAGGTTAACAGATTTACCCAGGGTCACACAGACTGCCTGGGGAAGAGATGGAGCCTTGAATTTAGATCTTCCTGCCTCAGAGGCCAGCACTCTGTCTGCTTTGCCTCCTCATAAACAAACAAAGTGCGTGTGTGTGTGTGTGTGTGTGTGTGTGTGTGTGTGTGTGTGTGAAACATAAGGCCATTTTGTGGGGGAGGAACAGCAGCTGGGGGTGGGGGTTAGGAAAAGCCTCCTGTAGGAGTTGATGCTTGAAGGAAGCCGGATCATAGCCCATTAGAGCTGTAAAGGATGTTGGTGTTATCCACTCAGCCTCCTAACTTTATGATTTAAAGTCTATGGCCTAAATACAGCCGTCCCTTAATATATGAAGGCAATTAGTATGCCAGAAACGGTTCATTGGGTGAAATTCATAAACCGAGGCCAAGATTCCTTCTGATTCTTATGTAATTTCTCTTGACTGATGCAAAATGGCCAAGAAGAGTTTGCCATTTCTCTTTTTTTAAATGCTAAAGCGACAGATTCAATTAAAAACACAGAGACTTCCTTGCAAGCTAAAAAGAAGTTTTAAATATGGAATTATCAGGAGACTAATTCTAACTAACCCAGGAGAGACTGATGTGTAAAGGCTAGAGGTAGGGCTGGTCCTCGTTGGCTGTGAGTGATGGCCGTGGTGATAGAGAAGAAACTTCAATGACCTGTTGGTCTTGCTACTCCAGGAGGGCAATAACACGGAACTCCAACCTTAGTCTGTTTTCTGAACAAGGCTTAGTGCAACCTGGCCAAAAACTCTAGCAACTGAGCAAGCCCATGCTGAGTCCTTTCAGAGACACGTTGGGAGAGACCTAGAAGAGGCGGACAAAGGTTTCCACCTTGGGGGGTTCCTGGCATGGAGGAAGAGAACAAGACTGAGAGCAACCCCTGGGATGACACTATGGGAAGAAGTATTATGGGAACAGCTATCAACAGCCCTGTGATGTGTCTGGCTTCTGTGTGTGTGTGTGTGTGTGTGTGTGTGTGTGTGTGAGTGCGCATGTGCGTGTGTGTGTGTGTGAGTGTGCATGTGCATCCCAGGCATGAAGCCAAAACCCTATGAGGAGTGAGTCACTCACTAAGGATGGTGGAAATCACCCATTTTAGGGGAAGCTGGTGTACCATGTTGAGTCCAGAGAGGTTGAGTTGGTGAAATGACAAATGGGCTAGCATTCACTCTCTCGTGTCCAATGCCAATGGCTCGTTATGTAACAATAAGAACAAAACCACTGGTTCCATGGCAGTGATGGAATCTGGCACCAATACCAGGCCCTGTCACTTCTTCATCAGTCTATGTGACACCCCCAGCCTCTGTCCCTTGGGGACTCAAAGAGCGATCATGGAGTGCCCTAGAACAGGGATTCTGAAGCCATGGCATATGAACTTTAAAAAAAAGGTTGATCACTGTATTTCAGTACAGTTTCCCTTGTAATCCTGTATTTTTTTGTATCATTTGAAAACATAATTCTGCAGAGTCCAGAGATTTGTCTGGACTGATGGCCAAAGGGACACAAAAAGGTTTTGAACTCCTGAATGAGGACTTCTCTGTGTGTCAGCTGAGAAGATTTAGGCTAAATTTTCATGCTGGGATTTTCTGTGAGATACACATGAAAAGGAATCTTCCTTATGCGTTTGAGGACTTAACTGATTTCCACTGACACTTTTTGTCTCATCTATAAACAAGCCTATACAGTTTTGGGGAAGAAAAAAGGGGTAGCATGCTAGAGGGTAAGAAATGCATGACCACCTTCCTGGAAACAGAGGGGGATGCATTGGGGCAGGAATGGATTCCCTGAGAATCATAGAATTTCAGAGTGGGAAGGGTCCCAGAAGCATCTAGGCTGCCTACTACTTAAAGAAGAAGGCCCTTTATAGGCATCCAATAAATGGCACCTGGCCTTTGCTTGAAGACCTTCAAGTGGGGTTGGGGGTGGAGGCAGTAACCTCTGAGGTGGCCTAGTCCACTCTGGGACAGCTATGTTTTGGGAAGCATTCCTGACATCCAGCCTGAATTTGACCCTTTGCAGCTGCCAACCACTATTCTCCAATTCTGTCCTCTGAACTCAAATAGAACCAACCTGAATGTCCCTTAAATACTCAGAGACAACTATCTCCCCCTCTTCTTTACCCTCCCCCTCCAAAAAACCCAACAACCACAGTCTCCCAAGGCTAAAATGTCCCAGTTCCTTCCATTCATCCTTAGCTGACATAAATTCAAGATACATTGGGAAGGGCCCTGGATGTGGTGTTAGGAAGATGTAGTTGCAATCCCACCATAGCCATTTACTAACCTGCAAGTCGCTTAAGTATTTTGGGCCTCAGTTTCCTCATTTGTAAAATAAGAGAGGTGGACATGATGTTCTCTAAGATCCCTTTCAGGTCTGAGTCTATAACCCTATGACTCTTCGCCATCCTGGTTACGCTCCTTGGGGTATTGTCCAGCCTTCCAATATCCTAGAACTGAATAGAACCCTTCCAATGTGGCCAAACCAGAGGCAAACACAAAGGGATCACCACCTCCAAGGTTACGGACGCTGGGACTCTCTTAATGATTCCTAAGCTCCCATCCACTTTCTTGGCTGCCACATCCTCCTGTGAACTCCCATAGAACTCACGGCCTACTGAAACACTGGGACTTTTCCTAATAAATTGCAATCAGACCATGCCTTCCTCCACCTTACTCCTCAGAAGCAGATATTTTTAGACTCAAATGTAAGGAGAGACAAGTCAATATAGAGGGCTAAAAAAAGACTGGCTCCAGGAATGGCTTATACTACATGGATTTTCCTTGTGTTTTCATTTTGTAACTTCTTGACTGTTCATTCCTTCTGATGCTGCCCTCCACCCCTGCCGTGTACCTTTTCCTCAGTCGATCGAGGATTTCATCAGTGTGGGGAGATCCTAGATCCTAGAGCCAGAGATGGAAGAAATCTGAGAAACCATTTAGTGCAACCTCCTCATTTCGCGGATGAGGAAACTGAGGCTCAGAGAAGCAAAATGACTTATTTAAGGTCAAGTAGCTGAAAAATGACAAATCTGAACTGATGTTTTCTGACTGCAAATTCCATGTTATCCCTACAGAGCCTTGCAGCTTGTAGCAGGGAAGCTTGGGTTTTCTTTATGTCTGTGTCTTTTTATATGGCAAGATGTAAATGGATACTTTCCATTTAGAATTTATAGCAGCAGAAATTCTATGTATAAGATAGCATTCCCAGCTCCCAATTCCCAAAATGGTAGATTTGGTTTTCATGAATTCTGGCTCCTAGTTGAGGATGTTTTATGAATTCCAACTGGGAAATAGCTACGAGCATTCTAATGACATGGTCTTCATGAGAAACTCTAGATAAACAGCAAAGACAACTCATCCCCCAGTGACCCATGTTGCAGATCTGTCTATGGCCGATGGGCACTGATATGGACATCTCTCTCTTCATCCCCAGCTGCAGACACGGTGCTGATGGATTATTGAAGTGCAGACACAAAGACATAAGGAAACTTGGGACTTCTAACCCATCTGAACCTCAAAATGGTTCAACAGCTTTAAAGATGGGTCAACTCATGAGTCCAGTGAGCTGTATTAAGGATACTACGATAGGAATGAATAATAGCTAGACTCAATGCAATGCTATAAGCTTGACAAAGTACTTCGCGTATGTTAACTCAGAAACACAAAGTACTCTGAAAAAAGAAAAAAAAAAACCCAAGTCTTAGAGAAAACGTAATGAAACGTACATCTTGCCTAATGGCATAGAGGTAGGGGACTGCTAGGGTGGTATAGTGTATACTTTGTTAGATAAGGTTTCCATATCACATGTTGTTTCTTTTTCGGTCACAAGGTCAGCTCAAAATGGGGGTGGGAGGATGACTGTGATGTGAAAACAAAAGGCATTATTTATTGTATTTATAAAAGAAAAAAGTGGTAAATAGATTAGAGATGACCATTTTGATGTTAGCCCTCTTTAGATTGCAGGGGTGGGATCCTATGTCCACCCTGCTGGGTGGACCTGGCATCAGGGTCTCTCTGCTTTCTCCTCCTCCCCTGCCCCTGCTCAGAACCATACATTTTCAAGACAACCCAACTAAAAGTTAATGAAAAGATGCACAAGACAGATTTCTCATTAGACTCCCTAGTTAATTATATTTAATTTAGCCTGCTTGAAGTGGTTAAGGCCAAGGTCTTATGGGACTGTTTATACAGGCTGATGAATCTGTTTCAGATGTGTCTCACAGCAAAGGTGTCTGTAGGAGAAGATGCTCTGGGGGGAACAGGTAAGTATCTAGGCAAAAAGCCCTGGCTGAAAGCGAAACACCAACTTCACTCCTGTCAGCATTTGTCTAGCTCTTGGCATTTCCTTGAAGAACAAGTCTAAAAAAATCCTGGTTGTTTTACAGTGGCAGAGATAATGATTCAAAAATAATGTGACCTAGATGGATGAGAAGCAGCATTGGCAAATGGTTAGAGAGTAGGCTTGGGGATCAGGAAGCCCTGGGTTGAAATATTCTAGCCCTGATTCTGTTTTCATCCCCACCTATGGCTTCTCACACATATTGGCTATTTCACCATAGGCAAGTGGCCACTCCTCTGGGTGCTCTAGGTAACTCTCTAAGGTTCTAATTTACAGAGAACATAGCTACCTGCATTGGTTGAGAGGTTTTACTCAGTGGGAGTTCCCTATCAATGAAATCACAGGTCCAGTAAATATATGTAGGCATGCATACATATTATATGTATAATACATTTGCACATGGATTATATATGTCTGCATGTGCACACACATACATCGATGTATACATATATGAACCTGTATGTTTATTCACGCATATGAATATATATGAAAGACAGAGACAGAGAGATGGATAGAGACAGAGAGAGACAGTGAGGGACAGAGAGAGAAACAGAAAGAGACACACAGAGAAAGAGAGACAGAGGGAGCATTGTCCAGCTCCAACAGTGGTGTAGTATGCTTCATTATACACTGAGCTCCCCATCACTGCAAGGTTTCAGACAGAGGACTGATTACCACCTGGAAGGGAATTTGTGAAAGGAATTCATTCATTGTTCAAAAAGCATTTATTGTACCATTTTATTGTACCTACTTTATGCCAGACATTCTGCTAGGTATTGGCTATAAAAAGATACACACGAACGAGGCTGTGCTGTGAACGAGCGTGCATTCTCCTTCCTGGGGGGAAATCACATTTATGGACCCAGATAAGTAAATCCAAAGTCTACAATCCCGAGTGATTACAAGGTAGCTCAATGAAAAATTGGAATCCCCAAATTGGAGAATTTGAGCTTTAAAACAGACCTCAGCTGCATCTACTCCAGCCCACAGATAAAAGGGGGGACTGCTGAGGGAATTAGGAAAGCCTCATGAACGGCCCCTCTGAATAGAGTGGGTGGGAGGGTTCTGAGGAGCTGAGTGAGAAGGCAGCCCATTCTTGGGGCACTCTGCAGAAGCATGAGGCCAGGAGACAAAATTCACTGTTCTGAAACTGGGAGGGAGATTGGATTACCTGAACTTTGAGGTCCTTTTTCACTCTCAGGTTCCATGAAATCCCAACACCATCATATCATCAGGTAAAAAAGAATGGTGGGGGAGGGAGGAACTTCTTGGCACGTGACTTTTGATCACACAAGCCCCCATTTTCTGCCTTCCTTCTTTCTGCACAATGAGATTCCTTAAATCATCCACCTGTCAGTGGTGGGTCTTGATTACAGAAGAGAAGTCAATCAATACTCATTAATTAGGGCGAGTTGCTACCAGCTGCTTGCTGATCCTGGCAAGTGGGGTATTTATGACCAGAAAAACCTGTTTCAACCACACTCTGTCATGACTTTAGAACAACTTTCCTATTGATGGTTCATGCCGGGGGCTAATTCACTTTGAGCCTAAGTTGTGAAAAACTATGTGTAAATAAATCAGAGCCTCTCTATCCTCAAAGAAGTTAAGAGGCTCAAACTTAACAGAGATATTCCTGTTAGTGTGTTCCTTGGACTTGGAGTAGTCATCGATTCAAAGTACATATGAGGCATACCTCCCATCAAGGAGGTTACATTCTATTGGAGGAAGGGACATAATGTAGATAAATATAAAAATACCCAAATAAATGCATTGAAGGCTTACTAGTGACTAGGGGCATCAGCACAGGCAAGGCAGTCTCAGGTTATACTTGTGTTTCGGAATATGAGCTTGTCATCTGTGTAGAGAACGGACTGAAGGACAGAGAGATTGGACAGTGAAGGATGATACCAAAGAACTTCCAATATGGTCCCCTGCTCTCTGACAGCTTCCAGACTAATCAGTCACTGAGGTGCCCATGCCAAACAGGCAAGTGCCAGCACAAGGCAGTAGAGCTCAGTGTCTAAAGGATGGATCTACATGAACATGGCCGTTGGAGTTGAGAGAAGAGGATGGTGCAGGTGGAATGGAGGCATGAGTCTACCATCCAATCAATAAGATTTTACTAAGCAATGACTCAGTGCCAGTCACTGGGCTGGGCATTCTGGGGACACCAAGGCAAAAGGGAAACAGTCCCTGCCCTCGAGGAACATGTGTTCTGTAGGCAGAGATTGCAATGGTGGGGTTGAAATTAGACCTTGAAGGATGGGTAGAGAGTACTTAGGTAGGGAGGAAGGAAGAGAATATTTCAGGCTGAAAAAGCATGGAATGAGTGCTGGGAACTTATGAAATGAGCGTTGCTAGATTTATGGATGAATGGAGCCATGCATGGTGGAGAGTGCAGCCATAGGTCAGTTGGTCTCCACCCCAGTCCCAGAACCAAAGAGGTTTTTTATTGCCTCTCACTCAGCCTGGATCCAACCTTGAGCAAGGACTCCTTCTAACATTCCCTGGGGTGCTGGACCCCAGAGGGCATGACTCGGAGCACCAGGTGGCTGTAGTGTAACGTGGTCTTGGGAGCCTTTGCCATCCTGTTTCTCACCTTCTGAGATGCACTCTGGTTTGCCAATGGCCTTCCTGAGATGCGATACCCGGAATGCAGCTCAATGGTACAGATGTGGCCTTACCAGAGACATTATCACCTCTCATGTTCTGGATGCCGTCCAAGATCACATTACATTTTCTAGCTTCTGCATCAAACCACAGGTTCCTATTACACTCCTCTGTCACCTCTAGGCCTTCTCTATATGAACTGATGTCTAATTCCAACCCCCTCTTCCTCCTGTCCTTCTACAGTTGTTTTTTTTTTAATCTGAGTATAAGACTTCACATTGATAACCATTAAGCTTAATCTTATTAGCTTTTACCCTTTGCCTGAGTCTGCTATTTTTTAATCCCAGTTCTGCCATTGTAAGTTCCATGCCTTTTAGAAATTTTTTAAGCACACCATTTTTGCCTTCCTCAGTCACTGATAAAAATGATGAATAGAACAGGGTCAGGGCAGCTGTGCTGGCAACCTCCTTCCCAGTCAGGATGGCTTTCTTAATCATCCCTGAGTCTAGTGATTCACTCAGTGTTGAATTCATATCTTGGTCTTAGCGTATACATAGGCATGCCTAGTATGGACATGGCTGTGCTGGCCTGCCCTAAGGCTGTCTTCCCCAAAGGCCTGACCATTTGCAGTCTTGTCGGATGCTAGCATGCTCAGTCCACACTCTCATGATCAGTCCATGCCTCCCCCATCTTGCCCAAAGGGACATTCCAAGAGGTGCTGTCCAATGTCTGCTGAAATCCATCTCTACCCTGTTTATGTATTCCTTTGGTTTAATCATCTCCAGACCTCCTCCTTGAGCTTCATGAGACCATGTTGGCTCGTAGCAACCCCTGCTTCCTTTTTGAAGCAATCACAAACCATCCCTTTAATGATCCAGTCTGGAATTTTGCCAGGAATTGATACGAAGGTGATAACATCATAGATTTTGAGCGAGACCACTGGAAGTCACCTGGCCAAGTCTTTCATTTTGCTGGTGCAGGAACCAAAATGGAAAGAGATGACATGATTTGCCTAAAGTCACACAGCTAGTAAGTGGGAGAGGCTGGATTTGAGCCCAGGTCTTCTGACATCCCACTCCACAGATCTCTGTGTGTGCATGGTCACTTGACTTGGGGATTTTCACATTTCAAATATTCCATTCCTTGGATTTAAGGCTTGCCACAAAATGATCACAGATCATAGGATCACTGATCTAGTCTAACCCTTTAATTTTACAGAGGTGGAAACTGAGTCCCAGACAGGTCAGTCAAGGGCAGGGCAAGGATTTTTAATCTGACTCTAAATCCATTGCTTCTCCACTCCCATTTCTTGATCAGGTAGCCAGTCTTCCTCAGGTGACTTTTGCTCTCAATTCACCAATGTTTTGTAAAGCTCCAGAAAATTAAAAATTAACTCTACCCTACCCAAAGCCCCAGCCCTCCTAGGACATTTGAGTATGGGTTTCATTGAGCCATGATTTGAGCTCCAGTATTGGAGACAAGCTGGAGACCAATTAACAAGGTGAAACACCCTCATTTCTGTGTAGGAAACCCCGGGCTGGATCTTGAAGGAGGCCCAGGAAGCCAATTGTAAATAGCAACTTGAACTTTGTCTCCAAACTTACCTCATAGCCACTTCTTTTGAGCCTTGAATATGTTTCATTTTCTTTCTTTTTTTCTTTCTCTGTCTTTTCAAGATGAAAACTTTCCCACGCAGGCAGCAGCCTAAGCACCAAAAGAAATAGGCTTTTGTAATACCCTAGCCAATTCTGCAGATCAAAGAGTGTGGAAGGAGTGTGGGATAAGGATCTGGACTCAGGAGCACCTAGCTGGCCTGAACCCCAGAAGGTTTTCATGTTCCCCCCTCATTAGTTCCTTCCTCCCAGAAGTGCTGACCAGCCATCCGTGACAGGGGAGGGTTGACCTCCTCCAGAGGAGTTTGCCTGCCTTTCTGAAATTAGGAATGTGGGCTTGATTTATTACACAGAAAGCTTGACTTGGAAATCTGGAGGCCCCTGATCACTGAAATTTGTTGGGAGGGAGAAAGTTGGAGATGGGATTCGACAGGATTAGGCATTCATAAAGAAACCTTCAAAACCTAAGTGAATGTCTGGCTTTGCTACGAGTTCCAGCTGGAGACAGTTCATAAAAGCCATCATCCTTGGTGTTTGTACAGCCTCACTGGTAGCAGAATGGTCTGCTTAATTCCATGGAGGAAGCTGAGATTAAACTTAGGAAAAAACCCTCAGAGGCAGGAGGGTGCTGGTGAATATGTAACAACCAACTTTCTAGGATGATATAGCCCACTTTAAGTTAAAATCTGCATTACCAACATTTCCCCATTGCTTTCTTAAGTTTAGAAATCAACAAAACAATACGTGATACCCCAATTTGTGTTTTTCTTTATTTTTAAGGCATTCATGCTCACATTGAAAATTTAACAATCAGCTGGAGCTGCTCCAGCTGGTTCCAGCAATCCCTGCTTAGAGGACCCCTAGTCCAATTTCTTCAGAGAGGAAGAAACTGAAGCCCAGAAAAGGTCATGCTGCAAACTGGCTGTATAGTGTGGAACTAGGCCCTGCTTGGCCCTGAGTGCCAGGTCAGCTCCTTCCACAACATCCAGCTCAATAGCCATTAGCAGAGGTCGTGTTGTGGAGTCTGTACAGGCAACGGTCCTTGACTGTGGTCTCCAGATAATGCCACATGGTGATCAAAGAACTAGGGATGTTTAGCCTGGAGAAGAGAAAGTTCAGAGCAGGCACATGACAACTATTTTTAAGTACTTAAAAGAATTGTCATACATGTGAAGTTTGACTCATTCCCTTGGCCAACTAGAAGAGGGATTCTCCATGAAACTCAAAGTTCACAAGCTGCTCCTGTTCGTGTAGAGTTTGCTGACGGCCTTGAGCTCTAGGATGCTACAACTCAACCCCTTCCACCCTACCCCAATATTCCCAAGATCCATCATCTTTCCAAAGAATTTGCCTTTGCCATTCATACCAGATGAACAAAATGGATGAAAAATGCATTTTCCAGACTGACGTGAATTTGTGTGGGCAGTCCATTGAGTGAATCCATTAGCATCCCTAGATTGAAAAACGCTGTGGATGGACAGAGAGCTGGACCTAGAATTGAAAAGCAAGAGGAGAGTGGCCTGGAAGGCCTTTAGTAAATCATGCAACACTTTCAGTAGTGCCAAGTTTCTGGATGCCAAAAACCCCCTATCTTTTTAAAGCCAGTATTCTCCTGGTGATGCTATTTGGTTCATGGGATCCCAGGATCTATGAAGAAACAAAGTTGCTGGTGACCCATGCTAGGATCATGACCACAATGACTGTACATGAGAAATAGTATAAAAAAAGACCTCAAAGAATGAATGAATAAGAAGCAAAATTATGTAAGAACCCAATCTAATCCCATTTAAGTAAGTTCAATAAGCATTTATTAATCTTATGACTATGTATCAAGTGGGAGGCAGCCAGGTAGCCCAGTGAACTGAGCCCTGGGCCTGCAGTCAGGCAAAAGAGCTCAAATCCAGCTTCAGACACTTCTAGTTGTGTGACCCTGGCTGAGTCACTTCACCTTTGTTTGCCTTAATCCACTGGAGAAGGAAAAGGCAAACCACTCCAGAATCTTCAGATGGTGTTGGCATGCTATGGTCCATGGCATCATGAAGAGTCAGACATGACTGAATGAACAACCACATGTATCAAGTACTCTCCTGGTTGTTGGGGATAGAAAGACAAAACAAAAACAAAAAAGCCTAAATCTCTGATCTTGAGTGATATGTTCTACAGGACAGAAATACGGATGAATGAATACATAAAATATACCAAGTCAATACAAAATGGTGGGGTTTGGGGGCCTAGCACACCTGGGAGGACCAGGAATGGGAATTGTGCTGAACTGTGGAGGCAGATAATTCCAAAATGGTCACCTTGATTAAGCTGTGGGGTCTTGCTTAAATATCTAGAACATGCCTTAATTTTTAAAACAAGTTTTTATTGATGCCGTTTTTACATTGCTAAAATTTCTTCCAGAATCCTTCTCCAATCCCTCCTTAGAGGGTAATCCTATCTAACCAATAATATTTTAAAGGCAAAAAACACCAAAGAAAATGAAGGGAAAAAAGGAGAGAAAAATCAGTATAACTGGTCAATATATCATAGCAGTTGGGGGAAAACTGTGACATACCACCCTCATGGACCTCCTACTTCTTCAAAGGGGTCAGGTGGGAATACCTTTTCACATCTCTTTTGAGCCATACTGAATGTGGTTTCTGTTTTTAATTTCTCAGAAATATCTACCTGGTAATTTCATTAATTTATTTCAAGAAAGAGCCTTGATTAATAACAGGAGCACAGATTAGGACTAAAGGATGATAATTGGAAGAAACCTCAGTGATCATGTGGTTCAAGTCCCTGATTTTATAGATTTGGGAAACTGAGTCCCAGTTTCACCACCTAAGTTTTACCACTCAAGATGTGAAGCAGTTTGTCCAAGTTTCAATAGGCAGTAGGGGAAGGGCAGGGATTCCAAAGCAGGCCCTCTGATTCCAAATGTGGTGCTTCTCTGCCCACTCCACAGCTGCTGCCTCAGGCTCCAAAGAATTCCTGCTTCCCTAGGGTTCTGTAGGCATGAAGAGCTAATGCTGCCCTAGTCCTTTCCAGCCCATGATCTCAGGAGGTGTTGGATGTGTTACCGCCCTCGTTTTGATGCCGAGGCCACCCATGTATTGATAGCTAGTAAGGGCACAGTAGCTAGAAATTGAGAGGATTGGATAACATGGTTTCTGGAGTCCCTTCAAGCTCCCAATCTAATGCTGTGAAAGAGATTTAAGGAAAGAGAAGGAATGCTTTAAATGTGGAATTCTGAAGGAGTGGGCACAGGGTGGGAAGTGGGGATTCAGCTCGGAAGATGATGTGGGAATTGATGTGGCCATTCAAGCTGAGCTTAGAATGAATCATCTATGAGCCCCAAAGAAGTACGTCCTGGAAGCATTGAAACCATCCCCAGAGAAGACCTGATGGTCTTTCGACATTTCAGTACAGGAGTGTGAGAGAACCAGGCCGTGGGGAGAGAACTGGTTGGGTCTGGGGTGAAGAGATCAGAAGAGAGCTCATTGCAATACCTTTCCTCCCCACTCCCCCACATTCCCTCCTGCTAAAATGGCTCTGTGGGGGCGGACGAAGAGGAAAAACTACTTTAAAAAAGTTTTTGTTAACTATAACACATTCCAGAATTATTCCAAGACTAGATGTTAAGGAGCAGGGGCTGACCTGAATTTGTAAAGGGAGTTTCCTCAACAGAAGCCCCCGAAATCACAGATCTGGTCCAAATCTATTAATGGTTATAAACACAGAAAACATGACTCTTAAAGGATTAGAAAAGTATCTGTTTTCTCTATTTTTAAATGGCCAAATCACTTTTTAACAATCTACTAAGTAATTCACTGAGCATCACCCTAGGACTCAGAACCAGCCCCATGACTCCCAAGACAGCCCTCTTCTCTGCCCCTTTCATCAGCTCCACCAAGTTTCAAGCCAATGACTCACTGTCACTCCAAGATCATGAATTTCTCTGGAGCCAAACAAATAAAATTTGTTCATAAAGACACAGTGAAAACAAAATAATCCTTAAAGGACACACCTGAGCATCATCCTGGCTCCCCATACTAATTGGGTATTTCCCGTCTTTCTTGGTGCAGATCTTGACTCAACCAAAACAGACTCTACAATTTGCTTTCTACCCAGTCGATGGCCTTTGAAATGAGCCAGGATCAAACATCTCACCAAGGTTTGTCCAACCTCGAGCTCAGCTTCTCCTAACTAAGTGAGACTGGGACTTGGATGACAGACAGTAGTGGGCCTTCTCATCTTCGTAGGACCTGCTAAAGCTCAGGTGCCACTGCTGGACTTTGAAAGCCCTCTGGACAGGGACATAACCTTCTGAGACAAAAGGATCCAGGATGCCCCAAAGGGGAGGGGCCAGACACCTGGGGCTCATTGTGTCCCCTACTCCCAGCGAAGAGTTCCCTTCTGGGCATCGTGACCTTGGCTCTGTCATTCTCTCTTAGTCAATGTACAAATTCTGTTGGTGTTGTTTGTCCTTCATTCTCAAAGAGGACCAATGACATCAAGAGGGTGATGCCATGACTTGCAAGTTAATGGATTTAAGTGAGAGAGGGCTGTGCACAGTCACCAGCCTCACTCTCTTCTCCAATGGTGAGATGTAGATCAGCACAACTGGCGATGGCCCCTCTCCTTGTGACATCATCTTAGTAAATGCTTCTTTCTAAAATCTGATGAAGTCTGGCTAGTCAATAGCAGGAAACAATCATTGGACAGGAAAACACACTGATGGGGGCTTGTGAGCTATAACACTAGAAAACAACAACCCCCAGCCCCTCAGGACTATCCCTAGAGCCCTGAACCCAGCCTACCAGTGGGAGACAGGTTGGGAGAGGGCTCTAAGACATGTGCTCCATTTGTTCAACCGACCTCTCAGAAAGAACAGGTTGTGAGTTTGTGTGTTTGTTTGTTTGTTGGGTGGCGGGGCGGTAATAAGGAAAGGCAGAGTCAAGCAATGCAGGCTCTCCTTGACTCCTCCAGTCTCTGGATGTTTTTGCACACAGTTTACCCTGGTTAAACTGCCTTCTTTGTGCCCTGGAGCATAAGAATATTTACCTCTGGCTGCCCCCAAAGGAATGCTTTAAAAATGAATGCCTGCTTTTGTTGCTGCTGATTTAATCCACAAAGCATTTGGAGCTCCTCAAAGGGAGAAATGATATAAAATGAAGTGAGCCAGGGAGGGAGTTGTAGGCCAATGGGAAAAACAGTGAGTTGGTGTTGGACCGCTTGGGCTCCACACGACACCTTGGGTAAGTCACTGAGCCAGGAAAACCTGGGTTCAGACGCTTCCTCTGACACTACCTGGCTATGTGACCTTGTGCCTCTGAGCTTGGCTGGGTCTTCATGTGTAAATGAGGGCTCTGGACTCGAAGGACATTTTGATCTCTATATCCATAATTGCCATGTGTGTCAGGTCCTTGTTTGTAAAATGAAAGCATTGGCTCTAAGGTAATTTCTAGCTCTCAGTCCATGATCCTATAACCCCATGACCTGTCTGCCCTCAGTTTCCCCATATGTAAAATGAAGGGGTTGAACTAAATAACCTCTAATTTAACCTCCCTCCAGCCCTTCAACCGTGAGGCTCTGATCCCATTATGGATCCAGATGAGTCAGCAGGGATATTCTCAATAGGCATGTGAGTGGACTTTTACGGAAGCTATAAAACCTCCAAGTTTGATAAGAAGGAGGTATGGAGCTCTCTCTACAGGCTGCAGGTTTTGGGGGAGAGGATGTAAGCTCAGCTGCTCTGGCCACTTAGTTACCTGAGGGCATAGTTTCTACCAGAAGGCTGTGGGGTATCTCCTGGTGTGACCCATCAGTCAATTGTGCACCAAGGATTTCTTAAAGATTTACTATGTTTGCCACACGGTGTTAAACCTGAGGGTATAGAGAGAGCCAAAAACCCAACAAGATGCTTTATCGTGGACCAGTAAGGACCAGCAGCTCCCTTTGGAAGCCAAACATTTCTCCTTTCTTGCTCTCCCATAGGCCCAAAGCCCATTGACTCCTCAGGGAGTCAGACCCTGCATATGTGAAACATTGATTGATCCCAGGCCTGGGAGCTGGGGTTCCATAGGCCCATTTCTATCTGTTCTGTCTACAGTTAATCAGCGAGGTCTTCCTCCTGTTGGGAGCCCTGGGTCTTAGAATGGCAGCAGGAGCTAGATTCTAGTGCTGGCAACCCAGAGGCAGGAGGAGCCAGACTCCATCTCTGCCTCCTTCCCCTATTTCATTGGGGTCCTAGGCAAGGCCCCCATTCCTCTTCACTTTTCCCATCTATGACATGGGGATAATATCAATACTGTCCTTGGAGCATTGGTCGGAGCCTCAAATGATACTGAGTCATTCATAAACCTTAAAGCATTGTACAAGTGAGCTGTTAGTATTCAGTATCTGGGTCCAGAGCAGTGGAATGGGGCCTCAGCTGCCATTGAATTCAACGCACACCCACACCCACAAACACGCACACACATGCACACCCACGTACACACATGCACACCCACGCACACACATGCACACACATGCACGTGCACACACATGCATATACATATGTGTCATGTGTATGCATATGCATGTACATATATACTACATGTACACATGCAGGGGAAAAGAAATCCTCACCATGATGCACCTCACAAGAAGGCAGCCTGTCTTTTCTCATTGGATGCTCAGAGGTAGATACTGTCATTGTCCTATGAGTCTGGTATAAAAGAACCTAGATCTGGAAGGAACTGTAGAAGTCCCTGAGTACAGATGAAGAAAGCAAGGCATTGTCTAGCATCACCAATGCCCCAGAGAACTCTCACCTTATCAACAATTTTCTCTCTCTCTCTCTCTCTCTCTCTCTCTCTCTCTCTGTGTCTCTCTCTGTTTCTCTCTCTCTCTCTGTCTCTCTCTCTCTGTCTTTGACTTGCCCTAGTTAGAGTCAGAGGTGGGGTTTGAACCCAGGACTCCTGACTCCCAGCCCAGTGCATTGTCCTCTCCACCATTCTGTCTCTACAATAATAATAGCTGGCATTTATACAGGGCTTATTGCACTAAGCCTTTGAGAACACCTTTGACGGTGCTCTTAGGGTCACAGAGAACTTTTATATGTGCGATCTCATTGGATCCTAACAATTATCCCACAAGAGAGATACTGTTATTATCCTAATTTTGAGATAACTGATGGAAAGTGCTTAACAACCTGGAAACATATAAATGCTGGCTTTTATTTTACAGATGAGTAAATTGAGGCTTGGACAACTTAAATGACTTACCCAGGGTCACACAGGTGTCCAAGGGAGGATTAAAATTCAGATATCCCTATCTCCAAGTCCAGTGGTCTACCCACTGTCCCACCCTACCTCTGGCCATTTATGGTCCAACCCCAAAAGCTCAGGCATTTCTTCTATAAATGTAACAGTGCCTGAACCACTGAAGGGAGGATGCATTTTAAATATCAGGGCATCTCTTCTTTCCAGGATAGTAAAAGGGCACAGCCAAGAGCAGCTGTTTTTAGCCAGTTTTTGCTGAGTGAGTTTCAGCTAACTGCTGCCTTGGCTGACCTCAATTGTCTCCTGGACTTTCCACGGAAAGCCCCTACTTAAAGGCTGGTAGCCATGTCCAGTACCACTGATGCCCCAACGAACTCTCCTTTCACCCGCAATTCTCTTCTCTTCTCTTCACTTCTCTTCTCTTCTCTTCTCTTCTCTTCTCTTCTCTTCTCTTCTCTTCTCTTCTCTTCTCTTCTCTTCTCTTCTCTTCTCTTCCCTTCTCTTCCTCTCTCTCTCTCTCTCTCTCTCTCTCTCTCTCTCTCTTTCTCTCTCTCTCTTTCTCTCTCTCTCTTTCCTCCCCTCCCCCCTCTGTCTGTCTGTTTGTGTCTGTGTCTCTCGCTTTGTCTCTATTTGTTTGTGTGTCTTTGTGTCTATGTCTGTGTCTGTCTATATCTGTCTGTCTCTCTGTCTGTCTCTGTCTGTCTCTGTGTCTCTGTCTCTGTCTGTCCTTCTCTCTTCCTCTCCATCTCTCTTCTCCCAAGTGCTCTTTTAAAGATTATACCTTTCTCCATTAGCACGCAACTTCTGTTTTTAATCCCCAGGGTAACATGGAAAGAATTTGTTGAGATTGCAGGGAAATAAAACCGTGCCTGAGTGATTCATAAAGCCTGGGCTGGAGAGGCGGTGGAGGGCTAAATGTTGGGTCATGGCAGACCATTGTAAATCCTAATTATAGCCCAGCAGAGCTGGGGCACGCAGAGCTGTTTATTCATTCCTGGTGTCCAGCTTTCATTCAGGGTTGAGCAGCTGCCCTCTGAGTATGCTTGTGACAGCAACCCCAGAGTGGGGAGGTGGAAGAGGTGGAGAGCACAGGAAGGGGAATGAGTGGAAGCTGAGTTCCCACTGACTGTAGGCCATCACTAAGCTGACATTCTCAAGTGGACAGAAGGAAGTCCAGATAGTTTGGGAGTCACAGGCCTCTCAGTGGATTATTGGAGGGATGTTGGCAAGATTGTTAAATTCCCATCCCCGTCTTCCACCAGCCTGTTCTTTGCCAAAATGGGAATTGGGCCCCCCCTTCCAACATGGCTGGGTTTTCCTTTCCTCAAAGCTCAGTTTAAAAGAGATCTCTGACATCCCCCCCAGAAAGAGATTGTTATCTGGAAGTCTAGAAAGGGGGATTCAAATCCTACCTCTGTCTATGAAGCCTAGATCAAGTCTCCTCACCTGGCTCTTCTGCCTCAGTGTCCCTGTCTGTAGAAAGAAGAGGTTAATCTGCTCTTTGATCTCTAAGGCCTCTTGTAGGTCAGAGAAGGGGACATCGCTGGGTCCATTCTTCTAAGATTAATTGCACATGGACCTGGTGAGAGCTCGGGGAGACCTGGGGCGGTGGATAGGATGCATTGGAGTAAGATCATTATGGAAGCACATGCCTCAGAAGAGTTAGAAACATGGTTTATCTCACTCACTTAAGTAAAGAGAGAAAAAGAAGGTAGGAGCTGGGGAGCCCCAAGACTGGAATTTTACCCTAAATGCAAAATCAGTTTGTGTAAGTTCATCTTAAATGACATCATGATGTCTAAATTTCTTCCTTCCTTCATAGATTTTTACTGGAAGGGACCTTAAGGGTTATCTGGTCTAACCCTCTAATATCCTAATAATTTTTATTTGTGTAAAATTCATTTGTTTTCATTAGACAAGAGCTGCTTTTTTACCTCCTCTTCCCATGGAGAACCCAAGAAACACGAACCTATTTCAAACATGGATTGTCAAATACACCAAGTGTCCGAGTTTGTCATGTTCAGGACCAAACATGTCTCCTTCTGCTCTCCGAGTCCTTCACCTTTGTAGCAGGAGGTGGGGGATCGAGTTTCCTCATCAGTCCCCAGGAAGACCCAAATTCAAATCGTGCTTCTGCTACTTAATAGCCTTGTGACACTGGGCGAGTCGCTTAGCTTTGCTCTCAGCCTCGGTTTCCTCATCTGTAAGATTAGAATAGTAATCTAGTCTATCTCACAGGGGTGTTGGGAGAATCAGATGACAGAACATGTGAAGTATTTTGTGGACCGTAACGTGTTTGTTGTTCCTATTTCAGTGGAGGCCAGGTCATACGCACAAAGTGGAAAGGGTAGCTAGCTCTTGGAGAGCGCTTTAAGGTTTGCCTAGAGCTTCACACTCACCATTATATCTGATCCTCACAAAAACTCTGTGACGCTGTGATTATCTCCATTTTACAGATGAGGAAACAGGCTGAAAGAAATTAAGTAGCTGGCCCAGGGACAAGAGGGCAATTTGTACCATAGCAACAACATTCTGTCCACTGCGCCACACCTCCTTGAATCCAACATTTCTTAGGCTTAGGGCGATAGATTTAGAACTGCAAGTGACCTTCGGGGCCATTTAGTCCAAGACCCTTCTTGTATTCGTAAGGAAATTGAGGCCCAAGATAGGGAAGTAGTTTTCCCAAAGTTGGTCAGTTAGTCAGTCTGGGAGCACTTATTTAGTACCTATTATGTGCCAGGCACTGAGCTACATGCCCAGGTAGAAAGGAGTCCAAGAGGATTTGAACCCAGGCATTCTTTCTGCTGTGCCACACTTCCTTTCAGAATGGGTTTTAGTAGAACCCCACTGCACCCCCAAAAGACAAAGAACACAGGGGACCTGGAAGCCCCAGAGTCCCTGCTAAGAACCGCACACGCTGGGCTGTCATTGCTTCTTGGTGACCTTTCTCACTTTTTTCCAGCCCTCCTTTTGCACCCCCCCCCCCCCGCCCGGCATAACTATCTGTTCTTGCTTGAATAATAGGACCTGTGGCCATTAATGAGCTGTCTAGGAACCCTCAGAGCTCTTGGATGCAAGGCCTCAGCCACAATGCAAAAGATGATCCTCTCAAGTGTCAAATTCCAGGCACTTAGTCAGGGCTTCTGTCTATGGGGCAGATTGTCTATGGAATTAATGGTAAGTGACATTTTTATAGCTGTTTACAAACACAACCTCATTTGAGGCTCACAACAACACTAAGAGGCAGATGACAAAGGGGTCATTATCCCCAATTTATAGATAAGGAAATCGAGGCTTGCACAGACTCTATGAGTCACCCCTAGTCACACAGGGACAGGATTGGAGCCGCCATCTTCCTGAGGGTTAGTCTAGCACACTATTGACCATGCCAGGCTGTTCTTTGGAATTATTCCTCCTCCTTGAATTATTCTGCATTTCCTTGAAGCTGCAAGCCAAGAGTGTTATTCTGTGACTCTGATAAACCCGCATCAGTGGTGCCCCATCTGCAGAAAGGGCTCCCAGATGTTAACTACTTGACTCTAACAGCATCCACTCTGTCAATGTCCTTTAGCTTCTTCTGCTGACAAGAGAATCTCGCTCTGGGGCCGTATTCATGCATTATTTAGGCTGAGGTTTCTGCTGGAAAATGTTTCAGATGTGAATGTGCTTGCTGCTCAAGAAAATACACACACACGCAGCAGCTACAAGATGGAGGGCCCCATTGTGCAGGCAGAACAAGATCCTGGTGGGAGGGGTTGCATTCCTATGGTTATTCTTTGAGGAACTTTTAGAGGCTCTGACAATACTTGGACCTCGCGAAAGAAAAGTGGCCCTTGATTCTGTCTTTACAGCCCACCCTTGATTAAATAAAAATTGAAAGTCTGTGTGACCCCTGGAAAGTCACATAAACACGTAGAGTCCCAGTGTCCTCATCTATGAAATGGTCATTAAGCGATACTGGTGTTATGGCGTTGCTACGATCAAAGCCTTTTGCAAACTTTAAAGTGCTAGAGACATGGGAGATGTTATTATTATTACTTAAGGTGGGACAGGGAGGACCAGACCTGTGATGTGAATGGGAGCATTAGAGAATATCCGTATTTATCAGCAACACACAACACCTTGAATAGATAACATGCTTTGTGTTTGGACAAGACCCTGGGCTTCATTGGGTTAGGGAATTCCCAGGTGAGGAAACTCCCACTACCAGTACAGTCTGGTAGCCATTCTTCAATATAATTGTAGAGATTTTTCCTAAGTTATTGAAAAGATAAATGTTGCTCCGGGTCTCACAGTCATGTATGGAAGGGGTAGAACTCAGACTTAGGTCTTCTGGACTCTGAAGATGGCATGCTATTCACTATGCTGTGCTGCATCTGTGTTGTTTTTTTCAGCTGTTTTCATCTAATCGCTTCTCCATAGGGCTCTAAGTGGGGTGGGATGCCTGGGTTTTTGCCCTAGGGGGCCAAATTTAGAGACTGTTCTTCATCAGCTTCTGAAACTTAGCCTCTAGTCAGCTAGAACAAGTAGGTAAAATAGGAAGCTACCATATGGCCCCCACATTTGCCATCATTTCCACCCAGGGATGATGGTCTCCCCTCCCCTCCCCAAATGGATTTAAGAGTTGATCTGAGTAATGTTTTGTGCCATTAACCCCATCGTGGCTCTGATTGTCTGCTTAGCCAAGGATGAGAAAGAGGAATCTCTGTCTTCTGATGCCACCATCTGTCTTGTCATCCAGGTTTGCCACCTCATTCTTTAGCCCTCATGTCCAGCCAGTTTCGAGTTTTGTTGCTCCTACATTCACAGCATTTATTGTATATGTGCTCTTTTTCCATGTTCACAGCCACCACCGTAGTCCAGACCCTCATCCCCTTTGTCCTAGAGACTAGTCCAACAGCCTTGTAACTGATCTCTTAGCCTCAGGTATCTGCCTGTCTCCTCTGTGTCTCTCTCTCTCCAGTGCATCCTTCAAACAGCTGCCAAAGTGTTTTTCCTGGAACTCAGACCTGACCATGTCACTACACTCCTCAAGAAAGTCCAGTGTCTCCCTACGACTTCCAGGATCAAGTGTAAACTCCTTTGGCATTTAAAGCCCATCCAAATCTGGACCTTTCCAGCTTCATTTCACATCATTCCCCTTCATTCACACTCCAGACCAGTCAAACAGGCTTTATTAGTGCTCTTCATGCCTGAAACCCCATCTCCCATATCCATGACTTTGAATATTTTATTTCCCGTGACTGGAATGCTCTCCTTCCTCACTGAAGGCTCTTGGAATCCCTGTTTTCCTTCAAGGATCACTCCAGATGCCACTTTCTACATCCTCCTCTTCCCCTTCTCCCTCCTCCCTCCTCCTTCCCAACATCCACATTTACACGGTGCTTTAAGACTTTCATGTGACATAGATGCTACCATTATCCCCCTTTTACAGACTAGGAAACTGAGGCTGAAAGAGATTAAGTGATTGGTCACATAACTGCTGAGAGTCTGAGGCAGGTTGGACAGCAGTTGTCCTGACTGCCCCTCTGGCACTCTACCCTCAAGGCGACCGAAGATGATCTCCCCAGGTGGAGCCATCCTCCCCTGCCCCCTCCTCTTGCCTAAAAAGATGTAAGAAAAGCTTGATATATTTTTTATATACTTGTATATGTACATGCTTTGTGTTTGGACAAGACTGGTAAGACTGGAAATGCGGAGAGGACAATGCTTTTCCCTCTTCTCTTTATATCCCCAGCACTTACCACAGTAGCTGGCCCTAAGAAGGTGTTTAATAATTGTCTGTTCATTGATTGGTTTTTGCTAAGAAAAAGCACTGGACCTGAGCTGTGTACTATATCTGAGGCCCAGAAAAGTGAAGCGATTTGTCTAAAGTCTCTTAGCTAGTACGGGTCACAGGTGGCATCTAAATGTAGTCCTCCCTGATATGAATTCGTCTCTATTCTGTACAAAGCACTACCCCTGAGGACTCAGCCAACCCATGTGGTCTTTCATTGGTGCAGCCATCAAACCCTTGCCAGAAAGTCAGACCTTCCAGAGCTCTCTTGCCTGGCATTGCCTTCAAGAACCCAGAGGAAATGCAAAGTGACAAAACCATTTTAGGTGGAGTCTGAGGACCTCAGCTGGCATCCCAGCATTGACACTATTTGTGTGATCCTCGATTGGGCTAGTAAAGAGAGGAGGGAGCCTCTGCCAGTCTCAGCATAAGGCGAAGGCTCGGACTTCTCAGTTTGGGGAAATTTTCAGAAGTAAGTAATTGTTATTTCTCTGGGCAAAATAAAACAAATGAACAAACAAAACCAAGACAAATGAAATCCTTTGTTTGAGACCTAGTGACTTGTCAAAACCTACGGGGAAATGGCCTCATCCTCTTCCCTTTCTTGTTAAGATTTTGTGACCCAGGTACTAAGGGTGGAGATGCGCAACTGCTGAAAGAGACTTGGGAAGAAAAGATCCATGTGCATTAGCCCTAGCTGGGCTCTATGCCTCCCACACAGCCTGGTTTTTTCAGTAAATATCCAAACAGGGCTTGGCTTCCTCAAAATCTGGGCAAGAAACAGCTTGCAGAGAATTTTAGTGACTTCAGTGCAGGTAACGAGGACAGAAGGTTATTTTTCTCCCCACTGTTCCTCATTATTTGTCCTGAAATCCAGAGTGCCTCACCCTGCCCTCCCCCCAACACACACACACACATGCACACACACACACACACACACACACACACAAGCATATACATCTTTGAGACAAATGCAGGCTCTGGCAGAAAATGCCCCAGACCCTGCTGTAAATGAATGCAGTCTTTAAAAGGAGAGGCCACTTCTGATGATGCTTGTATGATGCATACACTAGGGCAAGGAGCCCATCTGCTCTTATGCAGACTTATCCTCACAAGAGTTCCTAGGTCCAGAGCTGGGAGGAACCTCAGAGGCCACAAGTCCAATCTCTGTGTTTTACTGAGGCCTAGAAAGGTTAAGTCATTGGCTCAATGAAACACAAATCCTGTCAGAGGCAGGATTTGAAACCAAGCCCCCTGACTTCAGAGTCAGTTTTGAGCTGGAAGGGACCTTTGAGATCACTCTGTCCAACCCCTCCATTTTATAGGGGTAGAAATGAAGACCAAGGAAGGGGGTGATTTGCCCAGAGTCCCACAGATGCCAAGCGCCACTTGGAGATAACATTGCTCTTCACTTGTTGGAAAAAGAAATGACCAAGCATTGGGGAGGGGCAGATTATTCATCACACCTGTGTTGTAAAAAGCCTCTTGATCCATGAGTCCGCAAACCTCAGGTGGCTCCAATGTTACTAGCTTCAGTCTTTTATATGGGCCCTTTTATCTGATATTGTCATCAATCATTCCTCAGTAACACTCACCACCTTCTGCTACTTCTCCATCACCGGCTTAACGTCACAGGGTTTCAGTGCAGTGCTGGCCCCAAGCAGAAGGACCAAACGAGTCACTGAAACACTGTGTCTTCAGCATTCCCGCCCAAATGGTGTTGAGCTCGGGATTCACTAAAACCTAAGATCATTTTGCCATTTTTTAAATATAAATGGCCACATCTATGCACGTACGCATGCTTTTTGGTTTTAACTGAAATGCTAGGTATTCTCCAGAAATGCTTACACACATTTTTCCAAGGCTAACCTTTCTTGCTCTTCCTCCCTCCTTTCTCATTCTCTCTCTCTCTCTCTCTCTCTCTCTCTCTCTCTCTCTCTCTCTCTCTTCTAGGTCTAGAGCCAGAAAGGCCCTTGGAAGGCAGCTAATTCAACCTCTGGGAAACTCAGGCTGAGGGACTCAATTGACTTATTCAAGGTCACTCAGTAGTAAGAGGTTGGGTTTGAATCTAATTCCTCTGACTCCCAAACCAGGGATCTTTCCGCTGAACTTTATTGCCTTCAATGGGGCCCCGCTTGTAGGCTTCTGAGACAAGGAATGGAGTGATCCAAATGGTGTTTAATGGAAATGTTTCTTGTTGGGTCGAAAAAAAATGATTCTAATTCTAAATAGTCAGAGGACCTGGGTTCAAATCTTGACTCTAATTGTGTGACCTTCGCAAGTCCCTTTCCCTTCTGAAGTCTTTTTGCACATCTGTAAAACGTTAGGGTGGGAGTAGCTGGCCTCCAGGGGACCTTCTATCTCTAAGTCCAACACCTTGGAATATTCTAAGAAAGGATTTCAAGTGGTTTTGGGTCCTGAATGTATCATTTTGGTGAGACAGATTCTGGAAGCTGCAGGGGCATGGGGGTCTGGGGCAAAGGTTCAGAAACACAGAAACCTGCGAGGATGGGCAGCAGAGGCAGGTGGTGTAGGGTAGAGGGAACATCCCTTGATTTGTCCCCCAGAGCTCAGAGTTCTGGGCCCATCCCTAACCCAAACTCATGCAGGAACTCAAACAAGTCCATTGTTCTTGAAGATTGTCTCTCCCACTAGAGGGTGAGCTCCCGTGGGCAGAGACTGGTTGGTTTTTTGCCTTTCTTTGTGTCTCGAGCACTTAGCAGCAGAGCTGCCACACAGTGCTTCTGAAATTCTTGGTGACTGATTGTTGACTGACATGTCACCAAACCTCTCCAGGTTTCATTTTCCTCTTGGGTAAAACGAGACAGTTGGACCAAATGACTTCTAAAGTGGCTCAGTTTTCAGAGGTTCTGAAGTCTAAGGTAGCATCTCTAGTGCTGATCTCACAATCATAGCTTTGTAAAACCTTCCTTAGTCAAAGCCTTTCTTTTCTAAGCTAAGCTGTCCTGTAGACAGAAAGCTTGATTCTTCCTTCTTCTCCCTGTGTGTCCAGCTTCTCTTTCCTCCAAGCTTCCCTCATGCATCCCCTACTCTGGGATCCAAGAAGGTGGAGTCCTGTGAGGGAGGTTCAGAAAGGAATTAGGTTTGGGAAATCCTGATGGAAAATGGAATAGAGATGGGGGGTGGGCGTGGGTGGGAAGCTCAGGATCCAGCAGTACTTTGTCTCTAGCTCTGCCTCTATCTCTCTGTCTTTCTATGTTTGTCTCTGTGTCTGTCTGCTTCTCTGTCTCTGTCTCTCCCACTGTCTCTGTCTCTCTGTCTGTCTCTGTCTCTGTCTGTCTGTCTCTGTCTCTCTGATTCTCTCTCTCTGCAAAAAAAAAAAGAGGAGCCATTTTGAGAGAGATCCCCCACTATTACTTTGCCACAAGGCAGGAGGTCTGTATGACATGAGAACCCTCAGGAAGAACTGTCAGATGCCATTTCACATTTGAGTTGTTCTGTTCTTAGCAGCCTCTCAGGAAAGCTTGAGAGGTAGCCTGTGGTCATGAGAAGCCCAACGGCTTTGATGTTATAGGGTCTGTGTTCAGATCTTGCTTCATTTGATCCTGAGCTAGAAGGGACTTTAGAGACCATCTAAGCCGACCCCCTATTGCAACAATTTGGTTAGTAGCTGCTGTGGGGGTAAAAGAGCAACACAAGTCCCACAACGAGAACACTTGCAGCACAGGTTCTTTTGATCTGCTTTACTAAGGAAAGTAATGTTAGGGGGTTAACAATCTCATTTCAGTCCAACATACAAATATCATTAATTTAGTTCAGGGGGAAAAGCCAGCACCCTGAGCTTTGGAGCAAATACAAACAAGTTACAAAATATCTCATGAACAGACCGAATACAATTCGTAGTTACCAAGAAACCAATGTCTGTGTTCAGGAGCCGGAGCTCATAACAAGGGCTAGCCCAGAGTTACGTGCCACTCCTCCTGTGGCTCAGAGCCCCAGCAAACAGGTCTGTTCTCTCTTTTTATAGAGTCTTTAGCCATCATCAAACGTCATCTGAGCGACCAGAACTTAGGCTCCTCCTATTGGCTCTGGTCTTAGCAACTCCCCTTAGGACCCTGAGGGCTTCACTGCCCACATAGGCTTGGCACCTAGTAGATAGGGGTTTGGGACTGGGACTTTGCACCTAGTAAGGCTCAATCAAAGACACTTAATTAATTTGTCGTTCTAAAACAGTAAAAAAAGTCCCAACTTAATTGATATTACACCCCCTCATTTCACAAAATGGGAAACTGAGGCTCAGGGAGGTAAAATGATTAAGAATCACAGGGTTGTTGTTTTAGAGCCGGGAGGGGCTATCGAAGTCACATAGCCCGACATCCTCATTATGTGGATGGAGAGGTTGAGGCTAGACCATCGAAATTGACTCCGATTTGAACCCAGGATCTTCAAACTCCAAATCCATCAGTCTTTCTCTTGTATGGTTGCCTTGGCCAGATGAGCCTCAGTTTCCCCATGTAATGTGGGGGCATCGTATTACAGCAGCTCCACTGACCTTTCTGTCTACAGGTCCATGATCCTGGTCTTTAGACATTTTCAAATAATCACAGAACTTCGTGTTGTTGTTCTAGATTCAGGATTCCAGCCATGCAGAGAACTCCCAGTGTGGAAACTTCCTTCACCAAATGGAGAAGGCCGTTTATCTAGAACTGAGAGTCTTAGATCAGATGTTCTGAACCCAGAGTCTGAGGCCTTTCTCCCCAACCTAATATTAATCACTATATTTCAGTATAATGGTTTCCTACTTGTATTTTATTTTATTCATTTAAGAACATGGTTCTGGGAAGGGATCCAGGGCTTCAGCAGCCTGACAGACAAAGGGGCCCAAAGAGCCCCCCATCTGAAGAGCCCCAAGCCCTGAGGGAAGACCTGACCAGTCCAGAGTCCCAGAGCAGGTGATGTTGGAGGCAGGAGGCACACCTGCCTTCCCAGCTTCCAGACCTGTTTTCTGCCCCATTCCAGGCTAACACTCTGAAAATAAAAACTTCATGTAGTCCATATAAAAAGTAGTGTTAAGTGTGTCATTGCTATCCATCTTGCAACCTGGAGAGTTTCCCATGAGTATTTAAAAAAATTAATTTCATTCTTTTGCCCCTTTCTGACTTTTGCCACAAGGTCTGAGCTGAGCTTTCCTTTATGCTTAAAGAAGCTCGTTTACCTCCTCCTGCCCTGAAGGAATGGGAGTCCTTAATTAGGCACCGATTCATCATCAGTCCCAGTTTAGGGTCTGGGCATGGCAGAGGCCACCATGACAGCCAGGGCCTTCAGAATGAGCTCTGGTCAGGGCCACACCCTGGCTGTTTTTGGGAGGGCTTCTTGAGCTACACTGATAGGTCAGGACACAAGCATCAAGCTATGTTTTACGAGCTTTTTATTTTAAGAACTCTCTTGGCAATCTCTGACTTCAAGGTAAAGCTCCAGGAGCCTCCTGGTATCCTCAGGGCCATGTTCTGGGTTCTGGCTGCAGCTGCTTTTTTGAGTTAGCTCAAGCACCATCATGGTGCCATTTGGGCAGCACCTGAAGGCTTGGTGCTCGAAAGGACTTGGGTCACTGTCTAGACCAAGGCCTTCATTTTACTGAGGCCAGAAAGATCCCCAAGTAGAAGAGCTGGGACCTGAACCCAGGACCCCAACTCAAGATGTGTCTTGATTCTAACTGTTCTCTGCCCCCTCTCCTTTTAACACAGTTTCCTGGGAGCAGTGGAGAGTAATCACACACAGCCCCAGAAGGAAGGCACTGAAAGGGACCTTAGAGAGAACATACAGCCTCCCTGGCCCAATTCATAGGTGAGGAAAAGGAGATCTAGGAAGGGAGGTGATTTATGAGAGCTATTGTTAGTTAATGGCAGAACTGCCGACAGAATCCAGCCCTTCTGGCTCATCATTCATCTTCTCGACAACCTCCCCACCTTCTCCAGGAAGCCTTGCCCAACCCCTCTTAATTTCGGCACCTTCCCTCTGCTCATTATTTGTCCGTCTACCGTTTGCTTTGTATGTATTTGTCTGGGCGCTGTCTCCCCGTAAAACTATGAACTCTTTGAGGGCAGTAACTGTCTTTCACCTCTTTTGCATCCCCAGTGCTTAGCACAGTGCCTGGCACACAGTAGGAGCCTAATAAATGTTTATCAAATGAGTGAATGATTATCTCCTATACGCGCTGTCTGTAGTTTGTTTGGACATATCTGTACATTCTTCCCCCCATTAGACTGTGAGCTCCTTGGGGGCCGGGACTCTCTTTTGCCTCTTTTGCATCTCCAGCACTTAGGACAATTCTTGGCACAGAAGAGGTGCCTAATAAATTCTTGTTGACTGACTGACTGACTGACTGACTAGATGCTCATTCCCTCCAGGTTTCTTCAGATCAGGTCAGAAATGATCTGGCTCCGCAGAGGACCATTTCCATGCTAAGGTCCAGGGGCACCTGGTTGGTCTTTGCATTTTCCATCACGAGGGGCCAGAGCCTGTGTCTTCCCACACAGTCAAGGCACACATGCCTAGGTCCTTGGTAGAAACCAAGTCCAGCAGATCAGAGAGACCAGCTTCTATAGGCGTGTTGCATGCCCTTCGCTTAAGTCTCTGTGTTTGGCAACAACAATCTCCTTTTGAGACTGATCTGAAATAATTTTAAATGTCATATCATTAAGCTTTGTAGTTTGCTGTTGTTCCATCATGTCTGACTCTTTGTGACCCATTTGGGGTTTTCTTGGCAAAGATACTGGAGTAGTTTGCCATTTCCTTCTCCAGATAAGGAAACTGAGGCCAACAAGGTTAAGTGACTTTCCCAGGGTCACACAGCTAGTAAGTGTCTGAGGGAGGATTTGAACTCAGGAAGATGAATCTTCCTGACTCCAGGCCAGGCCCTTTGTCCTAGTTGCCACTTAGCTGCCAGGGCAGAGGAAAGAAGGAAAGCAAACATGCCCTCCCTCCCCTGAGGTGGGCTCAGCAGTATGGTAAAGTGTGAAGACAACATAAAGAAGGGAGGAATAAGGCAGCCCTTGGAGACCAGCCCACCCACGACTTTGGTTAGTCAACCTAAGGTCCCCTTTATGACCATTTTTGAGCATTGGAGGCGACCAAGACAGAGCTGGTGAGGAAAGACAGTGAGTAAGCTCTACTTATCTCATTAAAGAATACAAAGGAAAGACTTTTATTCTGTTTGCCTCTTAAAGTTGTGGTTTCCTCCCTCCCCACCCCACCCCCTTAAGACTTCTGCTGTGCTCCCCAGGCAATTGATTTCCAAACCCACCAAGTGGGAGGGATAATAAATGAATCTTTCCAGATCCCCAATTCTGTCTAGACCCCAGTTCCCTCATCTGTAAAATTAGCCCTGGGCAAGTCACTTCACCCTGCTTGCCTTGGTTCCTCGTCTGTCAAACGAGCTGAAGAAGGAAATGGCAAACCACTCCAGTGTCTCTGCCAAGAAAACCCTGAATGGGGTCACAAAGAGTGGGACATGACTGAACAACGACTGAACTGAATTGAAATCTAAAGTCTGGGAAATCTTTTAAAACTTATTTTGATAACTATTTCAAAATCATTGGTTTCCCTTGTAATCCCATGTATTTTACTTCGTGTATTTACAAACATTATTGTGAGACACTCATAAGTTTCATCAGATTGCCAGAGGGTTAAGGAGTCAGATAATAAGATGATCTTTGAGGCTCTTCCCAGCTGGAAAGTCTCCGTATGTATGCACAAATCTTCTATTTCTTCCTAGAGAAGAGGAATATTCAGCATGGCCTCCTTCCTGAATGTCAGGAAGCCATGTGTTATGTAAATCAGAACCTATGTAAATGGCGGTGGTTTTCATGGAAGTCCAAGTACGCAGGGACTTTCACATTAAGAAAGAGATTGTGAGGCCAGATTCTTCACTGCCTTAGTCACCATGGATCTCTCTCTGGGACTTAGAGCCCCTCCCCTTTATTTCCTAGGCAGTAAGTGACAGCAGCTTGGCTCCCAGCCACCCCACGCAGAGGGAAGTACAAACACTATGACTACCTCCATTTTACAGGTGAGGGAACAGATTCAAAAGAGTGAAGCAACTTGCTGAGGATCCCCCAATGGACAATGGCCAGAGCAGGGATTGGAACAGAGACTTCCCCAGACTTGGGCTCCAGTGCTCTGGGCTCTTTGGGAAGAGCTGGAAACTCCCAAGGTCAAGACTATGTCTTACACCCCCATGTATGTGGGCAATGGCTGGCCCCTTTCATTCAATCCAAGAATTCTCAAGGCCACTTAGTTACTTGGAGGTTTGCAGAGCCCTGTGGAGCAAAGCTATGAGGTATGTGGAATGGGTATGTTCATTCTCGAGTCGCTACCAACTACAGTCATGATTGCTGACCAATGCATAGCACTCTCAAGTTTACAAAATGCTTGATGATCTCACAGTACTGAGGCACTGTGGGTACTCAAAGAATTTTGATCCCCACGTTGCAGGTGGGGAAACTAAGGCCCAGAATATTGCAAAAGGTGCAGAATATTGCACAGCTAACGGCCAAGATTAAAATCCAATCCAAGAAGTGCATCCTTCTTGCACCCTTGTTTTTGCTTTTCTGAGCATCAGAACTGCAGATGTGGAATGCTAATGCTTTCATTATGTTGCATGAATTCAAGAGGATCTCATCTTAAGTATGTAAAGCTGTGCCACCAGCCACGTTCAAACCCAGGGAATCAGAGGAAATGCATAATTTATTTCAGAAACATTCACTTTAACCTCTTCCTGCCTGCCCCTCTGCCCTAGAGATATGACCAGGTCCTGGAGAAGTCCTCAGGCTTGGGGGTGTGGGGAGGAGGCAGCTTTGTCAATGGGGAGGGGACCATGCACAGCTCTGACCAGCATCCCCCCCACCTCTACTACCAGCTCAGCTGTCATCCTCGTGCCTTCTTCCCTTTGTTTAGCTCTGTCTGCTCCCCTTTCAACATGTAACTGGGTCAAAAATCCAGGAGGGAAATGAATATTCTTCAAGGACACAAATTCCAATATTCTGCATAAATGGGAAAACCAGAGGGGGTTATAGTTCTGTAGTAGGGAAAGGCAATGTGCAAATTTTAATTTAAAGGAGGAAAATTACATCAGAAAAGCAACATGATGTGATGGTTCGAAAACTGGCTTCAAAGTCAGCAAAACATGGATTCAAGTCCTCTGATCTATACTGGCTGTGTGATCTTGGGCAAGTCACTTAACCTCTAAGGACTTTGGGCAATATCTGTAAGGCTAGAAGATGCAGAGAAGGTGCTAACCTACACTGGTAGATGGTGCTTCCATACTCGCGGCTGCTCCACCAGTGGAATCCTCTGTCTGATCCAAAAATTCCATTGAATGTAAAGCTTGGACATCTCTTCTTGCCCAAACTTTACTTTGACCTCTCAACTGGCCTCTGTCATATCATTAACTGCTAATGTTTATTACTCAATCAACAAGCATTTATCTAGTGACTATTATAGATCAGGCACTGGGCTTATACAGAAAGACAAAAATAGTTTAGCTTCTGCCCTTCAGGAGCTTACATTCTAGGGGAGAGGGCATGACAATATGTACCCATGTAAATAAATACAAAATAAATAAATAATGATTCTGAATGCGTGTGTGTATGTAAGTATGTCTGTGAAAGAGTGTGCATATATGGGTGTGGATGCACTTTAGGGAATCAGGAAAGACTTTCCTTGGAAGAAGGGGTGGTTTTGTGTATAGCCTATGTCAAAATGCTTGCTTCTCAATAAGGGGGGGAAGAGAGGGAGGGAGAGAATTTGGAACTTAAAATTTGAAAAAAAAAGAGAATGTTAAAATTGTTTTGTGTGTAATTGGGAAAAAATAAAATATTAAACAAGAAAAAAGGGAGGGTTTAAGTTGAGTTTTGAAGGAAGCCAAGTCTTTGAAGGAGATGGAATGATGAGGGAAAGTATTCTGGGCAGGGGGTCACCCCTCAAGGAAAGGGGCAGAGAGAGAAAATGGATGGTGACACATGGGGAGAATGCAAAACAGGCAGACACTGGATAGAAGACTGGAAAAGAATATTCTCCTGGTAAAAAGGAAAATGGGGAGTTATAATGGATATGCAGGGAGTAAGTGCTAAGTAGCCAGTCAGTCAATACCCATGTGTTAAGCACCAACTGTATGCCAAGCACTGTGCTTGGTGCTGGGGATACAGATGAGATTGAGCTCACACTTGAGGTCAAGGGGTAAGGAGCTTATCATCTACCAGAAGGATGCAATGTTTTTAGAAATAAATAAACAGAAGAGAAATACAAAATAAATACAGAGTGACTTGGGGAACAAGGGGTAACGACTGGGGCAAGCAGGGAAGACTGTATGGAGGAGGTGTCCCTGAGGGAGTCTATATTCATATAAAGAAATACTTTGGCTTATGACACCATTTACAAATCTGGGAGAATCTGAACCACTCTCTGGCTTCCTAGGACTGGCCTTTCCATCTGTGTAGCCCTTGCCAGTACCCTTCCCTTTTTGGGAACCCTCCATAGCATTGATTTTCCTTGCTCAATGCTTCTAGCTCTGTAGTTCTCCCGAGCCTATCTGCCTGTGATATTGGAAGCAGGAAACCAGTGTAAAGAATCTGAATGAGACACACACAGCCCAAGCCCCCCCCCCCCCATACACATACCTGGCCCTCTTCTGCATCTGGCCAGATGTACTCCCTGACATGTACTCTTTGAGCCAGATCCAGCGACATCGGCCTCCTGGCTGTTCCATCAACAGGATGCTCCATCTCTCACCTCTGGACATTTTTCTGGCTGTCCCCCTCCCCTGAAATGCCCTCCCTCCTCTGATCTGACCATTGACCTCCCTGGCTTCCTTTAAGTCCTAACTAAAATCGTACCTTCTCCGGGAGCCTTCCCCAATCCCTCTTAATTCCAGTGCCTCCCCAGTTGTCCTGTACATCTTTTACTTTGTATATAATTGCAGATTGTCTCCCCTCCTCCTCCTTAGATTGTAATTGCCTTGAGGGCAGGGATTGTCTTTTGCCTCTTTTTGTATTCTTATTGCTTAGTTCTGTGTCTGCCACATAGTAGGCACTTAATAAATGTTTCCTGAATTGAACTGAACCTAGGCTTGCCTACACTGACCCGGCAAAATATAGGAATCTCCTGGCCCTGCACTGACCTAAAATATTGCCCAGGCTTAGCTACTGTACTCTGACTAAGTTGCAGATGGCACATAGTAGGCCCTTATTAGATGCTTGTTAGTTGGTTGATGGATGTACCCTGTGCCTTGGGAGGCAGAGCTGCACCCTTGTCCCCTCAATTGTCCTTCCATAGCACCCCATTGGAATACTTCTCCAATGTGTCCTTGAATTCCCTGGTCGGATCTCCAGGCAGTGTCAGCCACTCTCAGGTTCCAGAGTGCCCTGTTGGTCTGCTCTCCTCAAACTATAGCTTGTGAGCCCCCATCAGTGAGACCCCCTTTAACAACTGCCCTATATTTACTTTTTCCATGATTGTTTCACACTAAGTACCTTCCCTTATGTGAGTTCAAATAACAGTGTATTGATTTTAGTATTATTGGCTAGCTTGCCTCTTCTATTAAAACTCGTCCCCAAGAAGCAGCCACTACAAACTGGCATGGTGTATTGTCTAACTGGATCCTCACAACATCCAATAGTGGAGGCATCTTCATGTCCATTTTACAGGTAAGAAAAGTGAGGTTTAGAAACATGAAGGGGTCACAGAACAAGGAGCCAGCAGTGGTGAGATTTGAATTCAATCATCTCTTCCATAAACGTCCAACTCTGGAATTCATCATGCTTCTTCTACTGATGCCATAAATTATGATTTCCCAACAAGTATCTGGAGAGCTTTGGTGCTTCTGTGAGTCACCATGGCCCAGATTTCTTCACTTCCCTTTGCCTTTTCTGAGGGGTGGTGGGGGTGATGATAATTGTGGCAGAGGCAAAAGGGAAGAGCAATGACTGTGGGTGTTTATCCACATGAAATCAGGTATGTATGGGGGTGGATTGATGGCCAATCATTCTGGCTGGTGGCCATGGACAGTCAAGTCAAGAAGGCTCACCTTAGTGAAAGACAAGGACCTTGGAAGGGATCTAAACAATCAGTGCAAAATCTAGGTACTGTATGATAGGGGAGAGACAGAGAGAGAGAGAGAGAGAGAGAGACAGAGAGAGAGACAGAGAAAGACAGAGAGAGACAGAGAGAGAGAGACAGAGAGAGACAGAGAGAGACAGAGAGGGACAGAGAGAGACAGAGAGAGAGACAGAGAGAGGACTGAGGACACTGCTGTACATTTGGTTTGACATAGATTGGCTTTCTCTACTAGTGGACTTTTGGACAATCACAAGTACTCAGAGACCCTTACTTTTGGAAGAGACTGATCTTGACTCCTTTTGTCTTCAGCTATTAAGATTTTAGAGAGATCGGTTACTGAACAGATTATTTTGAATACCTAGAGTATGTAGAATACTGCATTAGGTGTTGGTAGAGGACATGGCAGAGAACACAGAATCCTGGAATCACAGAATCTTCAAGTTTGAAGGGACCTCGGTGACCACTGGGTCCAACTCAAAACTTCCCAACCCTTCCACATTTCAATACTTTTCCTCTGTTCATTATTTCTAATTTATCCTATATCAAGCTTGCTTTGTGTATATTGGTTTGCAGCCTAAATGCCCCGCATTAGACTGCAAGCTCTTTTGCCTCCCTTTTTTGTATCCCCAGCAGTTAGCATAGTGCCTGGCACACAGAAGGTGCTTAATAAATGTTCATTGATTGATTGGCTGAAAAGTGCCTCCTGAAGCATGTGGTACAATGGATAAAGAAGTGGCCTTTTGATCATTTTGACTTTCATGAATATCTGAGTTCAAATTCTGCCTCAGGCTCTCTCTCTCTCCATCCCTCAGGGCCTTCAGCTCATCATTTGAGAGTGTTGGATTCAGTCGCCTCTAGGCCTCTACGGTCCTTTCCAGCTCCTAGTCCTTTATCCTGTGACCTCTGGAGGAATCCTATGGCCCTTTTGAGGCCCTGTGACGCCAATTCTGGATCCCCCGATTGTTATGACATTTATCTTTTCTTTAAGATGAAGCTTCTCTTAAGCTTCTAATCTAGTTGGGAAGGCACGCCATAAAAATCAATCCTGTGAAGTCCATCAGTAAGTCAGTCAACTAGCATTAGTTGACCCAGTTGACTCATGTCCCGTGAGGGACATGTTGACAGAATAAATACCTATGATCCAACTACCAAGATCCTCCACATCATTTACTTTCAGAAATCCTTCTAGGGCTGTGAATGGGACAATCATAGAAGCTTTGTTCACCAAAGTTATAACAACCATAAGAACTCAACAGAACTTTTAAGGAATTATGGTCAGAATATTAAATTCTGACTCCTCTAAATTCAGCATCAGAGGATTACTTTTGAAAAAGGCAGGATAAGTCCTTTGTAAAGAAAGATAACATTCCATCACTCCAAGCTTCTCCATTTTTTCCAATGATTAAGACATGATTTAATGGGATCTCTGCACCAAGAAAGAGAATTTGGGAATTGCGTTTGATTATTTGCACTCCTTGCTTCCCTAAGCATTCATCTTCCTTGAATTCATTATCTTGTTTGTTGGTTTTAATAATTTTTAAGTTATTTTATGTTCTTAGAGGAGGTGCCTCTTACAACATCTCCATGTAATTCCAAAATCCTTCAGAAGAGGAAAAAAAAACAATACACTTAGCCAAACACCAGGCCTGGTGATGTTTCATTACTAATTAATGGAAGCACAAATACCACAGACTGACTGTGCGTTGGGACATTATGCTTTCAGAAAGGAAATAGCTTTGAAAAATGAGCCCTCCACCAAAGTCTGTCAGGCAGTCCTTGGAAGGTCCTGTATGGAAGATTGTCTTCCTTTGAAATGCGCCCATATAGCCCACCATCTGACTCCCCATAAAGTAGAGAAGTAGGAGTAAAGTGTTGAAATCTGGTAGGTGCAGGCCATTTTTGAGCTTTCTGACCTTTTGGGGAAGGGGGAGTATTACAGCGCTGATCTAGGAGATGCCACTCAACCTGGATCTTAAAGGAATTTAGGATTTTACTAGGTACAGTCAAAGTAAGAAGAAAGCGTGCTTTAGGAATGGGGAATAGCTTTTTCAAAAGCATGGAGGCAGAAAATGGATGGTCATTTCTAATGACCCGCAGGCCATTTTGGCAGGTATTTAGAGTAGGTTAAGAAGAGTATTGCAGAATAAGCCCCAAGAGGTCAGCTGAAGCCAGTCTGTAAAGGACTTGGCATATCTGACAGGAGATTGTATTTGAGCTTAAAAGTAATTGGAAGCAACTGAAGCTTCTGCAGCAACAACTATTTCAGGGCCATCCTTTAGGAAATCACTTTGGTAGCAGTGGGGAGAGGGGAGAGACTGGAGACAGGGAGATGCTTGGGAGGCTCAGGTGATGAGTCCTGAGCTAGGGTGGGGGCCTTGGGAGTGCTGGTAGGGGGTGGATGATAAGCAGCTCTGAGAAATATGCTGGAGGCGTGGTGAATAAAAGAGCTGGTATCTTTATTTTTTAGGACTGTTTTTCTGTTTTTTTCTTTTTCTTTATTTTATTTTTAATATGTGGGATAAAACAAGCATTTCTATACCACAGAATAATAATGATAATTGCACAGGGAGCTGCAGATCAGTTCTGCACACCTTGTCATTCCCTTTGACCTGCCATGTAACAATCAGGTCTCTAGAAACTCGAAGAACTTTGGCCTCCTGTTACTTTTCCTAGTTTCAATTTCTCCATTTTGAGTAATCAATTATGCAGATGACAACTCCACGACCATTAATAAAGCACTCTCTTTTACTAAGAGAGCCAAACTAATAGCACAAGCATTTTATTAAGACATAAAGGAAATGTACCTAACAGGAGAGACTTAATTAGCAGGATCTTCTCCATCCCAACTCAAATAGATGGATCCCTCTCCATAGTTCTGAATTAGTGGAGAACTGATGAGGGGTTTGGGGTAACTGGCTGGTAGGGGAGAAACAGTGACTGCTTAGAAACCTTTGAGTGGCTGTGTTAGAGATGAAAAGATGAGCAGAAAGAAGGAAGAACAAATTTGGGGTAGGCGTGGTTTAGGATCTTGTGGTCCCATACTTTCAGTTTAGCCTATCTGTCTGTATGCTTGAGGACTTAATGTCCGCTGCCTCTGTTTCCTTCCTCTCCCATGTGGAAAAAATGGATTCTCTCAGCATTAACTAGCTTCCTGACTGGGAAAGTCCAATGGAGCTACTTCCTATGGATCAGAACTCCAACCATAACTTGATAAGCTTGATCAGCTGGAGCAAGATTGGCCCAAAGTTCAGGAATTAACTCTTCCAGCTCCTTTGAAGCCTCCTCATGTCATGGAAGTGACCTGAAGCTCTTGAAGGATGTGTCAAAGGGCAGTGGGCCCTGCCACACTGGTGTGGCAGGCCCAGGGAAGGACCATATGCCTGAGATGACATAGAGCTATATTTAGAGTAACTCACGACCAGGTTGGCTTTAAGGGGATAAAATCGGAGGCCATGAAAATGCTTCAAGAGCATCCCAAAGTTCTCAGAAGGCTGGCCTGTGTTGGTAAAAGGGTGTGTGTGTGTGTAAGGGATTAGCTGGATACTTGGATATTCTCCCATTTTGCTCATGCTCACATTCCAAAGATATCTTAGATGTCGGGGCAAAAAGAAACAAGTGCTTCTGTGGGACTGCCACTCATTCGTCTATTCTAAAGGTGGTGATATGGGGCAAAGTTTCACCTGGGCAAAGGTAGGGGGAAAGGTTGAGTCTATACATTTATTGAGTAACTCTTGACAATAGAGTTAAGGTTAGAATTGGACCTTACTTACAGGCTTGGCAAGGGTTGGGGGGAGGGTGGGCAGCCTGTGTTCTCCTCCCACCCAGGCAATTCCATAATCTCCAACTCAGAGTAGGAAGAAGCCATATACTTCAACCTAGTTCACTTTATAGTTATAGTTCACTTTAACCACACCTTAGTTTAGCCATCTATAAAATAAGGAATTTGGGTTAGATCCTAGGAATATTAACCTTTCAGTGTGTGTTATGGATCTTTTTGGCCATCCTCAGAAGGATGTTTTTAAATACATGAAATAAATATATACATATGTATTGTGTATATGTGTGTATTATCTATCTATCTATCTATCTATCTATCTATCTATCCATATACACAGAGAGATGGAGGGAGAGAGAAGGAGAGAGAAAGAGAGAGAGAGAGAGAGAGAGAGAGAGAGAGAGAGAGAGAGAGAGAGAGAGAGAGAGAGAGAGAGAAAGGAAAGAGAAGAAAAAGAATAAAGGAAGGAGGGAGGGAGGGAAGAAGGAAGAGAAAAGGAAAAGGGGTGGGGTCAAGGGGTAGAGAGCTGGCCACCTATGAGGAGTAGCTGGGGAGGTGAAGGGAAATTCGTTGTTTACCAGCACCTTCCTTGCCAGTAATTTCATTTCTGCAATCCCTTGTCATCTGCATATGCCTCAGTGAAACAGAAACTTGTTTTGAAATCAACTCGCCTTTGCAATTGAAACAGATGCAAACACCTTTGCTCATTGCAGCTGGTGCCCGGCAAACATACATCACCTCATGGCTGGATCAGTCCAGATAAGCATGGCTGGCAGGACAGGTCTGCTCCTCCCTTGGGGAAAGGTATTTCATTTTGCCTCTTGGCGATGAGCACCCCTAGACAACTCTGTCTTATACCTGAGTTTAGGGGTTTAAAATCTGAGGGTCCAGGGTCAGTTCCTGCTCTTCCAGAAGCTCACAGGTATGTTTTCACTCCCTACAGGGGGCTCATTTCCAACTGAGGACTCCTGGGAGCCCTTCCTCTGGTAAAGGCCCATATAAGAATCACAGAGCCCCAGGACAGACCTAGCCAGGACTGAGGTGGCCTCCAGCGTAAAACATGCCTGACCAGGGTTCCCTTTGACAGCACACCTAATGGAGGGAGGGGTTTCATCCAGCATCTTCCGGAAGACATCTGGTGAGAGGGCTGGGAAGCTGCTTCCTCCAGGCGGGCTGCCCAGGACACTGGGGGCCAGCTTTCATTCCCAGGAAAGATTTTCTGGACATCAAGCCTCCATTTGACTCCCTGTAAGTGCTCGAGAAACTCCTGGTTCTTCCCTCAGGGGCCAAACAGAGGAATCTACATTTTCTCCTAGGAGATCATCCACATGCAGCATAACTGAAGGAAGGGAGAGCAGAACTGGGGGTCCCAGGACTCAGGTTTTAATGTGAGTCCTTCCATTTCCTATTCTTATGACCCTACCCATGTCCCTTCACCTCTGTCTGTCTGTTTCCACATCTGTAAAATGAGGTTAAACCAGGTGGTCTCTGAAATATCTTCTAGCTCTAGATAGAGGATCATGTTTCTCCCTCCCTCCCCCGACTTCATGTTCTTGTCTCCAGGCTAAAGAGCCCCATATTTCCTTCAACCAGTCCTCTTATGACATGGACTCAAGGCTCTTCTCCATCCCGGCTGCCTTCTTCTGGATGTTTTCTCATCAATCCATGTTGTCCTGACTTTTGTCTTGCCACTGGACTTTGATGACTCTGGAAGAGAGAGTGAGGCTGAGGACTTTGGGCAGCTCTTCCTCACCTCGATCCAATTCCTGCTCAAGTCAAGATCCCATGACATCATTGGTCCTCTCTGAAAATGAAGGGTGAACAGCAACATCAATTCATGTACCTTCTAACAGGGCTGCTTATAACTGAAAACAGCCTTCTAGACGTGTTCTGCCACGGGCAGCCTGCAACGGGACTCTCACCTCCTTGTTCTTGGGAATTGTGCCTCTTTTGATGGAGCGCAGTAGCTCTTTTAGCTGCCGCATCATACTCCGGACTCATACCGAGTTTGCAGTCCACTAAACCCCCCAGATCCTTTTCAGACAAACTTCAGTATAATCATGCCTCTCTTATCTTGATAATGTTAAGACAATGTTTAGAAGCTCAGTGTAAGACCTTACCTTGATCCCTATCAAACCCCATCTCATCAGATTTAGCTCAGAATCCTGGGCTTTCAAGTTCTTTTTATTAATTAATTAAGCAATCAATCAATCAATTCATCTATTTAATTTTTTTGATATGTATGTATATGTATGCAGAAATGTATATATGTGTATATATACATGTAGTGTGTGTGTGTGTGTGTGTGTGTGTGAGGAAACCTGAGGTGTTGAACAGATCCCCTTCTTGGAAATGGTTTCAATTCCTTTTCTGCTGCTAAACAGGCCTTTGTCCAAATATCCTCAAATCCTGCTCCAGTTCTGAATAATCACTAGCTGGCTGTTGAAACTGTGATGCCAGAAGAGACTCTGTTAACAATTCAGCCCCTCTGCACATAGGACTGTGCTGGGGGCAGGAATTGCCCTTCAGCCAGACCCGTACCTGAGCAAACCCACTGCACACAGGGGAAGAGAGCTTAAGACCTTCTTTTGTACCCACCTTGTATTCTTCTTGGTTTTGTTTTGTTTGGTAACAAGGGTCTTGACAGATGCAATGTTCAGAGAGAGTGAGTGTCATTATCTTCCTTGACCTTAAGGTTGGGGAGGAAGCATCAGAAAGTGACTTTTTGACAAGGCTCTGTCATCCTGGGGGACTCCAAGATGTTTCGGGGGATCCATGAGGTCTAAACTACTTTCATAATAATATTAAGACATTTTCATTTCTAATAATGTAAATTTTGATGGTTGTAACCCACAGAAACAAAAGCTCTTGAGGGGGGTGGTTCTCAATAATTTTTTTCAAACTTTTAAAAATAATATTTTATTTTCCCCCAATTACATGTTAAAATAATTTTAAGTTTTGAGTTTCAAATTCTACCCCTTCCTCCTTCCCTCCTGCCTGAGATAGTAAGCAATCCGATACAGGTTATACATGTGCAATCATGTAAGACATTTCCATATTAGTAATTTTCTACAAGAAGACTCAAACAAAAAAGAAAGAGAGAACAAACATGAAAAATAGTGTGCTTCGGTCTATATTCAGACAAAATGAGTTCTCTCTCTGGAGGCAGATACCATGTTTGATCACAAGTCCTTTGGGATTGTCTCAGATCATTGTATGGCTGAAAATAACTAAACCATTCAAAGTTGATCCTCCTACAACACCGTGTATGATGTTCTCCTGGTCCTGCCCACTTCACTTCACATCAGTTAGTGTAAGTATTTCCAGGTTATTCTGAAATCATCTGAAATGATGTCACTTCCGTGAGGGTTCTTTGCAGAGTCTTAATCGGAAACCTTTTAGTCCCTGAGGCAGTGGGGCTGAATATGATGAGTAATGAACCTTGAATCCAAGGACCCAAGTTCAAATTTGAGTTCGATGATTTGGCACGCCAGATCTTGAATCTTCTGTTTTTATTCTTAATTTTCTTCCTCTATAAAAGGAGGGGATTAAATAGAGTAGGAGCTCCACACCTGAGGCCCATGGATCTATTTCATGGTGTCCGTGAATTTGGTCAAGGAAAAAATGCATCTTTATGTTCATTTTTTTTTTTTACTTTCTAATTTAAATTTATTTATTTGACATATTTAGTTTTCAGCATTGATTTTCACAATAGTTTGAATTACAAATTTTCTCCCCATTTCTACTCTCCCCCCCACTCCAAGATGGCGTATATTCTGGTTGCCCTGTTCCCCAGTCAGCCCTCCCCTCTATCACCCCCCTCCCCTCTCATCCCCTTTTCCCTTCCTTTCTTGTAGGGCAAGATAAATTTCTATGCCCCATTGCCTGTGTATCTTATTTTTTAATTGCATGCAAAAACTTTTTTTTTTGTTTTTGAACATCTGATTTTAAAACTTTGAGTTCCAAATTCTCTCCCCTCTTCCCTTCCCACCCACCCTCCCTAAGAAGTCGAGCAATTCAACCTAGGCCACATGTGTATCATTATGTATAACCCTTACATAATACTCATGTTGTGAAAGACTAACTACATTTTGCTCCTTTCCAACCCATTCCGCTTTATTGAATTTTCTCCCTTGACCCTGTCCCCTTTCCAAAGTGTTTGTTTTTGATTACCTTCACCCCCATCTGCCCTCCCCTCCATCATCCCCCCCCCCTTTTATTTTTTTTTTCTTCCTCCCTCTTCTTTCCTCTGGGGTAAGATACACAACTGAGTATGTATGGTATTCCCTCCTCAGGCCAAATCTGATGAGCGCAAGGTTCACTCATTCCCCCCTCACCTGCCCTCTCCCCTCCTCTCACAGAACTGCTTCCTCTTGCCACCTTTATGTGAGATAATCCGCCCCATTCTATCTCTCCCTATCTCCCTCTCTCAGTATGATGCTCTCTCATCCCTTAATTTCATTTTATTTCTTTTAGATATCTTCCCTTCATCTTCAACTCACCCTGTGTCACACATATATATACACATAGATATATACATACACATTCACTTATATATATACATAAACATATATATATATGCATATTCCCTTCAGCTACCCTAATACTGAGGTCTCATGAATCATCCATGTCCTCTTTCCACGTAGGAATGTAAACAAAACAGTTCAACTTTAGTAAGTCCCTTGCAATTTCTGTTTCTTGATTACCTTTTCATGCTTCTCTTGATTCTTATGTTTGAAAGTCAAATTTTCTATTCAGTTCTGGTCTTTTCACTGAGAAAGCTTGAAAGTCCTCTATTTTATTGAAAATCCATATTTTGCCTTGGAGCATGATACTCAGTTTTGCTGGGTAGGTGATTCGAGGTTTTAATCCTAGCTCCATTGACCTCCGGAATATCGCATTCCAAGCCCTTCGATCTCTTAATGTAGAAGCTGCCAGATCCTGGGTTATTCTGATTGGGTTTCCACAATACTCAAATTGTTTCTTTCTGGCTGCTTGCAGTATTTTCTCCTTGATCTGGGAGCTCTGGAATTTGGCGACAATATTCCTAGGAGATTTCTTTTTTGGATCTATTTGAGGAGGCGATCGATGGATTCTTTCAATTTCTATTTTGCCCCGTGGCTCTAGAATATCAGGGCAGTTCTCCTTCATAATTTCTTGAAAGATGATATCTAGGCTCTTTTTTTGATCATGGCTTTCAGGTAGTCCAATTTTTTTTAAATTATCTCTCCTGGATCTATTGTCCAGGTCAGTGGTTTTTCCAAGGAGATATTTCACATTGTCTTCCATTTTTTCATTCCTTTGGTTCTATTTTATAATATCCTGGTTTCTCATAAAGTCACTAGCTTCCACTTGCTCCAATCTAATTTTTAAAGTAGTATTTTCTTCAGTGGTCTTTTGGACCTCCTTTTCCATTTGGCTAATTCTGCCTGTCAAGGCATTCTTCTCCTCATTGGCTTTTTGGAGCTCTTTTGCCATTTGAGTTAATCTGTTTTTTAAGGTGTTGTTTTCTTCAGTGTATTTTTCAGTATTTTTTTGGGTCTCCTTGAGCAAGTCATTGACTTGTTTTTCATGGTTTTCTCGCATCCTTCTCATTTCTCTTCCCAATTTTTCCTCTACTTCTCTAACTTGCTTTTCCAAATCCTTTTTGAGCTCTTCCATGGCCTGGGACCAGTTCATGTTTTTCTTGGAGGTTTCTGTTGTAGGCTCTTTGACTTTATTAATTTCTTCTGTCTGTATGTTTTGGTCTTCTTTGTCAGCAAAGAAAGAATGCAAAGTCTGAGACTGAATCTCGGTGCGTTTTCGCTGCCTGGCCATAATCCCAGCCAACTAACTTGACCTTTGAGTTTTTCAGTGGGGTATGACTGCTTGTAGACTACAGAGTTCTATGTTCCACGTTTGGGGGGGAGGTGCCAGCTCTGCCGCACCAGCACTGCTCCTTCCCCAAGGACCCCCAACCCGAACTGGGCTCAGATCTTCGGCAGGCTGTGCACCCCTGCTCTGATCCGCCACTTAACTCCTCCCACCAGGTGGGCCTGGAGCCGGAAGCAGCAGCAGCGGTAGCTGCCCCACCTCCGCTGCCCCCAGGGCTGGAAGCCGAACCGCGAACTCCTTCCACTCCCGCAGCCTCTCCCACTAACCTTCTCAGCAGTCTTTGGTGTTTGTGGGTTGAGAAGTTTTGTAACTGCCGCAGCTCACCGAATCAGGGCGCTAGGGCCCCCTCCGCCCGGCTTCTGGTCTGGATGGTCCAAGTCGCCCAGGCTGGGCTCTGCTCCACTCCATTCCCAGCTCCCAGCTCCGTGCGGGATAGACCTCACCCAGAGACCATCCAGGCTGTCCTGTGCTGGAGCCCTGCTTCCCTCTGCTGTTCTGTGGGTTCTGCTGTTCTAGAATTGGTTCAGAGCCATTTCTTATAGGTTTTTGGAGGGGCTCGGCAGGGTGCTCAGGCTGGTCCCTGCTTTCCAGCCGCCATCTTGGCTCCGCCCCTGCATCTTTATTTTCACAATACTGTGATTGCAATCTAGTATCTCCTTCAATTATTTAAAAGCTTGATTCTGAGCCGGGGTTCAAAGATTTCATCAAACCTCCAAACGGTCCACAACTCAGAGGTGAGGACCCTTGGACTGGACGATTGTCCAGGTGCCTTCGAGCTCTTGGTGTTCCACCCCTGCCGTTCTTGGTATTCTGGGGTACCAGGTATCTAGTCAGCCCACAAGGCATAGTGTCTTATCCTTCCCCAAAGTCACTTATGTATGCAGCTTCTTCGTCACAGGAAGGGACTCAGATGTGTTTATTTTGAAGCAAATAAAAGACAAAATTCTGGAGGCCACAGCAAATTCTGTTTATATAAGTAATAAAGAGGAAAATCAGGTCTTAGGAAAGTTCTACCTCATTGTCCTTGGAGTAAAACCAACCAACCAACCAAACAAATGTTGGAACTTTCCAGCTTTGCCACATGCTTACTGTGTGACTTAGGGGAGGTCACTGGCCCTCAGCTATGCAATAAGGGGTTGGACTAGATGGTCTCTCTGCACCTAGGCTATCATAAGAACATATGAAACGCTTATTCAGGATAATTGAATCTAATTGTAATCTAAAATTCCTTGGCAAGGGGACTATTTCCTAACAATGGCCCCGGGGGCCTCAAATTTCTACTTAGTCACTGAAATAAGCCCACTGCCCTTGCTTTCTGTTGCTTTCCAACATCCCTCCAGCCTCTGCTCCAAAATCGATAGTGAAAGGGCAAACCATTAGCCCTGGGGCTGGTTAAATGATGTACCAAGCTACCAAATATGGGAGGTCACATTTGAACTCGAGTCTCCCTGGTTCTAATCCTGGGAGAATCCAATTATGAGATGTTCCTCCCCCTACCACCAGGGTCCCGAATTCTGTCCTTCTTCACGGGCACATCCTGCCTGTTATCTTGTCCCTCTCAAAGAGGATGGGTTACCAACATCCACTCAATGCACGCACCATGGGGTTTTCCCATTTGCTGGCACCTGTCTCCTCTTTGGGGGAAAGTATAGGGTGAAAAGCTGAGTTGGCATCTGGCTGGCTGCTTGTGAACGGTGTGACCTCATGCATATTGCTTCAACGTTCTGGGCTCCACTTTCCTTAATGGTTAAATAGGAAGAGTTCTTGCCCTGCCTGATTCCAGAGAATAAGTTCAAATGAGATAACGCTTCATGGCCACAATCCCCATAAAAATGGCAGTCGGTTTATGAAATCAAAGAAACACTGCTTTCCTTCAGAACAATGTAGAGATACCTTTTGTTCCCATGTAACAGACACTTTGTGATAAACACCCACATAATCCTTTTCATTAAATATATTTATGGTAAAAACATGGTTTAGCAGTCATTTGTGGAAAAGATCACTGATTTTGAACCGGAAAGGAAAGCAATTGGCCAGGAGTCAGGATACTTAGGTTCAAATACCTCAGACATTTACTAGCTGTTTTACCCCAAGCACACGATTTAGCCTCTTAGGGACTCAGTTTCTCCCTCTATAAGAGGAGAGGATTGAATGGCCTCTCATGTACCTTCCAGTTCTAAATCTATGATCCTATGACTTCAGAGGTCAGCAAGTCCATTGTACAGAGGAAAAAACTGAGTCTGGCAAAGGTGAAATATTTTCCCCAAGGTCACATAAATATAGAAAATAGGGAAGACAGGATTTGAACCTGACTCACTAAATCCAGAATTCAGTGTTTTTTTTTCTGCCTTTATAGGAGAGACCAGCCCTCTATTTTATCAGTATGTACTCTCAGGGACCATTGTAATTAGCCAATGCTGTTGCATCTCAGTGTGAATTTAACTTGATTATATGTATTCCGGGATGTATGTGGGATGTATGGGGCGTTCAGGGGGACTAGCACCTCTGGGGTGAAGGCTTGCTGAGCCGTTTGTATGGATGCTCATCCACCTTCGGTGTTTACCCATCTCTACCCTGTGGCTCCAAGAAGCTGCAGTACGTCCAGTGGCCACACCCCGGTAAACTGTCCTGGCAGACGGGCTAAACCAGGTTGAGGGTTACTGATGGTGAGTTAGGGAGATGTCTACCCTGGGCATGTGAAGACATCCCCTAGTGGCACAGCTGGATGAGAGCCATTTGTTCCAACAGCCATGAAGGCGGCTGAAGCAGGCAGGCGCTGTGGAGTGCTTAGAGCTCGGTCAGACATGGAGGATGGCAAGGCCATCTGCCGCATCCCCGGCCATTGCCAGTCTTGACTTTTGTCCTGCCTTGACTTTGATGACTCTGGAAGAGAGAGTGAGGCTGGCAACTTTGTGCAGCTCGGCCTCACTTGGAGCCAATTCATGTGCAAGTCAATGCCATTGACCCTCTTCAAAATGAAGGACAAACCACAGCAATGGCTATTAGGGTCATTATGTATATTATGCATATTGTATATGATAGGCATATACCATGGTAACGTATATTACAGCGATTACGTGTAGTGTCTCCTGGCTCTACTCTCTTCACTAATTCAGCCAGGCTTTCCTATGTTTCTTTGCCACCTTCGTATCTCTTAATCCTTCCAGCACAGTGTTATTCCACAAAGTTCAATCATCTTTTATTCAGCCATTCTCCAAATTTTAAGCTTTTATTTTTGTTTCTAGGGTTTTTTTGTTACCACCAATACTGTTGCTAAGGACTTTTTTTTTTGGTCTGTATGGGTCTTTTCTTCCTGTCGATTGGCTAGAGTCCTAAAAGTGAGATTTCTTGGTCAAAGGTTAGGATTTAGTAACTTTTCTTGCATAATTCCATATTTCAGAAGACTTATTTCTCACAAATGATGACTACTCTGTGTCTAAATGATCCTCAAAGGAATAGCAATATCTCAGGCCTGATATCACACATTTTGTCACACACACACACACACACACACACACACACACACACACACACAGCCTTAGCAAAGATGCTTTGCCCAATCTTTTCTGGTCACTTTTAACTTCTTGATTCAGTTCATGGTGGGCTCAAAAACACAAACCTCAGTTTTTCTCCACCCCTCTAAAAAAAGAAGTCCTAGATTTTCGAGCTGGAAGGGACCCTTGAGATGCCTGGACCTCACTCTTCAGGGATCAGTGCTGGTGTCCTGGATGCCTTGAAACATTTCCTGATCCCACACCTCCCTACTCTCTGAGGTGCTAGTCCCCTCTCCATTTTCAAATGACCTCTTACTTACCTATCTGTGCATGGTTTACCTCTTCAGGAGAATAGAAACTACTAGAAGGCAGAGACAGATTTGTTTTCAACTTTATATCCCCAGCTGTAGCACAGCGCCTGGAACACAGTGGGTGCTTAATTCATGTTTAAATTGAATCCAGTCTAACATTTGAAAGATGAGGCAGCTTAGGCCCAGAGGGAAGTGACTTGTCTAGAATCACACAGATAGAAGAAGAGTCAGAATTTAAATCCAGCTCCCTATATGCAGAATTCAGTCACTGTGTTCAGTGGACCCTACAGTCTCCCTTTAGGCATGTTTGCCAACCGCTTATCCTCAGGATTGTGAAGGTTTTTTTTTTTTCCTGTATTACCCTCCATAGAAGATTAATATGTCTCTCTTTTATTCCTGTAGAACTTTAAAAAATGCACATATTTACAACAAGCATTTATTGTGCACCTACTATGTGTAAAGTCTTGTGCTAAGCACTCAAGGATGGGGAGGGGAGAGACAATTCAGTCATGCTCCTTGTGTTGGTAACCAAAAATGGGCTCCTTAGCACTTAGTCAACAAGTGCCCTTGACTAGTTTGGCTTTTTCCCCTGAACTGAATGCTGTCTGTATGTTGGACTGGAGTAAGCTTGTCGGCCCCTTCACCTTGCTTCCCTTGATTAAGCTGATCGAAAGAACCTGTGCTTTTCCCAGCATACCTTACACCCCCGCAGAAGCTGGATGGTTAAAAACAGCTTCCCTTGGAGCCAGAGGCTGCTACAGCTACAGTCACAGCCGAAGCTGAAGCAGGAGCTGCCGGTAGCAGAGCTGACCCATGTGTGGACCGAGGAGTGCTGAGCAAGGACTTGAGGCCAGTGGGTAATCTTCTTACTGGAGAGGGGAAGCATGTATATGATTTTGCTTTATACCATCATGCTTCTCTGTGGCCTCCTGGTTACTCTTGTGAGGTGGACTTATTAGGCCTGGAAGCTTTTGATCAAAATATCAAAATGGGGACGCTGGTTTGTGGGTTTGTTACTGTGGAACCTAAATATATGCTTTGATTCTTCTGCCTCCTATCTTGAGAATTCCTTGTATCCGGTGGTTCCGAACCTTTCACACACACACACATATATATATGTATATATATATATATGTGTGTGTGTGTGTATGTATATATGTATATATATACATATATATATATATATATATATATAATTCTGTTTGAAATTATAAATTCTGCCCTCATAATACACTCCTACATGTAAGGAAATGATAATCAAGCCAGTTCATTAAGCATTTGTTGACCATCAGCTATGTGCAAAATGCTAGTAATCACCCATCCTTTCTTGCACGTTCACAAACCTCCCAGGCTGGAACTCCAGGTGTTATTCTACTATTTTTGAGGAAACTGAGGTTCAGAGAGGTTAGGTGACTTGTCCAGGGTCACACAGCTAGGACATGGCAGAGCTAGGATCTGAACCCACTTCTCTTGACTTCAAATCCAACCCTCAGTTCTATGGAACTGTCTTCCCACATGAGGGAGGCCAGAAAGGAGAATGATGAGCCACAGAAACTAACAATACTAATTAAATGAGACTACTACACATTTACGTAGCCCTTACTTTAAAATCAGCCAAACAGCTCATCACTATTTCACTGGATCTTCTGGACAGCTCTGCGAGACAAGGGCTACATTATCCCCACTACACAGATGTGGAACATAAGACCTCAAGAGGTTAAGGGACTTGCCTGGGGTCCCCCAGCTAGTGAGTGTGCAAGGAATGACACAAGGCCTGGTTTTGCTGCCTTCAGGCCTAGTGCTCCCTGCTCTTTGATACAATGCTGGGTGTGATGGTTACCACAGGGCAGGACAAGGTGAGGATTCAGGGATTCAGAGGGAGGAAAGGCAGAGCCCTTGGAAAGGTGTATGTGTGTGTGGGGGGGCGGGTTGGGAGATCAGGGAGACAGGAAGTAGGAAAGTGTGCTGGAAAGAGTCATAGATTTGGAGCCAAAGGCTCAGACTGGGGTCCCTCTGCTTTCTACCTGTGGGATCCAGGGTCGGTCTTTTACCTTTTCTGGAAAATAAGAGAAGGAAAGGACTTGATGATTTCTGATTTCTAACATCTCATCTACTCTCAGGCCTTCCGTCTCAACTTCTGTAATCCAGCGATTCTTGGAAAAAAGGGCATTTAAGCTGGGCCTTAATGGGTGGGCAAGAGAGAGTTGTTTTGGGGGAAGGGAATATTAGTGCAGCTTATTCTGGGGGAGGATCGAAGACTTCATCTGGTTCATCACTGCTGGGGATGTTGAGAAAACTGAAGCAGTTTGGTTAGAAGCAGTTTGGGTAAAGAGTCCCCCGTGACACACTTGATTCTGACCATCCTCCAACAGGAGATATTTCTGACTGGGAGGGAATTGATCTGGAGGAAAGCCAGCAAGCATGGGGCTAGCCTTGGAGTGCTGGGTGTGACCAGGTGTGGCCAGCACATCCTGATGATGTCCTGTAGGAAGTCGCCCATTAGTCAAGCCAAAGCTCTTGCCAGTGGTTTCTGGTGCCTCCCAACAATAGCACGGGCTTCGCCTTGCGGCAGATGGCAGTTCTCGAGGCTTGGGAGGAGACATAACATCATTTCCTTCTTTGCTACATTTTCTCCTGCAGACCTGAGTGCCCAGCATTTCTTGGCTCCTCTCCAGCACTCTGAACATCCCAAGAACGGCTGTAAACTGTTTGAGTCACAGCAACCCAGCTTCCCCGGGTGTGTCTGAGCAGGGGCCTGATGGCCAAAGGGAAGTCCTCTTGAACTCTTAGAAAAATGGGACTGAAGTGAAGAATAGCTGCGCAGACACTTGCTGGGGAGGCTGGGGACTCTCCTGCCTTTTTCATGAATCAGGGTAAGATGGGAAACCATTTCCAGCTATCCAGTGCTCCTCTGTGTCTTTCACGCTGATGAAATATATCAAATTGGAGACCCCAGGAACCTTGGCCTAGTTCAGGAATGAGACTTAGAGGCCATGTAGTTCAGCCCCCTCCTTTTACTGGTGAGGAAACGGAGGCCCAAGGAGGTGAAGCGATAGCTCAAGACCACAAAGGAAGTAAAGGCCGGAGGCAGGATTTGATATAGGGCCTCTGACTCCAAACCTGGGACTGCTAGGGACCTCAGAGGTGTCTAGTCCAAACCCTTTATTTTACAGATGAGGAAACGAAGGGAATGAGCAATAAAGAGACTTTCCCAGGGACACACAACTGGGCAATCACCTCTTCCCTGTTGGCTCACCAAGCTACGTTCTTCCCGTCACCATTTCAGGCTCCTGTATTTAGACCCAAGTCACTTTTAGTTTTTTGGTCTTCAGAATTCCCCAGAGGACACCAGGCATTCTTTGTCTGAGAAAATCAGCCATCTGCTTTGCCTGCTGGCTCAGGAGGATGGTTGTGCATTTGACAAGTATTTGCATGAATCAGTGACAAATGAAAATATTACACTAGAATGCGAAGACAAAGTACTCTTCGTACCCCACCCTTCCATTAAGAGACAATTGCCCAGTGCACTTCACTGAACTTAAGAGTTACTCCAGCCCTAAAAGCACAGGGTAAAGGGAGTCTCCTTGGCCCTTGGCTGTCCAGCACGAGGAAAATAAAACAAAAACTGTAATGTTTTCTCAAAAAAATAAAGTCTGCCGGTTTTCTCCAATTAATCAAGAGCGAGCATTTATGAAGCTACCATGGCAGGTACTGGGATAAGTACTGGGGAAACAAGTACAAGAGTAACTGTCCTGCCCTCAAGGAGATTCTATTCTACCAGGGACTTCAACACAAGACCATTGATTTAGAACTGAGAGACATCTTTGAGGACAAGTCAAGTCCCCTCAGATGTGACAGATGAGGAAACTGAGGCACAGAAAACCAAGGTGACTTGCTCAGGGTCCCAAGGCCAGCTTCTAAATCAGGATTCAAGGCTCCAAGTCCAGTGCCCTAACCACTAGACCATGTTGCCCCTCTTCCACGTTCACAGATAAAGAGATACAGAATTTTAAAAACACTAGCAACAGCGGTACAGATAGAGGTGAAGAGAATTAACAACTGGGCAAAGCCTCTTAAGAGGGGTGCCATGGAGCTGGGCGTGAAGGGAGCCAGGCTTACCGAAAGGCTGCAGTGAGGGGGGAGAATGTTGTTGTAGGGTACCGAGCCTGGGTAAAGATGGGAGAATGGAAACATTCTCTTCATCACAACCATTTAGGGGAGCAGTCTTGTTCTTCGATAGCCGACCCTGCGATTTAGTCTGCTAATGAATTCTGTCCCACCCTAGTACACAGCACCGCCGTAAAGCTGGAAAGCTTCACGATCTGCTTTTCTCCGATAGTTCCATTCTGAGCCAGAAATTAGATCATTGGAGAGACAAATGGAGAGGGGAGCCCCCTGGCCATACTGATCCGTGTCCACATGCTAGGAAGATCATTGGGTTCATTTATCGCATTAGTGACACAGTGTTACCAGGACACACGTTCTAGGCAGCCTTCCATGTGACTGGGGCCCAATGTGCAGTGCTAATTAATCCAGTGATGATGGTGATCTCGTCCCATCTGTCCCTTTTGCTGGCAGGATTTGAGTTTAAGAAAACTCCATTCCCAGAGACCAGAGGCAGTCCCCGCCCAAGTGATTGGATTACATCATCTCTTTAATTCCTCATGGCTCTGTCCTTTGACCTTTTATGTTATTCCTGCTGCCTCCTGTGTGGCTGCCATGACTCATGGGGGCCTTCAAATCTGACCTGCTTCTGGCCCCCATCTTCAGAGAGCAAATTCTCATCCTCTCCCCAGAGCTGGTTTATTCTTATTGTCATTGTGGGTTTTATGAGCCTGCTGGCTATTTCCTCTACATATTCCATTTTCTGTGTTCCCGTGCCTGAGGTAAGTACCCCTTCTGCTCACCTCTGCCTCTTAACTCCTTTCAAAGCTCATCTGGACAGCCACCTCCTTCAAGAAATATTTCCTGACAGTCCTTCATGAATCTGCACGTATTGTCTTGAATTTCGTGTGTGTGTGTGTGTGTGTGTGTGTGTGTGTGTGTGTGTGTGTGTGTGGTGTCCTTATGTTGTTTGACCCTGGGAGAAAGCAAACTCTTTGAGGGTGGGGCCTACTATTCTTTCTGTCTTTGTACCCTAACACCTGGCCCAGAGATTTCATCTCTCATCTCCATGACTTTGCAGGGGCTGTTGAAAGAGAGCTGGGCTAGGGACCAGAAGACCTAGACCGGAATACCAGCTCTGTCACAGCTTATGAAGTCATTTAATCTCACTGACTCTCACTTTCCCCATGTGTCAAATGAGGGCATTGGACTAAGTACCCTCTAATGGTCTTTCTAGCTCAAATTCCAAGATCCTGCGACCCACTGTAGCCTCTCCTTGGCCTCCTTCTTCAGGAGGTCCTTCCTAGTTCCCCCAGAGTGAGTGCCCCTCTCCCCTCCATGACCTTGCATTACTAGGTGTATGTGGCGGGGTTTGTGTATAGGGTGGGCACATGTTTGCCTTGCTATTGTGGAAGCTCCTTGTGGGCAGGGACGGGTTTATTTTTGTCATCGCACCTCCAGCCCCTAGCACATCACCTGATACGTAGCATGTGCTTAAGAAACGCTTGGCGATCGCTTGAGTTTTGTTGGATGGATGAACGAATTCCTCAGATGCATTTTCTGAGAGAGGGTCTCAATTGAGAAAACTGATTAAATAGCAATTTAATAGCAATGTCACATGACTGACCATCATCAGTCCTAATGGTGGGACAAGAGATGAAGCCCTTTTAGTGGCGGTCACACTCCCAGATGCTTCCGGATGCTAGCCAGTTATCTCCAATTTTAGGGAAGCCCTCCCTTTGGGACTGGGGTCCATCTACTAATGCTATTCCAGATAGCTAATGCTGTCAGAGTTTCCTGCCCACAGGAGCCAAAGGAGGGCCACGAGAGCATGGTGAGGGCATGCACTGCCTCTTATGGCAGCCCCAGCGGTTGCTCCCAGGATCCAGATTCCCCCCCTGCTCTTCCTCCTGATTGGAAGGATACAAGGTTGGGGTTCTGATTTTCCAGGTCCAACCCAAAGCAAAACAGACCCTCTGTCCAGCTCTTCAAGAAAGGCAGCAGCCTCACAAAAATATGACTGGAATCATTCTTGTCTTGAGAGAGAGCTCGTTCAGTTCAGGTATCAGCAGAGAGACAAAAGACTGAGCCAAGCTTTAGAAGAGTTTTGCTTTGAGAAATTCCTGCTTCTGTCTATGTGCTGATCAGAAAAAGGCAGACTTTGCTTTCAGGGCTCCTCCTCAGGAGGGGGCTCCACTTAGCCCTTCAGCTTCCTTTCCCTGTAAATTCTCATGTTGAAAATGTCCCAGATCATTCCTTTAGATCATCCAAAAGGATCTGAGAGTCTCTCTGGTCAATTAGTCGATCAGTCAATAATCATTTATTATATGCCTACTGTATCCCAGACACTATGCCAGATAGTGAGAATAGAAAGGCAAGAATGAATAAGTCCTGCCCTCGAAGAGGTTGTATTCAATTAGGGGAGAGTTCTTCTTTGATAAGGGGAGCACTAGCCGTGTGTCTGCGTGTATGTGTGTGTATGTGTATGTGTACGTGTGTGCATGTGTGTATGTATGTATATGTGTATATGCATATGTGCGTGTGTGCACATATGTATGTATGTCTGTGTGTATGTGTGTCTCTCTGTGTATGGCTATATGTGTGTGTACATGTGTGCATGTATATACGTATGTGTGTCTCTGTATGTATATTCATACATGTGTGTGTGCATGTGTGTTTGTCTGTGTGTATGCAAGTGTGTATGTGTACATGTGTGCATGTATATATGTATGTGTGTCTCTGTATGTATATGTGTGCGTGAGTGTGTGTACGTATGTGTGTATGTCTGTTTGTATGCAAGTGTGTGTGTGTGTGCACGCGCGCGTGAGTATGTGTGTATGTATGTATATGTGTATATGCATATGTGTGTGTGTGCACATATGTATGTATGTCTGTGTGTATGTGTGTATCTCTGTGTATGACTATATGTGTGTGTGTGCATGTGTGCATGTATATACGTATGTGTGTCTCTGTATGTATATTCATACATGTGTGTGCGCATGTGTGTTTGTCTGTGTGTATGCAAGTGTGTATGTGTACATGTGTGCATGTATATATGTATGTGTGTCTCTGTATGTATATGTGTGCGTGAGTGTGTGTACGTATGTGTGTATGTCTGTTTGTATGCAAGTGTGTGTGTGTGTGCGCGCGCGCGCATATGTGTGTATGTGAGATGTAGATAGGGATCAGGAAGGACCTGAAGGCAGGCAGTTGAGCTCTGCAGCTTCTTCCTTCCATAGAGAGTGGATGGGCGATGAATGAATGCGGGTTTTCCTCTGTGCAGAGCTCTAGGGATACACACAGAAGGCGCACTCTCGGCTGCTAGGAGGTCTCTGTGTCTTCCATCTACAGGAAGGAGGGAAGAATGTACATCTCTGGGTCACAGAGTGCATAGTAAATGATTGTTGATTAACTGACTGACAAGTAAGGAAATCAGAACAAGGGAGGACAGGGAGCTTTGGGCTGATTGAAAGTCAAAGGACTTGAGTTCAAGTCCCAAGTCTGAAGCATACTACCAGGATGATCTAGGGCAAGTCTCCCTGCCTTCTCAGGTGTCCATTTCCTCATCTATAAAATGAGGGGGTAGATTCCATGCCCTCTGAAGCCCCTCCCAGCCTGTTGCATTTGACAGTGGATGCCCTTCTAGGTCCTCGAAGAATCCTCTTCAGCTTTCTCCTGATGTGAGGGTCAATGCCAAATGCTCTTCTTTGAGAGTTCTTGGTCCCAGATAGGATTTCACTGCCTTTGAAATAATACACAAGCAAACAAATGGCTGAATGAATGAATGAGGAAATGGCTGAATGAATGGATGACCCACTAGCCAATGGTGTTGCTTCACAAGGGGCCGCTGGCCAGAACCTACCTGCAGATCATCTGCACAGGGACTGGGGCAGCCTGTCACACCGCTTTGGCCTGCCCCTCCCAGGCACTGGCCCATTGATATCATATCTGGGCAGCAGAAAAGGAAGACCAGCAAGAATGATGCTTTCCCTTTCTGGCACAACATGGATCCTGCTTAGACGGGGATGCGTTGATAAGTTCCTTGAAGTGGGTGATGGGGTGGGTGGTAGAGTGGGTCAAACACTAGACCCAGAGCTGGGAGACTTTGCTTCTAGTTCTGGTTCAGCCACTAATAAAGATCTATTTTATTAACATCTCATTTTACGGAGGAGGCCCAGGGAGATGAATTGTCTTGCCCAAGGTCACCCACGTGGTAACCATCGGAAGTGGTATTTGAACCCAGATCCCTTGACCTTTGAGCCAATGCATTTCCAGCGCATCTTCCTTCTGCTGGCTGAATGCGGCATCTCAGTTTCTAGATGGCATCCATTCTTATCCCGCTATAATCTTGGAGATATGGGTGCCATGTTTTGTTTTCTTTATTTGCTGTGAAGTAGCTGTGGGGATAGGGGTTACTTTATACCCTGTAAAACTAGTTTAGAATCATGGCTCAGGCCCCCATCACCTTTTCCCTTTTGAAATGCCCTCCTGACTGGACTCCTTGCCTCCAGTCTCTTCCTTCTCTCATCCCCCTCCACCCAACCACTAAAGTGATTTTCCTAAAATGACCATGTTACTTCCTCTGCTCAAGAAGCTTCTGGGCATGCCCACTGCCTCTAGGATCAAGTATGAAAAGCCCTTCAGCAGCTGGCCCCACTCTGCCCTTGCAGGCTGATCTCACATTTCTCCTATTCAGGTACACTGAAGCCTGGCCCACCTGTCCAACCTCTCATTCTGAGTACACAACATTCCAGCACCCCTTGTATGCCTTTGTCTGGGCTGTCCCTGACACGCTCTCCCTCTTCACCTCTTCTTGGTATTCTGTGGAGATGCCCTCTCCAGCAGGGGCCTTCCCTGACCTCCCCAGTTACAACGTAAGCAGTGCTTTCCCTTCCCTGCCCACAATCACTGCACACGAGCATCCAATTATTTATATGTGTCCGTGCTGTTCTCTTCCCCCGGCCCAGGAGAACGGAAGCTCCTTAAGGGCAGGGGATGTTCCATCTTTTTCGGCTATGTCTCCAGAGCCTAATGCAGTAGCTACAACAGAGCAGGCCCTTCATAAATGATTGTTGTGTCTCAGTTACATCTGATGCTCGGTGACCCATTTAGGGTTTTCTTGGCAGAGATACTGAAGTTGTTGGCTATTTCCTTCTCCAGCTCATTTGACAGCTGAAGAAAATGAGGCAAACTTGTCCATGGTCACACAGCTAGTAAGTGTCTGAGGCCGGATTTGAACTCAGGGAGATGAGTCTTCCCAATTCCAAGCCTAGTGGTCTATCCGCCTAGCTGCCCATTCATCAGTGATCACTCAATTGCATTGGGCCTCAGTTTCCTCATCTGAGAAATGAGATGTTTGGAGGAAATAAAGTCCAGTTGAAAGAAAATTTGGAGGGGTTCAATTATTGTCTCTCCCACTTACTACATATGTGACCATGAGGAAATACTTCCATATTTCTGGGCCTCAGTTTCTTTATCTGTAAAATCAGTGGATTGTAGATAATATGGTGTAAAAAAATGTGAGTGTATGTATAAGAGGACTTGGGTTCTAATGTGGTTACTGCTATTTAAAAGGGACACAATCTTCCTGGGCTTCTGTTTTCTCACTAGTAAGAGAAGGTTATCAGACTAGACAGCTTCTGAGGTTCCTTCAGTCTCAAAATCTAAATTCTGATGACCTCTCTAGACCTTGGCTTCCCCATCTGTAAAATGGTGATGATGATGTTTGCAATGAATCCTTCACAAAACTCAAGAGAACCAAAGGAGGTCCTGTGTGTGAGACTGTAAGGGATCCTTCTAGCCACATAACAAATGCAAGTCCTTCTTCCCCTGGTTGCTGTGTGGTTCTTATGAGACTCCTCTTATAACTCTTGCTGGTGCCTCCCCATAGGAGCCCCTGCACTTAAATGATTTTCTGAGTTTCCCTGCTGAATTAAACATAGTTATGAATATGTTTTCAATGCCTCAATGTCTCCATCTGTAAAACTGGCAGGAATAAAATTCAAAGCCCCAGAAAAACCTGATCTGCTGATAGATCGCTCTGTCTCACATAGTAGGCACTTGATAAACGATTGTTGACTGAGTCTACATAAAGATACTTAAATACGTGGGGAATGATGCCTTGTCTCTTTGTGCTAGGGATCTGGAGCATGAAAATGGATTGTGTGATTGTAGCAAATTATTAAATGTACAGCCTACATCCTTCCTTTCTGTTTATAATCGGTAAAAGGCCCAAGTGGAAAGCGACACGTACCATCCATCAGAGCCTCAGAGTCATTCTTCTGGGCGCTTTTGCTTAACTGTTTTCAGAGAATTGAGTTTTAAATTTATTTTTGAGAGAGAAGGTTGTTAGCGTATTTGTTGGGATGTGTCTCTTGTGTTAAAGCAAAAATGTGTAATTAGAAAGAACAGTGAATTTGGAGTTGGAGGAGCTGAGACCTGGGTGGTCTTTGGCAAGCGATTTGTCTGCTTGGGACTCGGTTCCCTCCAGTGTAAAGTAAGGGGTTGGACTAGATGGCTTCTGATGTCCCTTCCAGATCCAAATCTATAGAATATGAAATAATTTAAAAATAAGAAAATATAATTCAATTGATACCTAATCGTGTTTAGAATGTGTTAACGGGATGATGAATAAGACGTCAGTCAAAAGCATCGCTTACCATATTTGTAAATTCTGAATCCTATTTGACCAGTAAATGCCTGGCATACAGGAGGCTCGAAGTTAAAGCATACTATAGTGGGGTAGTGACCTGGGCGAAGCCTGGAATTCGGACAGTTCTGAGTTCAAATGCTCCCTTGGTCGTTTACCAGCTGTATGTAGTATGTATTAACCTTTTTGAGCCTCTGTAAATGGGGTAAAGCTTATCCATATTACATACTTCACAGGCTTGTTGCAAATATCCTGTAAGATTCTGCAGTTAAGTGTCAAAGGGCATCGAAAGCTGGGGCTGGAATCAGGAAGACCTGAGTTAAAGTCTAGCCTCAGACGCTTATTAGCTGTGTGATCTTGAGCAAGTCACAACCTTTATTGGCTTCATGTAAAATAGGGATAAGAATCATCCTCACCTCCTGGCGTTGCTGTGTTCCTTCCTTTCCTCCTTCCTTCCTTCTCTCCCTCCCTTCTTTGCTTCTCTATTTCCTTTTTTCTCCTTTTCCTCCTTCCTTGTCTCTTCCTTCCTTCCCTTCTCTCTTTTTCTTTTTTTTTTGGAGGAGAGAAGGCAAGGCAGTTGGGGTTAAGTGACTTGCCCAAGGTCACATAGCCAGTGAGTATTAAGTGTATGAGGCTGAATTTGAACTCAGGCCCTCCTGACTCCAGGGCTGGTGCTTTATTCACTGTGTCACCTAGCTTCCCCTTCCTCCTTCCTTCTCTCCCTTCCTCCTTTGCTTCTTTCTTTTCTTCCTTCCTTTTTTCTTCCTTCCTTTCTTTCTTCCTTCCTTCCTTCCTTCCTTCCTTTCTTTCTTTCTTTCTTTCTTTCTTTCTTTCTTTCTTTCTTTCTTTTTTCTTTCTTTCTTTCTTTCTTCCTTCCTTCCTTCCTTCCTTCCTTCCTTCCTTCCTTCCTTCCTTTCTTCTTTCCTTCTTAGAAATCAGTGTCCCCAGATGGAATGCAGCCCTCATTTGCCTAATGGTAACAAAGCCTTCTTCCTGAGTACCATGTGTCTCACAGCAGGAATGTGAAGCATGAGGAGATGGGGCTGAGGAATGTGCTCACCTCTGAGGCCCATGCCCAGGGTCAGGAAGAACTGTTCACAGACGCAGCTGTTTTAAAGACAAAAGATAAACTTGATAAATGCCCAGGGACATCAAAGAGGGAAGGAAGGCTTACAGGAGAGCCTGGAAAGCTGTTGAGGGACAGGCAGGGCGTCCCTTCTCCTAAGAAATGGAGAATGCAGATACATGGGTGGGGGGGCGGAGCAGGGAGGCATTAGCTGCCTGTCACAGAAGAAGAATGCCAGCCTAACACTTAGGTAAACACGTTCCTGCTCCCAAAGGGCTCATCTGCTCTGATCTCACCTTAGCCTCCCAACAAAACAAAGTTTTATAGGTGTGATGAGCCACATTGTTGGGATGGGGAAGCTGAAGCTCGGAGTGGGAAGGATTTTCACAGGTGGCACAGACAAGAAGGGTCAGAGATAGGATCCAGGGACACATTTTTAAGACTCTAAGTCCAGCTGTTTGCAGGAGGAGTGACTTTGAAGTCAGAGGATCTGAGTTCAAATTCTCCCTCTGATGTGGTTCAGTAGGAAACATCCCGGCCTAGATTCAGCCTCACGCTCATCAGCTCTGTGACCTTTAACCTCTTTGCACCTCTAACTACTCTCCAAGGAAAGAGAAGTTGCAGTGGATGGATCCTGAGGTCCCTTCCGGCTCCAGAGCTAAGATCCCATGAACTTTGGGCTTTGTCTGTCAGCCTCAGGCAGACACTCAGGGCCTTTCCCTTGTGGACGCACACCCACTGGCCTCTCAGATGAGAGGTTATGAGAGCCTGTGTCAATGGAGAAAAGGGCCTAGCTATGAGAGATGCTGTGAGGGGAGAAAGGATGAAACTTCATCATAGGTGGGACATGGGGCGATTGTGACTGAGGTCCAGGATGACCCCAAGCTTGTGATCCTGGAAGCCTGGGAGGAGGGGGTACCTTTGACAGGAATGGGGGGGGGGGTAAGATAATGAGTTTTATTTTGAACATAATGAGCTTGAAATACATGTGAGGCACCCAATTTGAGAAAGGTCAAAGGCACACAGGGTAGGCTTGTAGTATGTTTTACTTTTATTGATTTTTTAAGATCAATAAATGCTTATGGAAGTCCTTGTTTGGGGGGTCATAGGAAGTTGCTAAAGTTTGTGAGCCAGGGAATTACGGGACAAAGTTAATGCTTTAGGGAGAGTAATCTTGGGCAGCTAGGTGGTATAGTGGAGAGAGGCCGGGCCTGGAGTCAGACACTCACTAGCTGTGTGACCCTGGGCCAGTCATTTAACTCTGCCTCAGTTTCCTCATCTGTGAAATCAGCTAGGGAAGGAAATGGCAAACCCCTCCAGTATCTTTGCCAAGAAAACCGCAAATGGGGTCGTGGAGGGTCAGGTACAACTGAAGATGACTGAACAATGATAGCAAGCAATCTAGCCGTGGCATGCAGGGTCTATGGGAAGGAGCCCCAGTCATGGAACTGGCAGAGCCAAGGTTTCCTATTTCCTTCTCTCTCTTCTTCCAGAAATACAGCTGTTGTATCAGGCTTGGTGTGATTCTTTATTGCATTCTCTTTTAGAAGAGAGCCAAGGTCCTGACCCCCCCCCCCCCCCCCCCCCCCGCCACTCCCCTCCCCCCAAAAAAGGGCAGCAGTCCTGGACCTAACCCCAGGTCAAGATGATCCATCCCTAGGCCTTAGGCACTCAAGCCCCCAAATCCATAGTACAGCTCTTCTGAGCTAAAAACCTTGTCCGAGTCAACTTGTGTCTGGATGGGATTGTCTTGTTGGCTTCTTCCTTGAAGCATCTGCCACCAGAGGCTTTGATCCTAGCCCTGGCAGCCACCAGGGCATTGCAAACAACAACTACCACCCACAAGTCCTGTGGATGGGACTGATCCAATAGAATGAGCTCCAGTGTGTCCCCACTGTTCACCATGTTTGTGTTTGAGGTAGATAAGTCAGAGCCAAGATGGATTGGATTTCTTGACAAGGTTAGGAACAAAGCTGGGGAAAAGTAAAACCCCAACAACCCAAAGCCACAGAACTGGTGGTTCATTCCCATCATTTTATTGGAAGAGAGCAAAGGCTTTTCCTGGAAAGAGCCCTAGCCCAGTGTGGCCCCTTAAAAAAATAACCCTCTGATGCTGAAATAAGCTACCAAGAGTGTTTGAAAGTCAGGCTTTTGTTCAAAGACTTTTTAATGAGATGCAAATCCTGACTTATCTGCAGAGATTTGCTTCTTCTCCTCCCCTCCCCTCCCCCACCTGTGTTTGCAGTCTTGTCTATGCATAATCACCTTCCTTTTCATCCAAAGCTTCCCTTCCTTTCTTTATTCATTTACTAATTCAACAATCATTTCTTAAGTGCCTCCTATGTGCCTAGGTGTAGAGCTGGACGGTGACCCAGAAACCATCTAGCCCAGGGACTCAGTGCCCTTTTAGTGTCATGGACCCCTTTGGCTGTCTGGTGAAGCCCATGGAGCCCCTCTCAGAATAATGCATTAAGGGCCTGTTGGGGGATGGGGGAGGGGAAGGCAGAGGAGAGGAGGACAAAGCTCACTATGGGAGTCCAAGCTCCCAACGACTCAAGGCCCCCTGCCCCTCCCCTCCCATGACCTGTCCATAGAGAAGCCCAGGTCCATTCTCCATCCATGCTCCCTGGCTCCTCCTTGCTCTGTTCCAGGACATGGTCTTGTTTGGGGCTCTGCACTTGGGAGACGTCCAGATGTCATGATGACACCCTCACACTGGAGCGCTTCTCTCCACACACATACCAGAGTCCGCCCAACGTGCTGTGATGTCAGCCAGTTCTCTAGGGAAAGTCAGAGGTGGATTCTGGTGAGGTGCAGATCCTCTTGTGCCAATCTTGGCTGGCTGAAATAGCAATCTGACAGATGTCAACGATGAGTGAACTAGGACTGGACCAGGGTGAATAACGATAAAACTGCCATCAAAACGAAAGAACGATCACCTTTAAGGAGCCTGGCCTAATTAATTCATGCAGATTATGCAAAGAAATGGTAGCGACTTTGCCACACATCACTGTAGGTCCCGAGAAGTTAACGTCAGCCCCATAGCTAGAAAGCCGTCAGGTGGCTGGACTGTGCAGGAGGACACACTACCCTTGGAATAAACCAAAAGAGAGTCAGTTTCAGGCGGGCCCATAACATTCCACATATTCTTGAGAATTCAGCAGTAAGCTGCACCGGAGCCCAGACCCCATCATGGGTAAAAGCATTGCCCGTAGCTGCCTGCACGTAACACTGATCTGCACAAATACAAGGATGATGCTTTCGTGCATGGTGCAGCTCATTGGCTCGGAGGAGGGAGTGATGAAGACAGAGATGGAATCCTGCCTCAGACACCAGCTCTACGACCCTGGGTAACATCTAACCTTTCTAGATCCTCATCTGTAAAGTGGGCGTAATGATAGCGTATAGCTCAAAGTTTTGCAAGGTTTGCATGAGTTAACACAGGCAAAGTGCTTCACAAAACTTGAGGCACTACATAAGTACTAGCGATTATTATAATTACCAATAATAACATTGCTATCCTATATCGAATAGAAAGTGAGCTCCTGCATATAATTGTTTGACTCTTGAATGCTTATCGTATACTAAATGCTCAAGAGATGCCTTTCCATTCATTCATTTACTTAAAAAAATCCATAAACATTTGTTAAGTGCCTACTATGTGCCAGGCCACATGCTAGGTGCTGGGCATGCAAAAGGAGGCAAAAGACAATCTCTGCCCTCAAGGAGTTCCCAATCTAATAGATTCATTCTTTCATTCTGTTTGTCATTAAATCACTCAAATACTTATGATCTCCCAACTATGTGGAATGGAAAGTTCTCAAAGCACAGACACGTGTTGGAAGAAATCAAACCCCTAAACCTTGTGGGAACAGGATAAAGGGTGTACATCACCCTCATGACTTTGTCGGCTCCTAGAGTTGCCCCAAAAATGCTTTCGGTGAGCACAGAGAAGACTTTTATTCAGCTACAAAGAGCAGCCATTTTATTCGCTGAGCACCAAACATTAAAGAATGTAGGATAATGACCTGTTTCCATCCTTCATGGCATAGAAGAATGAGAATCATAATGTAAAAGTCAACAATAACCATAACGTCATTTGTAGAAATTATGGTGGACTTGGGTCCACCGTCAGAAGCTGAGGGATTCGATCCTGGCTCTGCCACTTCCTCCCCACCTGGTTTTAGGCTCTTCACCTCAAAGGTCCTCCATCTGCTCATCTATAAAATTCAGGGGTGACACTAGATGGTCTCTGAGGTCTCCCCAACTATGGGGCTGACATCATAGGAGCCTATGAGCACCAACAGCTGGCACATACATAACACTTTAAAGTTTGCCAAGTAACTTACAGATGTTGGCTCATTTCCCAATAGCTCTGGGAATCAGCTACTATGGACATTATTAACCTCACCCCTGCCCCCACCTTTATGGATAAGATAGCTGGAGGGCAGAGAAGTTGTGTCTTGCCCATGGTCATGACAGGTCTCTGAGGTGGGATTTGAACCTGGGTCTTCCAGATGACAAGTCTAATAGGCTAGCTGCTATGAGAAATGTTAGAGTGAATGATCTTCTGCATGTTTGCCACCTTTCAGTGATCATAATCTCAGAATTGGCCGATCCAACCCTAAAGGAGCTTCAAGTTCAGGTCTCCTCTCAATGTAGGAGTACTCTCTGACACCCCCTATAAGTGGCCACCTGCTGATCACATCAGGGAGAGTGTGGTCCTGCCTCGGCAGCTCCATTTTGTCAGAGAGCTCTTCCTTCCACTAGGGCCTGATCCTCCCTTCCCTGCTCTCATGCAGCTGCCTGCTTCCAGGGGCTCTCATGTGTCCCTCTTCCCCGTGGCATCCCTTCAGGTATGTCCAGATGATATCTGTGAATAGCTTACAGAGTGTACTCAGGAGCTCCCAGACTGCCTCCCATCATGAGAGTGTTGGCCTGAATAAACACCACTAGCTCCTCATATTATTTCAGATGCCAGCTGAAGATCCATGCTTAGGGGAATTTCTTGGATAGTTTACCTTACCTTGAAATAAGCTGGGCATAGTATGCTCCAGATGTACTGAGATAAAAATTCAGGTTTGGTTGTTTCTGCTGTTCTGGTTATTTTTGGAAACCTGGCCAAGGTCTGAAAAACCCTGGGGGCAAAGGCAGAGAGCTGGGGTGGGGGTGGGGGTGGCAGGGGCAGGGATGGTGCTGGGGGCAGCAGGGATGGTGCTGGGGGCAGTAGAGGTGGTAGGAAGGTGGGTTGGGGGGTTGGGTGTGGGGGGAGGGAGGATGGGGGAGGGTGTAGGGTGGTGGTGAACAAGTCCTAGAGGTCACAGTCACAGAATTTTAGAGCTCCAGGCTCAGCAGCCATACAGTCCAAACTGTGCCTAAAGAGGAATCTTTTTGGTGGAAAGTAATTGTTATCCTGCTTTTGCTGGGTGAAGTCTTTCCTAAGGAGGCAGGAAATACAATACAATGGAAAGAGAACTGGGTTCAAATCCCAGCTGAGCTGCTCTCTACATGTTTGACCTTGGATGAGTCACTGCTTGCCCCTCAGCTTCCTCATAGGGATTAATTTATTTTTTGACTATGCTTATTGGTTATAAGGGTTTCATTTTTATTTTTGTTGTTTTTCAAGAAATAAAGGTGAAAGGGAAGAAAGTAAAGCTTGACCACTGAAAACAAAGGAAAGTCCAATTTAAAAGTTACACCAACAAATAAAGGATTTGCCCTGCCAAACTGGACTCGAGCCCCACAGCCAGGCAGTGGTCTCGGCTGAGCCCGAGGAACTACTGACCTTCCAGCTTCTTTCTGGAGGCTCCCACGTGTCCACACTGCCTCCCCCTCCCATCCTCTCCTATCTACCTGGTCCATATTTTGTATACGTTTAAGTGTGTGAGATCTGTATCCCTGAGAGGATGCAAGATGCAGTTCCTGACTACATGGGGACTCTGGGCAAGTCCCTACCCTTCTCTGGTCCTCAGTTTCCCAATATGCCAAATAGAGGGGTTGGACTGGATCAATGGTGTTCAGCTCAAATAAAAATGAGAGGAGAGCACTGATCCCCCTCAGGCTGCAAAATAACTTAGAAAACCACACATCAACATTATCTATGTTCTATTGTATTTTTATTTCTTTTGTCAAATATTTCCTGATTATACTTTCATCTGGTTTGGCTGCACTGGGGGAATTGTGGGCTGCCTGTAATGTTAATGGGATAGGAAGATCTTCGCCATCCATTAATAAGTCTATGTGACCGCATGTGTTCAATCACAGCTATGATGCATCCCGAGTCACCCAGAGGAGGAGCTTAGGGGGAGGCTTGCTTGTAGGAAGGCTTTCACACCTTTTGGTACTAAGCTAATTAGGCACTGAGTCAGGAGGGTTGTGATGCCTTCTGGCTCTGAGCCTATTAGCCACAAGTATATATATTCTGAGTTTGCTTTGAGGGGTTCACTTATGAGAAGAATCCTGTGATTCCCCATGGGAGAATCTGAGTAGCCCTGTGTTCAGACCCCAACTGCTCAGACGTAAAGGCTCACTCGATCCAGTGGTGCATGTAAAGTGTGTCGCAGTATTGCTTTGACTCAGGCAGTTGGTCTTTATGCGAATTTCTCTGCTTGCATTTTCTCTGATGTTCAGGGTGCTGACCCTTCCCCTGAACTAGTGAATGTAATTAAAAGCAGGATCATTAACCCCTTTTTGAGCAGTCTTTCCTAGAAAAGCAATCTAAGAACCTGTGCTAGCAGCCCTCCTGGGTGTACTAGGGTGCTTGCTGCTACACTACCCTGGGGCCTGTGTTTGGCATCTCTGGACTGAAGGATCTTTGAAGACCCGTCCAGCTCCAAATATGCCTTCTGTGACCAGTCGTCTGATAGTCCTATGGGATCCAGGTCTGGCAGGACCTGAAAGATGTTCCTGTCCATTGCTCCTGATACCCAACCCTTAGCACTTTAAAGCTGAAGAAACTGGAACCATTTGATCAACAGGCATTTGTTAAGCCCCTGCCGTGTGCCAGGCACTATACCAGGGACTGAAAATATGAAGACAAAGACAAAATAGCCCCTGCCTTCAAAGATCTTTTGTTCTATTAGGGGAGAGTTTGTACAAAATAAAACTCCTTTCTTCCCCCCATCAAGTATGACTTTCTAGGCATAGGGAGCCATCAGGGAGGATCTCCTTTCAATTCAGATCAGGACCTTCTCTGCTTCCGGTCTTGGAGCATTGTCTAGGGCGCTGAGGGTAACCATTAAGTGTGACTGGTCCAAGATCACACTGCCTGTTTGGGGCTGTGGCAGCAGCTTGGAGTCTTCCTGACTCCAAGATCAGTTCTCTCTCCATGGCCTCATGCTCTCTTTTATACAGAAAGTGAGCATGCAGTGAGTCTGACATAATTCCCTGGCATAACCCCACTCATGTTTGTACCTGAAACCTCCTACATGTGCCATCTCCTTCTATTAAAATGTAAAAACCTTGAAAGTGGAGACTGTCTGGTATTTAGCTCATGCTTAACAATGGCTTTTTGTCCATCAATCCATTCATTCAAATATACAGAAAATAAAGCAAGGTAATTGGGGAGCACTAGAAGCTGTGGGGGGCAGCTAGGTGACACAGTGGATAGTGCTCTGGGCCTGGAGTCAGGAAGACTCATCTTCATAAGTCCAAATCTGGCCTCAGATGCTTACTAGCTGTGAGATCCTGGATAAGTCACTTTACCCTGTTTGCCTCAGTTTCCTCATCTGTAAAATGAGCTGGAGAAGGAAATGGCAAACCACTCCAGTATCTTTGCCAAGAAAACCCCAAGTGGGTCATGGACTCCAAGAGCAGCTGTGGAGTAATTCCTTAGGTGACTTCTAAGGTCGCTGGTTTCCACTTCTAACACTGCATTGGAGCCAGGGCACAGTAATGAATCTGGGTGAGGGACTTCCCGGTGCTCTTTCTTGACTGAACCACCATCTGCCCCATGCTGCTATATTTAGACTCTTTGCAGCAGCCACTCCGGGTTCCATTGTCCTGAAGACAGACTCCAAAGGGCTTTCTTCTCCCGGCTTCCTAGCCCCACATTATAGTTCCCCATTTCCTCCCCATGCTACTCAATCACATTCATGATTGTGACCAGACTTCCTGCCTTTGTTCAAGGATTCCCCCAGTTCCCGCCAGGTTTTATTTCTCCTTACCATCTTAACCTCCAACAAAACCATGAGGAGCATGTCCATTTGTGGTCGTTTGTTTTCCTTATCCCCGCCCTCCCTCCCCCCTGCTCCCTTCCTCTCCCTACCCCGTCCCCACTTTGGATTGTAGCCTCCTGCTCCCTTTGCCATTCCTTGAATTGGTCTATTCAAGGGACCTTTCAGAGCCAAACCCAGGTTCCCAGAACAGTTTTTGCCTAACTCCATGACAGAGAATGGCTTTCAGCCAGACTGTAGCTGGTGGATACAGATATAGAGATGATAGATAGATAGATAGATAGATAGATAGATAGATAGATAGATAGATAGAAGAGAGAGAGAGAGAGAGGGAGAGAGAGGGAGAGAGATGGATGGGTGGACAGAAAGATAGATGAAGATGGATGTCATTTGAGCTGGTCAATTATCACACTTCACTGGAAGTAAGTGATAAGCTTCTGCACCCTGATTCCTTATCCCAATGAGAACACATCTTATTCACTCAATCAAAAGACTTTAGACTAAGTTTAAAAAGTTCTTGAAAGCCAATTAGTGAAGTGGACAGGGCTGGGACCTGGAACTGCATCTGGGACAAGAACATGGAGAACATCCATCTAGAGCCAAGGGGTCCTCCTATTTGGCCTCAATTTCCTCACATCTAAAAGGAGGGGGTGGGATTGGAAGGTCTCTGGCCTCTCCACCCCACCCCCACCCAGGACCTCACATTTTATGGCTAAAAATAAGGTCATAGGATCATAGAACAAAAGCTCAAAGGGACCCGGAGGGCCACCTAGTCCAATGCTCTCCTTTTGCAGTTGAGGACACTGAGAGCCTGGGAGGTCAGGAAGGTGGTGATCAGTGGAGATGGGGCTTTGGCTCTCACCCCAGAGCTAGTGTTTCTTCCCCTGTGTGCATCTGAGTCCTACCAGACCCCAGTTGAAATTTCCAAAGATGGAGGGTTGCTGCGGACAACTGCAGGTGGGGCTTAACAAACAAGAACAAGAACATCCTGAAAATGTCAGGGGATGCAGAGAAGCCTTTTCCAGTTTTAAGCAGCTCACGGACTGCTTTCTCCATGAAGTCTTTCCTGACCCTCGCAGCAGTTGGCTCTTTCCTGTGTCTTTTAGAAATTTATATTTTTGTTTGTCATTATTTTCTTTTTTGTTGTTGTTTTTGTTTTTTGGGCAAGGCAATTGGGGTTAAGTGACTTTCCCAAGGTCATACAACTGGTACACGTGTCAAGTGTCTGAGGCCATATTTGAACTCAGGTCCTCCTGACTCCAGGGCCCGTGCTCTACTCACTGCACCACCTAGCTGCCCCTGTTGTCATTATTTTCTATGTCCTTGTCGGTGCACATGTTGTTTTCTCCCAATACAATGTAAACTCCTTGAGGGTGGGGACTTTTCCTTTTTATCCTTTTGTCCCTGGTGTCTAGCTCAAAGCCTGGCTCAGAGCAGGTACTTAGTAAATGCTTGCTGAGTTGAACCAACTTGAATTACAAAGATGAAATTCATGAGGCTATCTATGGGAAGATTACAGAATTTTATGGAATTGCAAGGAGAGTCAAATGGCTCCACTTTCTAACAGAGCAGGAAAGCATGAGATGGGGGGTAGGGTGGGAGTGGGCAGAGCCAGGTGGTCCAGACCTGAAAGGGTGGGCCCCAAGCACTGCCTGGGGGCAGCCATTGGTGTTCAGCCATCCTACTTGATCTCTAGTAGAACCGCAAGGAAGCTTGGGAGTCCTTGTGCCCAGTCCTTTCATTTTGCAGTTTGACCCAGAAAAGACAAGTATGGAATTATTAGCCCATTGAGTGTCAGGATGATTCATTCTTTGTACTCGTATCCACATCACAGAGTGGGCGCTAATAAGTGTTTATTGATTGACTAAATGACTCACTTAGTGATTTTAGGTCTAGTGATCTAGAAGGGACCTTAGTCATTGCTAACCCAGAATCCCTCCCCTACTCAGATTGCTCTGATTGGGTGCCTCCTTCCAGAGCCTCCCCTGAAGGAGGCAGCCCAAGACAAGCATGGCTGGCCTCCAGATGTCTCCAGTGAGTACCCCTGGGTATCCTGCTCCACCCTTTCCTACTTTATATGGTGTCTTCTCCAATCAGATCATAAGCTCCTGGACAACAGAGACTGTCTCTCTTTCTGTTGCTATTCGTACGGCCAAAGTTTAGGATGGCGTTTGGCACGTAGTGTGCACTGAGGGCTGTTTGCCTGAAGGACTGATATGCCTAGTGTTGGCCATAGGACCCTGGGCAAGTCCTTAGGCTTCCAGTCTTTTTCAACAACTCTCTAAGGCTAGAAGTTAAAGAGAAATGGCCAATTTACTTTGGTGTGAGGAGCCCCCTCATTTGGGATTCCAGATGGCAATGGGACCACAGGATCAATTTTTGCCCTCTCCCCAGGGCTTTGAATCATCTTTGTTCTCATAGCAAATGGTTAATACCTGTTCCACATCATTTTTTCAAACTAAAATTGTGAAAATGGAAATAAGAGAGAATGTGGGTGAGACCCTGGTAAAGTTCTTCTCACTTTGTCTCTTCTTCTTATAGTCAGTTACTGACAGACCTCAACCTGTCACCGAACTAGGGGGATGTCTACTGCAAACAGGTAAAGAATGTTCCAATGGCCATGAAGGCAGCTGTACCAGGCGTGTTTAGAGTTCGATCAGGCATCAGAGATGGCAAGGTCATCCGCTGCATCCTGGGCCATCACTAGTTGTCTTGACTTTTACTCTGCCCCTGGACAGGAAGAGACAGGGAGGATTTTACATGATGCTACTTCACTTAAATACAATTCACATGCGAGTCACAACATTCCCTGTGATGTCATTGGTCCTCTCCAGAAATAAAGGATAGACAATATTATTATTATTATTATTATTAATTATTACAGCTTCTCTTCAGAGGAAATCCATTTCTGAATGGCTCATTGGCAAAAAACCTAATCCCTGTCTATCTGCTTCTCCAGGCAATTCCAACTTTAGTTTTTTCACTCTAGGGTCTTTCTTTCCCTTCTCCCACTTAAAATTCCTCTTTTCCTTGAAGACTCAGTCCAAGTCCTGCCTTCTGCACACAGCCTGTCCTGACCTTTCTGACCTCCAGCTGCTAGGGTCTCCCAGCTAAAATCATCTTGGATTTGTTTTATATAAATCCTACACACACACACACACACACACACACACACACACACACACACACACTGATCCATGAGGCAGAATATAAGCTTCTTGAAGGAACTGACATTTTTATCTTTGTATTCCAGCGCCTTGCACTGAATGAATATTCTTTTTAATTATTTATTCTGAACTTAAGAAATAAAACAAGCATTTCTATAACATAATAGAACAGAAAAAAGATGATGGTACATGAAGCTGCAAATCCATTATGTACAACTGGCTATTCTTTTTAAATATGTAATGAAGTTATCATGGAATTTCCTTCCCACACTCCCCTTTCTTTCTTCCTTCCCTGCCCCCACCTTAGAGATGGCTGCCATTAGACACAAATATGTAAAAACCATTCTCTCCACACTTCCATTAATCGCTTGTTGGAATAATGGCCCTTGACCAAAGGTCCTCAGTTACCCACCTGGACAATCCAGCCTTTTGTAAGTTGGTTGCCCATTAATTCTCTGTGAAAAAGATGCTTGGTAGGGATGTGGGACCACCAGGAGACATTGTCATTCCATGTGTGATTCTAAATCAACCCAACCCTTGGGATCATATATGCAGGCCTAGAAAGAACCTAGAAGCCCATTTGGTCCAGCCCCCTCACTATGTGGGTGAGGAAAAGGAGGGCCAGAGAGGTGTGACTCGCCCAAACTTGTTCCAGTATTCCTGTCCTGGAGCATCCCTGAGACCTAGAGGGATTGAGTGACAAGCCCACGGTCATACAACTAATAAGTAATGGAGGCAGAATTTGAATTCATGTCTTTCTGAAAACTCCCACTTAGCCAGAATGAGCCACATGTTTTGTACTTTCTACAATTTCCTTCAGACCAAATGTAACCAAGTCAGCAGGAGAAATATTTGCACCCAAGGCTAGAATTTTAGTATTTTACTTTTATTCCTAGATTCATTCATTCATTCATTCTGTGGCAAGAGAATTTCTGACTCAGGCCTGTAGCTAACCACTGTGATAAGAGAAAGACTATGATGGGCCAGAATCTTTGTCTCTGATTTTTTGTCACCCTCTGATAAGAAGAGGTCGTGGCTTCCACCATCCCAACTACACAATCTTCCAGCTCTGGTTTGCACCAGTTAGCTCCCCAACCTTCCTGAAGCAGAACCCTTATCTTCCCCCTTCTGCTGCATACACCCTTATCTTCCTCTCCTGCTTTCTCTAAAATTCCGCTGGACTCATCCTGCTTATGGATTATTATATTATGTATTAAATAAGGCTGCTGAACTTGACGCCCTGGGCTCTCTGACTTTTTTCTGCCATACAGATGAGCCTGTGCTCTGAGTATAAATAAAATCTGCAAGAACTGTGTCTGTGGGACTGACTTGGTGCTTGGCAACAGCACAGAGTCAGGACCCCTCAGATCAGTTTTTATCACAATTCATTCATTCAGATTCAGGATAAGCACATGGAGAAGCGCTCCCTTTCTCCACAGAGTTCAGATCGTGCTTCCGTTGTGGTTGGGAGAATGTAACAATGTAGACAATCCATGGGAGAGATAATCTGACCTGTGGGAATAGTTGTACAATTGTAGCAGTGCCGGGGATGCTTGCTTGCCTGCTTCCCTTTCTCTGCCAAACTCTGCCATCCTTGCAATAGGCTTGCCTTCCTCCCTCCACCCCCAACCTATAGGGTTGAAAACTGGCACAGGACTGTGGCCCAGGGATAGCAGTCTAGACTACAGAAGGCAAGAATTTGGCACCTGCCCCCTCCGGATGATAGATCCTAAGTCAAAGCCCTAGCTGTCCTGCCCTAGGTATAGCATCACAATGGAAATACAAGGATTGAAGCAGGTTAAGACTTTTTGACTCATCTCATCCAGCCATAGAGTCAGAGAAATACAGGGGGGATCTCAGCCGTTAAGTCTACTACCCAAGAAATCTAGCCTAAAGCAGCCTGGGTCTGAGGCTGTCGTCTCGGAAGCCTTTTTTTTTCTGTCTCTTTTGTCTTTTCCTTCCTGTGCAGAGCTTCTCATGGTCACAGAGAAGAGTGGCTCAGGCTGGTGAGTTGTTTATCAATGGAAACCCATGAAGGCGTGTTCACTGTTGATAGTGGGGATGGAATGGAAAATCAGGGGGTTGTTTGGGCTGCCTGAGAGAAACAGGATTGTGCTGCAGGAGGGCCTTTTCCTGACTGGAAAACTAGTCCCTACACTTGTCTGGTGTCTTTCAAAGAGAGATTAGGTACAAAGGGAAGATGATGTGGGTGAGGGAAAGAGAGCAGGTTCCCAGTGAGTTAGAGGCTTCTCGTGACCCTGAGCAAGTCACCTAACTTCTGTTTCCTCACCTATAAAATGGGGATGATCCTAATCCCTGTAGAAATTCCGTCACAGAGCTCTTCAAAGACTCAACCGAGATAATAATAATAAATACTAATAACGTTGCTGCAGCTTTTTCGGGCATTACAAACATTATTTCTTCTGATTCTCACAACAACCCTGTGAAGCAGGGGCGACTAGATGAGGAAAATGAGACTTGTCCAGGATGACGCAGCTCGTAAGTGACTGAGGCAGGATTCGAACCCAGGGAAACTGAGCTCCAGCTCCAGTGCTTTATTTACTGTATTCCGCCGCCTTCTCCATAGGATGCATATGAAGAGATTTTTCAAACATCGAAATGCTCTGTTAATTACATATTATTCTCATCACTTGGTAGAATCCCAGATGTGGAGCCCCAAAGATGGTAGACAGGAAGAGATTGAACATTTCTTATGTATCTCCTCTGTGCCAGGCATGTGCTAAGCAGAGCAGATTTCTAGACAGACACGTACCTCTGCAATCTTTCCTCCTGAGACATGCTTCTTCCCACCCCTGTTCTATGATCCCTACTGATACGCCCAAATCAGTGTACTTTTGTAAGGGAACTAGGGCTTGAAAGTCAGTTGTTTTCTATTAGGGAATGGCCAAACAACCTGGAGCAGGTGAAGGTAATGGGAGGGGGCTGCACTGTAATAAAAGAATGCTCAGAATACAGAGAAGGATCACAAGAGCTCTTTGGTACAAAGTGAAGTTAAGTAGAACCAAGAAAACAGCACATATCATGGCTACACACTTCAAATCAAAGAACAAGGACAAAATCTCAATACCAGTTCTATGTATTTATAACGACTTAGTTTGGCCCCAGTGAAGAAATGCGAGTGTGCACCTTCTTCCCTGGGAGTGGAACACCGCATAGATCGTAAAGCCCAGCTGATGTGCAAGCAATGGCCCTGTGGGTAGAAAAAGATAGACAAATGCATCCAAGGCTTTGTAAAAAGAAAAGACAGCAGTACAGTTATTTAAAAAGAGAGAAATGGGCTTTAGATGAGCTATGGCTCCAGCTCTTCTTGCTCTCCTTGGGACCTTTTCCAGGTGGTTGACATTTAAAAAAAACATTCCATGCCATTACTGGAGTAAAGTAAAGGAAATGATACCCTGAGCCCTTACTGCCTGTGACGACATTGGGCAGGGTTTTATTTTTTCTACCAAAGGGAAAGTAACTACCAATTAAGGTCAGGACTCCAGCTTTGAAGGGCCCAGGACAGGTCCTAGCAGACTTTTTGGATGAAGAGGACGCATCATGATTAAAGAGTAAGTGTCTTGGCCCTACATATGTAAAGAAGTTTTTAGCTGCTGACTCACCTGCCAGCTGCTGTGGTCAGTGACTCTGTTGACCAGCCTGTGTGGGGTCAGTTAATTTTATGCTAGTGAAGGAGGAAAAACTTTAGCGAGTAGGGCTGCCTGGTTCTGGATTCCTATGCACCAGTGATGCACCACCGAGTCTTGGCATATGATGAATCTTGGTCCACAGGAGAATGTGTATCAATTGGCAACTGACCATTAAGAACTCAACACCAGCTCCTTGCCCAGACCTGTGTGAGCTGCCAAGGCAGATCCAAGAAGACTGGAAAATCCACCCCTTAAAGAGAGCTTTGATCAAAGTAGGTCTAAAGAAATGTTTGCTGAGTTAGTATGGTGTCATAGAAGGAATTTAGGATATATATCAATTTGAAAACTGACTCGGCCATTGGCTGTGTGATTTTGGACATGCCACTTAACTTCCACAGGCCTCAATATTCCCTTTGGGGGGATGTATAGAATGAGGGCTTTAGAATAGATGGCTGCTGAGATCCTTCCTAGTTCGAGGTCTGTGATTTAGTGAGGCAACATTGAATAGTGGATAGGGAACAGAATTTAAAGCCAAGAAGATATAGGTTCCCACCTCAGGCAATTACCAGCTGTGTCATCCTGGGCAAGTGACAACCTTTCTGTGCCTCATTTTCTTCCCTAACACCTGCCTCAAAAGGCTATTTGTGAGGATCATATTAAATCGTGAAGGCAAGGACTCTATATTCAACAATCTTTTGTAAATGTTATAGAGAGTTAACTTTGCATAAGAAGGTTGAACCAATTCATGTCTAAGTATCAATATCCCTCCGCTGGGACATTAGCACTAGCTTTTCTTGCAGGGAGATGGAGAGAAGGACCCAATTCATTACCAACATTTACCCAAAGGTGGAAGATAGGGCCTCGAGGGGTTGTGTTGTCCTCCTCACTGGAGGCTTTAGTGATGGCCAGAAATCCAGTTTTGAGAGATGTCATGGATAAGATTCTTCAAGTTCCAATTTGATTGTAAGTCTCTGAAGTCCTTCCAGCTCCAGAACCATGCTCCTATGAACTCGAAAAAAAATAATATGATTAAAAATGCATAAACCAATACAGATGAAGTTGGTACAAAAATCTTCGTGGCCTTAATGAGCAAATTCATGTGAAATGGGATGAAGCTCTTCATGCTTTTATTCTAAAAATAAAAATGCCCGAAGGCTTTTCTCCTTAAAAAAGGTTGCCAACCCCAGGTCTAGTAACGCTCTTGATAAAGCAACTGAATCTGTCACAGCTCTTGGTATCCTGTTACCAAGGAAACCCAGAGCTCTTCCTGGCTCTTGTCCCCTGATGCTAATTTTGTATCTGGCACCTGGACTTGGGTCTAGGTGATTTCTACCACAGTGTGGCTTGAAGGGTACAAAGTCTCCACAGGTCCCTGGGGTCCTCATCCTATCCAGGGCCATCCCACTTGGAACTGCACCATAAGAAGGCGTTCTTTGTACTGAGCCCTGCTGCCTCTAGGCATCCCCTCTTCAACTGTAAATTTTCCTGAAGTGAGGAATCTGCTGAGCTATTCACAACAGAGTGAGAGTATGTTTCCTGATTCCTTCCTCCATATCGGGACAAACTCTGGGCTGAAGCAGAGCATCAGTTAGACGTCTGTGGGGAGGACTGAGGGCAAGATAAGAACACTGGTTCAGCAATCGGGCGCCTCTGATTTCCAGTCTTGAATCTTCCTCTAGACTGTTTGACTTTAGGTGAGTCACTGACCCATTCTGGGTGTCGATTTCCTCTTTTGTGACGTGAAGGGATTGGGCTTGGCTCAATGAGAAACATGCCAGATTTGGAGTCTGAAGACAATATGTTGCATGGGAAAGAATACTGGCCTTAGAGTCAGAGGACCTGGGTTCAAATCTCAACCCACGTAAGTGACCTTGAGTAAGCTTCTTGGCTTCCCTGGGGCTCTGTCTTCTCAGCTATAAAATGGGGAGGTTGGACTTAATCGTCTCTGCTGTTTTCCAGGTGCAGAGTTAGACCCCTAAACCACCTTTCAGGTCTGTCCCTGAGTACCTACGTGGTTTTGGGCAAGCCTCTCATCCCCAGTGGGCCAAAGTTTCCTCCTCTGTAAAAGGAAGGGTTTGGTCCTGATGGACACTGAGGTCCCTCGAGTCATGAACCAGAGGGAAAAAGTACCCAAAGGTGTTTGTCACCATCATGGAGACTGTCCTGTGTTGTATCCACGTGTAAGGCAAATAGTTCTCAATCACATCCTCGATTTGCTCATTCACATCCTCTAGCTGGAACGTCCTCTACATTCACTCCTATTTGTGTGCAACGTCGTACTGACTGTGTCATTCTCAGGAACGTTGTCGAGTCTCCTCAATGAGATCCACTGTCATCTGAAAGAATGTAGCCTAATTAAGGACATAAGAGCTTCCAGTGGGTAAAGAATTCCCATCATCTGGACCTCTGGTGACTGTATCAAAAATGGGGGTTTGGGAAAGACTGCAAGGTGTGGACAGTCAAGCAAGGGGAAGGCCAGAAGATGTGTTGCTTGCTGCCCTCTCCACAATAGTCCAATGGAGGCTTGCCTTAAACACAGCCGTACTCCCCTTCACCCATTATTGCTCCACAGGCTCTCACTCCATCTGCTTTCACAGTTAAAACTCTGTGTCTGGGTGGATCCCTGTTGGGGTATTTAGAACCAAACTAGGACTCAAGTCCCCAAAGCAGTCATGGAGACAAAATTCGCCATGCTCCCACCCCAAATCACCCGGTAGTTGTGTCAGACACCTCTCGGTGCCCCAGAGATTAAGAGGTCCCCTTTTAGATTTGGCAGGAAAGAGTCTCACATGATGTGCAAGCATGGGTAGGTGGTGATTTGTATCTCAGTTCTCATTTCAAGATCTTTTCTCCAAAATCTATTCCTCTTTGGGAGCTCCCTATTTCTTTCCAAGACATAGCTATCCTCCAAGAGACCAGGTTCCCTCAGAGTGTTCTTGACTCTTCATGCTGACGGGCCCCACATGGTCGATGAGCTGCCAGATTCTGTTGTATATAACTCCACAACATCTCACATTTCCCCACTATACTAGTACATTACCTAGACTGTTGCAACAGCCTCCTAAGGGTCTCCCTGCCTTGTATCTCTTTTCCTTCTATCATACAGCTGCCAAATTGGTATTCCTAAATTGTGGGTCTGACCTACTAAATAAACTCCAGTGGCTCCCCATTACCTCTAGGATCAAATAATATTCGGACTTTATCTCCTTTTTCATTTTATTTTTCTGCATGAGCTTTACAGTGTGTCTAATGATACGTCAAATAGTTATGCAGTCATTCAGTCATGTCTGGCCTCCTCGTGACTCTGTGGAACAACTGTCCATGGCTTGTGTTTTTTTGTTTTTGTTTTTGGCAGAGATACTGGAGTGGTTTGCCATTTCCTTCTCCAGTTTTGTATGGGCAGGGGTTAATAATAATAAGTATCTGAGGTAAGATTTGAACTCTGGTCCCTTTGGCTCCAGGCTCAGTGCTCTATTCACTGGGCCATCTAGCTACTCCAAGTCAAATTGGACAGGTGTATAATTTATAAATAAATCTATATATGCATATAATATGCACATAATTAAGAATAGATATGTGTGAATGTGTATAATAATCATGCTTTATATATAGTTTCCTTTTTTTATAAAACTAATAGAGCTGTATAATTCAAATTTTCAAGACCATCAGACCAGACTATAACATGCAGTTGGGCGGCCAGTCTGTCGAGCTGATTTCTTACTAGCTATGGATATGTTGAACGGACAATGAGCTGAACCCAGAACTGAATAGTAGAAGGAGAGTGAGCTGGCTCACCTTTGGCTAATTGTCACTAGCTTTTATTGATGTCAAGCCTCTCCCTTTTCGATTATTAGTCTGGTGCTCTTATAGGACTGAGAAGCACTTTCTGGAGAACTAAAATTGAAGGTCACTCAAAGGATAAGGGAGAGGAACATGGTGGGCATGAGAAGATATGTCAAGAAAGGATATCAAAGAAACCATTGGCAAAGTGAATGAATGATAAAGCACGGGAATATCTCATTTTCTCCTCACAACAACTCTAGTGGGTAGGTACTCTTATTGTCTTAAAAATGAGGAAACAGGTACAGAAAGATTAAATGACTTGCCTGGAGTCACTGACCTAATAAGTGTCTGAGGCTGGATTTGAACTCTGGACTTCTGATACAAGTCTAACAACATTCTATTGTTCCACCTTCCCTGTCTCTAATATACAGAAAGGATTACTGATGGACAGCCCAAGCAATTTCAAGTGATGCAGAGAAAGGTACGTGGTGGATCTATGAGAGGCTGCGGGTAAGAGTGGCACAGGATGAGAAGCGTTTGGAGGGAAGACCTGCATGGACGAGCTCCCTGACTGATGCCAGCATTGCAGTTTAGAGTGAAGAGATGAGGAGGATGGGGGGGGCACTTTTGTTTTTTTGTGGTTTTAAGTATAACAAGTCCTGGTTTCCTGGCACCTGGGGCAACAACAGCTAGCATTTATATGGTGCTTTAAAGTTGGTGGAGTACTTTACGTATGTTATCTCATTCAATTGAGTGATTTGTGAGTGTTCAGGTTTGAGTGAAAGCAGCTCCACCAAACATCAGAGCAGGGCGCCTTGATCTCCATGATCTCAGATTAACCTTTGACTCTTCTGCTGGCTGCCATCTTCAGAAAGAGGCCAAGTTTATATGGGTTTTTAGATTCCAATGCGGGTATTTCGTTTATTGTGTCTGATGCTAAACTAAAGAAGTCACGTCCCCTTTTTAAGAGAATAAGACTAAAGCCGATGCAAGTGCTTAGGTAGTGAAAATGAGATGCTTCATGTTTCCATTGAGAATGTGCTAATCACATAATTGTCCACTGCCAGAGATAACCATCCAACATCCCAGGACCTTAGGATAGCACAGTTATGGATGGGGAGAAAAAAAGGCAATATTGAGACTAGGCAGTCTGCACAAATCTAGGAAGACGTATGAAGTGATGACTTAAAAGCTGAACCAGTGATTGTTCCTCCTCCCTCTGTCTACTTTCTCAGCACATGATCATTAACCAATAATGTTAAATGGCTTCGTTTATGTACGTCTGGGATCCAGCTTGTTTCCGAGGTAACATTCCAATGTTATTGCCCACCTTCAAACGTTTACTATAAATGTCCCCCTTTGGAGTTACTGAAGGCTGAGGAATTCCATCAATGGCAGAGCTGTTTGAATACCCACAGTAATGAAAGGCATGGACCTTCCACTCAAATGCCATTTTAATTAAAGTAAGCCTAGCTGGGGGGCAGGGGAAGGGGATCATCGGTAGCTTATTATGGGGAATGCTGAACGTCAGGGTCTTCCTCCCTTATGGGGCTGTCTAAAGGAGTCTTTAATGCTTACCAGACCCTGCTGCAAATTTGTCTTCTGAGGCTGGGATGCTTTTCCTTCTCACCTCTGCATCTTGGATCCCTAGCTCCCTTCAAAACTCAGCCCCAGCACCATTTCCTACAAAAGGCTTTAAAACCCTCCCATCCCTAGGTTCTAGTGCCCCTCCCAAAATAATTTTGCATTTACTTTGTATTCGTTTAATGTTGGAGAGGTAGAATGGCAGGATGAATTCAGGGCTGGCCTCAAAGCTAGGGTGACCTGGGTTCAAATTTGGTCTTTGATGCAACTTTGATCAACTTGGGCAAGACATGGAGCTTCTCCACGCTCTCTGCATTGTAGAGAAGGTACTGGTGTGCATGATTAGCAGGAGTTTCCTTCTCTGGGAGTTCCATCTGTCAATGAAATCACAGATTCTGTCTCTGTCACTATAGTTTATACTTATTTACCCATACATGTTTTTCCATCAGTAGAGTGTATGCTCCATGAAGGTAGGAATTGTCGTTTACACTTGGTATCTCTAGTGTTCAGCCTGGTGCATGGCGCATGGTAGCTAACACATAATAGCTGATTTCCTGATCGCAATCTGGAAGGTTGAATTTGGAACGACTACATTTCTTCTTACTTAGTAAAATGTTCTTCATAGGAAATATCCATGTTCTAGGAGTATATGGGGTGTCCACGAACAACTAGCACCTCTGGTGGGAGGGCAGCTGAGACCTTTTCAGGGCCTCTCATCCACCTTTGGTGTCCCTCTTTCACCCAACTCTCACCTGTGGCTCCAAGAAGCTGGAGCATGCCCCGATAAAACCGTCTTGGTAGAAGGGCTAAACCAAGTTGAGGGGAACCAATGGTCTCAGACCTGTTGGCGAGTTAGGGGGATGTCTACTGAACAATGTGCAAACTTGCCCTGGAGGAATGGACGGATGAGAACAATTTGTTCAAATGTCCATAAAGTGGGCTGAAGCAGGCACTGCAGAGTCCTTAAAGCTTAGCCAGACATTGAAGATGCCAAGGTCATCCACGGCTTCCCAGGCCATCACCAGTCAGCCTGACCTTTGTCTTGCCACTGGACTTTGATGACTTAGGAAGAGAGAGTGAGGCTGGTAGGTTTGTACAGCTCTGACTTACTTAAATCCAATTCACATGAAAGTCAAGACATCGCCCAGGATGTCACTGGTCCTCTCTGAAAACGAAGGACAAACAACAACCATGTTCTAGCGGTCATCTGGGGCCAGTGAAATCATTGATAAATTGTCTCCTGGCATCTTTAGAAAGAAGGACATAGCACCAATGGAGTGGAAGGCTTTGAGTAGCTAACTAGACCTTTTTAAAAACAAGTGGTATTGATACTTTTAATTTTTATACCACATTCATTAATAAACATAACCTACACCCCAGAATGAAATTCTTCCTTATAACAAAGGAAAATAGCTCAGCAAAAACTGACCTGTAGCAACTATATTTGATGGTATGAGCCACATTCTGCACCTTTAACCCCCCACCTCTTGGCACAGAGGGAGGAATAATTCATTATGTCATCTCCAGGAGCAAGTTTGGTTATTACATTTACTCAGTTTGGTTTCCTTTCTGAGCTCCCTTCATTTAAATTACTCTAACCATCATTTGTATTCTTCTGGTTTTGGTTATTTAATGCTTTAAGTGTTTGTACAAGCTCAAACAAGGTTTCATGCATCTCCAAGTTATTTATAGTCATGATATCTTGGTAAACAAAATCATTCCATTAAACTCATATACCACAACTAAAAAAAATGTTTTTCAATGAATGGAATTCGCTTTGTTACCAATTGTGCTACCACAAGGACTGACACGAATGTTTTGGTACATGTCAGACTTATATGTTTGTCTTTGACTTAGGGTGAATATTGAGTGGTAATATCACTAAGTCAAAGGGTATGAATAGTTTAGTCATTTTTCTTGCATGATTATAAATTGTTTTCAAGAACAGCTAAACTGACTGACAGTTCCACTAACAATGTATCAGTATACCTGTCTTTCCACAATTCTAACAACGTTATTTCCTCTTTTTTCATAATCTTTCTATGAAGCTTTTTTTTACCTCCACCAATAAATTTCAGAATGTCAACAGAGCTATCCTTTGTGGAGGATTTTAAAGAGATCTCAACAATAATCACACAGATTGAGAAGGTGTAGATGTGTCCATTCCAAAGGAGTATTTATGTCAAGGATCACGAGACCATAAATTTTGATTCTGAAGGGATTTTTGAGGCTATTTAGTCTAACATCTCATTTTATAAATGAGAAAACTAAGTTTCAGAAAGGTTTAAATGATTTGTCAAAGGTTATGTGCCAGCAATGGCATTGGACCCAGAGCCTCTGTCCCAAGAGCACATGTCTTTATCTACAAGATGAGCACAGTCACACCTGTGATCCCTGCCACACAAGGTTACTGAGAAACTTAAATGAGATAATATAGGGAAAGTGCTTCGCAAACCTCAAAGTGCTCTCCAAATGTCCTTTGTTATTGTTGTTATTGGGAGAGCAATTTTCCCACGTAGGAGAAGCTCAGGCTGCCAGAAGAATGTAAACCATATTAGTTCACCATAAGACTGAAGAATTAGTTCCATTATGATTGCCCTCATTCTTTGGCCCTCTACTTCTGGGTCTCCTCAGCACATACATGTGGTAATTAAACTCTACTCATTTGCATTGGTACCAATGCTGCTTAGCAAGTGTCCTTATGCGCATGCTTGTTTCCGTAAAGGCAGAGCCAGGTTTTTGTAATTTCTCCTCATGCCCTGGGACCTTGAGGCACCTTCCTAAACTTGCTTATTTGTTGACTTTTTTTCAATGCCATTTTTTTTCTCAGCCAACAGATGAAACTATCAATGCAAAGACTGCCTATTCCATTTTAAATTTTAGTGACACCTTTTTTTGACATGTTCCTCCACTACTTCTACCCTGCAATGCATCCCCGTAATACAGGTTAAAAAAGGAATATTATCACTCTGCTCCCATAGTCTCCCACCATGCAGATGAAGAAGGGGAGGTGCATTTTCTCATCTCTTCTCTGGGATCAGGTTTGGTCATTTCAATGACATTTTAAATTGCTAAGGCTGCCTTTTCTGCCAGATTTGCCAAAACTGATAATCTTTTCTCAGTTTCTTGTACTCTTTTAGGAAATGGACATTAGGATATTTGGCAGGCTGGACCCTACTGGGGAAAGAAAAAATACAATTTCACTCAAGAGAGGCAGAAAGACATTTACTGAGGATGCTCAATCAATCAGCCGATACTTTGAGTCTGGAAGATTTGGATTCAGATCCCTGCCTGAAATGTACTGGCTGTCCACCCTTTCTGAGCCTCATTTTCCTTATCTGAAAAATATAGGAGTTGAACTAGATGACCTTTAGAAGCCCGAAATCTGTGACTAAGTGAATATTTATTTAGAACCTACTATGTACTAGGCAGTCAGATCCTGTGGATACAAACACAAAGACAATCCAGTCCCTATCCTCATGAGGAGACATCAACAAGTATATATGACATTATTGTAAGTTAGTTTGTGAGGGGAGGGCACTAGGAGCTAGGAGTGGGATGGGGAGCAAAGATTAAGCACAGGAACTTTGCAGGAAATTTCTAGGTCAGTTCAAGCACGCATATTCACCCAAAAATGATTTCTACAAATCGAGATTATACTGTTAAGAGTAGCACAAAGGGTAGAGATGCCCAAAGATTCCTATAAATATGATTGGGTTAGATGACCTCTCCAATCCTGTGGGGCCTCATTTTGTACGAGATCCAGCAGATTTGTAAGAGAGGAGGAGAGAGGGAGGGGAGAAAGAAGGATGACCAGGGAAGAGTGAGAGGCAGCAAGTGAAGGGTCTCCTCTGTCCATCAGAGGAATGTTGCTCCTAATTGCTCTTCTATCTAGCACAGAAGGCAGAGAGAGCTTCTAGCTGGAAAGGGGGAAGCTGAGAATCATCAGAAGTCCCTTAAATCTTTCTCATTACTTCTAGTCTAATCAGGTCACCTACTCAAATCTTCTTCTGGCTAGATTCCTTACAGCGGGGATTAAGCTGGCATCTGTGAACTTGCCTAAAAATACTTTGATAACTGTATTTCAATACTTGGCTTCCTTCATAATCCTACTATTTTATTGTATGCCTTTAAAACCATGATTCTGAGAAAGCTTTATTATTCTTCCAAGGGAGTTCATGACCCAAAAAATGATCAGAAGTTCTCCTCTATCACCTGTCCTCAGCACCCCTTGAGGGTTGGCAGCAGGGCCACAATTTCTGCATTCCAAGATCTTTACCATTTCTAAGAGCAAAGCAGTTTTGAAACCAGGAGTTCCATTTCTGATGACAACAGAAAACTGTCTCTTCGGTGTAGTCACATGACACTTTTGGGTCCATTTTCAGTTCAGTTCAATTCATTTTAACTCTATTCAACAGAAGTCATCTCAACTCAATTAACTCTAATTCAGCTCAATTCAATTAAGTTTAATTTAGTTCAACAAGCATCAATTAAGTACTTACTATGTTCCAGGAAAGTGGTAGGTACCAGGATTGGAAAAAATATTAAAAAAAATAGCCCATGGGAGTGAAGCCTAGTGGATTAGAGGTACCAACCCAGTTGAACTCTCAATATTCCACTCCAAACATCTTTTAAAATAATGCCCCAAATCAAATTTTGGAGTGGTAGAGCCAACAAAAGATCAGGATGAAGCAGTTTTCTGGCTTAAGAAAACTTAGGAGGTCATCAGGAGAGATTTTTGACACCCAGGTGGGTTTTGGCCTGGAGAACAGGTGGAGAAAATACCAGCAGCAGCCACAACATTGGCAGCAGCAGCAGCACCCTTGGGAGCTCTCAGTCCAGAGGTATCCTAGGTTCCAGTAGCAGGGCATAGAAGAACCCTGGGAGTTAGTCACAAGGGAGCAATGGCCTTGATCACAGTTCCAAGGCAGAGAGGAACGGTAGCACTTTTGGCTTCAGGAGAGCAGGGAATATGATAACAATTCTTGGGCCGGAGGAGTACTAGTGCATGCAGCAGCAGGGGATCAGAGGCCCTTCCTGAGTAAAGAGCAAAAAGTAGTAAAGTAGTGACCACACTTCTCCCCAGATCACACCACCTTGAAAATGCCAGAAGCTTGCAGACCTCCAGAACTAGCTCTGAAAATAGCATCACAAAAACCCCCCCAAAGCTCTGAAGTTTAAGACAATACCTCCCCACCCCCAGGTAAGCAGAGCCCAACATTACCATAACATTTGTCAAGAAATAGGTTGAAAAAATGAGCAAACAAAATATAGAACTTGACCATAAAAAGCTACTACAGTGTTGGGGAAGACCAAGACACAAACTCAGAAGAAGACAGCAATGTGAAAACAGCTTACAATCAAAACTTCGAAAAAAATGCTAATTGGACACAAGCCCAACAAGAATTCTTGGAAGAGTTAAAGAGATAAGAGTGGTAGAAAAAAAAGAAATTGGGAAAAGAGATGAGAGTGACACAAGAAAATTATGAAAAAGAGAATTAACAGTTTGGTAAAAGAGGTACAACAATGCTAAAGAAATTATTATGTTAAAAAACAGAATTTAAATTTTTTTAAAAAAATTGTTTTTAAAGAAGAAGAAATATACCCTGAAGAAAAGAACTCCTTAAAAAGAAAAATAGGACAAATAGCAAAAGAGGTACAGAATCCCACTGAAGAAAATAGACCCTTAAAAATTAGAATTGGGCAAGTAGAAGCTAATGATTCCATAAGACATCCAGAAACAAAACAAAATCAAAGGAAATGGAAAAAATAGAAGAAAATATGAAATCCCTTATTGGGAAAATAACTAACCTAGAAAATACATCAAGTAGACATATTTTAAGAATTCCTGGACTACCTGAAATCCATAATAAAGAAAAAAAAACCCTGGAAATCATACTTCAAGAAATTATCAAGGAAAACTTCCCTGGTACCATAAATCCAGAGGGTAAAAGACAAATTGAAAGACGCTACCAGTCACGTCCTTAAAGAGATTCCAAAATGCAAACTTTTAGGAGTATTATAGCTAAATTCCAGAGCTACCAGGTAGAAGAGAAAATTCTTCAAGTGGTTAGAAAGAAACCATTTAAATATTTGTGGAGCAATAGTCAAGATCACGTGAGGATGAGCAGCTTTCATGTTAAAGGAGCAGAGGACTTGGAATACAATACTCTGGAAGGCAATGGAGCTAGGATTATAACCAAGAATAACCTACCCAGAAAAACTGAGTGTAATCCTTCAGGGAACAAATGGATATTTAATGAAATAGGGGATTCTCAAGCATTCCTGATAAAAGGAGCTGGATAGAGAATTTTACTTTCAAACACAAGACTCAAGAGGAGCATAAAAAGGTAAACATGAAAGAGTAATCATAAGAGACTCAATAAAGTTAAACTTTTTACATTGCTGAATGGGAAGATGATACAGGTAATTTCTAAGAACTTTATCATTATTAGGGCAGTTAAAAAGTTTACATAGACAGAGGGCATTTGGTGTGAGTTAATTATGTTGGAATGATCTCAAAAAATAAAGGAGTGAGAAAAAGGGATGCACCAAGAGAAGGGGGAAAGGAGAAGTAGAATGGGAAAGATTTTTCCATATAAAAGAGGCATGCAAAGAAGAGCTTTTACAATGGAGGGGAAAATGGGGGGCGGTGATGGTAGGCAGGCAATGCTTGATCTTCATTTTCATCAGAATCGGTTCAAAGAGGGAAGAATATATAAATACACTCAGTTGTATTGGAGACATAACTTACCCAGTAGGGGAATAGGAAAGGAAGGGGATAAGAGAAAGGGAGGTGGAATTATAAAAGGGTGGGCAGGTAAAGAGAGGCAGTGGTTAGAAACAAAACAGGCTTTAGAGAAGGGACAGGATAGAAAGAGAAAGAAGAAACAAAAGAAAATAGGATGGATGGAAGTATACAGTAATCCAAAGTGTTAATGTGAATGGGATGAGCTCACCCATAAAATGGAAATGGATAGCAGAATGATTTCAAAATGAGAATCCAATGATATGTTTTTATAAGAGATACACTTGAAACAGAAAGGCACACAGAGTTGAAATAAAGGGCTGGAGCAGAAACTAATACACTTTAACTGAAGTAGAAAAAAAGGCAGGGGTAGCAATCATCTTCTCAGACAAAGCAAAAGCAAAAATAGACCTAATTAAAAGAGACAATCAGGGAAACCATTTTGCTAAAGGGTATTATAGATAATGAAGTAGTATCAATTTTTTACAGTAAGTTTCTTAGATAAAGGCCTCATTTCTCAAATATATAACTAAGTCAAATTTATAAAAACAAGAACCATCCTTCAATTAAAGCTGTCTATATTCATATGATAAAATGCTCTAAATCACTATTGGTTAGAGAAATGCAAATTTAAACAACGGTAAGGTACCATTTCACATCTATTAAAAAATGACAAATGCTAGAGAAGATGAGGGAAAAATAGGTACGCTAATGAATTGTTGGTGGAGTAGTGAACTGGTGCTGCCACTCTGGAGAACAATCTGGAACTATGCCTAAAGGGTTATAAAACTGTGCATACCCTTTGACCCAGCAATACCACTACTAGGTCTGTATGCCAAAGAGATCAAAGAAAAAGGAAAAGGACAAATATGTACAAAAATATTTATAGCAGCTCTTTTTGTGGTGGCAAAAAATTGGAAATCAAGGGGATGCCCATCGACTGGGGAATGGCTGAACAAATCATGACATATGATTGTGATGGAATATTATTGTGCTATAGGAAATGATAAGGAGGGTGGTTTCAGAAAAAAAATAAACATGGCAAGACGTATAAGAACTGATGCAAAATGAAGTGGGAATATCCAGGAGACCACTGTGTAGTAACAGCAATGCTGTAATCATGATTGACTCTGAAAGACCGGCCTACTCTGATCAATACGATGATCCAAGACAATTCCAAAGGACTCACGATGAAAACTGCTATCTGCTTCCAGAGAGAGAACCGACGAACTCTGACTGCAAATCAAAGTACACTCTTCTCACTTTCCTTTTCGGTCTTGTTCTAAAAATATAAGACTAACATGGACATAGGTTCTGCATGATTTCACATGTATAATTTATGCTATATCACTTGCCTTCTCAGTTGGTGGGGTAGAAGGTAGGATGGAGGGAGAGAATTTGGAACTCAAAACTTAAAAAAGAAAGAATGTTAGTGTAAATAAATAGTGATTTTCAAAAAAGCCCTCAAGGAGCTTGCCTTCTACTGGTAGAAACAATTCCAACACACATGAGCAAATATAAGGTACTTTGATGAGTCAGCCCTAGGAAGCCCAGTGAAGATTTTCTTTAGTAGTCCATCCGAGTCTTGAAGGAAGCTAAAGCATCCAAGCAACGGAAGTGACAGAGGAAGGAATGCCAGGCTTGGGGTAACCGAGTTCTAAGTCGATTACTGTGAGCCTTGCATTTCAGGCGGGGGTAATTTAGAGAGGCCATTCTCTACAATTCTACAGAGGATGGACTATTAGAGTGGGAGCTCCTGGAGGGCAGGGAACCTAGTTTGCTTTCCTTTGTATCTCTAGCACTCAGCATACAGTAAGGGCTTAATAAATGCTTGTTGGCTGCCTGGTCTATCATCACAAAGGAAGTTTCTCGACTCCTATCACTCACTGATCTGACCTAAGTTTAAAACAACAAAAAAAGGTTTATGCCATTTCCATTCCAGCTTGGTTGTGAGGAAAAGTGCTTTCTAAACTATAAAGCAAGATAATAATGTGAGTTTCCAATGATTCTTGTCACTCTCTGACAAGCCATGCCCTAACTCACCTGAATGAGGGCAGGAGCATATTTCAAAATTCCCTTCTTTTCCAGGTCAATCGATCACTCAAGTACCTGCTTTGTGCCAGGCACTAATCCTTGACAGTAGCTTGGCTCCAGGGACCCATGGCCCCGTGTATGCTCATTGCAGTGGGTGCTGGGAAATGTCTGAATCACTGCTTCCTGTTTCCAGCCTGTCTTTGCCAGAGCCTGAGACTTCAGTTCCAACATGCATGCATCTGTTTGGGGATGCTGGGCTTTGACAGATGCATGAGACCCCAAGGCACTGGTCTAACGACCTGACCCAGCTTCAGTAAAGTTGATGACTGAAAATGTGTATGACCTTGTCACTCAATGCTTGGTGGACTATCTTCAAGAAAGAGGGAATATTCAAGCAGCACTTATTGAGAAATAGGAGAGGAAAGAAAACCCAAACCCAAAGAAGCTGTGACCAGTTCTTCCCTATCCTCCATATTTGTTTTTATACTGCATGCCTTTAAAATGAAAGCAAGGAAATGGGAGCCTTCAAGTATGACCCGGCATGGTGGGAGAAAGCATGAAAAAATGTCCTCTGAGATGGAAAGGCTGCAGCTTGCTTTATGAGGTCTAGAACAACACAGAATTAAAAGTCATTCACCCAAAATGCATAGTGGCCGTAGCTGCCATGATGCATTAAGGTGTGAAAAGGGCTACCTTGCCCCAAACCGATAAAGTGGCTATTAGGATTCTTATTTGACAGATGGGAAAACTGAGGCTCAGTGAGTTTAAGGGAATTACCCAAGACCACTCATCTAGTAAGTGGCAGAGGTAGACCTTGGACCCCAAAAACTGAGAGTTGGAAACAATCCCAGCAGCCATCTGGGCTCACTCATTCCTCCTTGGGAATTCCCTCTTTGACTTTCTGAGCCAGAGCTCATCCACACCCACCCTGACTAGTGAGAGGTAATGAAGAGTGTTCTGTGCTCTGGCTTCCTCTCCTACCCACTGACAGGAGGCTTTTGCTCCTGGGACCCTGGCCTCTGACAGGTGAGCTTTTTACTTCCTCTAGCCTGGAACCAGACCTCTACTTCACTTCCTGGTCATTTACAAACCCTTCCCCTGCTTAACTCTACCACTCTTGTACATGTTGTCTTTCCCATTAAAATGGAACCTTCTTGAGGACAGTGATCATCCTGTTTGTTTGGATTTAATCCTCAGTTCTCAGATGGTACCAAATACACAGTAAACATGTAGTAAAGTGCTTTCACATTCACTCTCTCATTCACCTATGCACCCATCCACCAGAGTGACTATACACTGTCCAGGCATCAGCTGTGACCCATTGAAACTTTGCATCTCCCCAAGCACCAGCTTCCTGCTCTAAACACAAGGTTGTTAAACTAAATCGAATTTGATGGAGACAGAAGGAATGCTCATAAATGTTCAGGTAGTTTGGACCTGGGAGGAGAGCTCTCTTAGACCTCGGACAGCAGAATCAGGGATCCAAAAAGATCCGGAAGGATGAAACTGAAACTAACAGAATGAAACTTGATGGGGCTGTTTGTAAAGCTAAGTGTTTTGATGAGATAGATAGATAGATAGACAGACAGATAGATAGATAAGTGATAGATGGATGGATGGTTGGATGGGCAGACAGACAGACAGATAGATAAAGTACAGAATAAGGAGACAACAGCAATTCACGTAAAAGAGACCTAGGAGATTTGACCTGATCCCAGGCTTGCTAAGAGCCCATGGTGTGTTAGGGCTTCTAAAAAAATCTAATGCAAAGTGATTTGTTATAAATTGAAGTATGGAATCCAACTGAAGGCTGGTCACAGTAATCTCTCCTCCTCCGACCCTGCCAGTGCTTTATGTTGAGAAGAGCATAGATCTGAAAATATTCCAGTTCTGGGAAACATTTTAAAAAGTTAATTGTTATTGGTATCCTTTGTTTTACATCATCTACATTTCCCAGTATATCCTCCTCCCTCCTCCCCACCCCCTTCCCAGAAGGCCATACCTTATAATGAAGATTAATGAGGGAGATAATTAAGCAAAACTTACTAACCCATAGCAAAAGTCTGACCTTGTATGCATAGACCATAGCCTCACCCTCAGACTTTGCAAAGGTGGAGCAGGAGGGGCTGGAGCACTGGGCAACACACTTCAGCAGGAAAATAACCCAGAGCATTTCCAGAAGTGAAGGTCAGGATGGAGATGGGGCCCAACATGATATCATACAGGGAATGGTTCTTAGCCTAGAGAAGGGAAGACTCAGATAGATTTAAAATTGCAGTATTTTGCCAGAGTAAGATCTCTACCTGAGGAAATCCTGGATGCTTTCAACTATTTAAAGGGCCTACATGTGGAAGAGACAGTTATTTTTCTCTATGTGACACGAAAGGGCTGAATCTTTGAAAAGCTGTGTACCAATGGAGCCATGATTTCATTGATCAGGCTGTTCCCTACAAAGATGCAGACTGCCCACTCATCTATGCTGATTTCTCCCATGTAGCTACGGGCTTTCAGAATTTAGTCACAACACATAACCCCCCCGCCCCGCCCCCCCACCAAGTGCTTGTGGCCACCTTGACTTAGCCTGGCAGAGCAGGGATGTCAGCGACACCAGTGACCAATCCAAAGCTTTTCCCTGGACATACATTTCTCTACATCTTGGGTCCCCATTTCTCTGGAATCCCTCATTTGTAATGGATTGTGGTCAGGAGACGCTCACTCCCCATCGCGGTTTGGTCATCTTTAACTTCTGGTTTTTGGAGGCTATAGTTACTGCTTCACCCTCCAAGGCCTACAGCATCGCCAGAGGAGTATCACTGTTGAATAGATGGTCTCGCTTCTTCCCTCTCTTTATTTTTGCAGAGGTGGGAGACTGTGGGTGTGGAATACGACCAAAAAATGTAGGTTTTTCTTTTGATGAGTTGGTTAATTTTGCTGAACTTCATTTTTTTCCTCTTCTTCTAGATTTTTTGTTATAAGGATGACTCCAGGGAAAAGAAGGCAAATCCGCTGGGAAATGCAGGTGTTGCAGAAATGAAATACATTAATAATACATTTTTAAATGGACTTTGTTTCATTCAGGCAGAAGCTTGTAGCCACTACGTGCCCTGTGCAATTTCCCAAAGGCAATCTGGGCCACTTGAAATAATCTTCCTCTTTTTTAAAAAATTTAATTGTTTTATTTTTAATTTTCAACATTCACTTTCATAAGATTTTGACTTCCAAATTTTCATCCCAAGATGACATGTAAATTGATATAGGCTCAATGCATACATTCATATTAAACCTGAAATAATCTTCTTTACCAAATCTGAGTTTGGCTCCTGACACTATCATAGGGTCTGGTCCAGTTCTATGGACTGGTAGATCAATACACTAGTTCCAACTTTAGATCTCAGTCTAGACAAAAAAAAAATTCAAAGGCATGGGATCCCAAAGCTCATTCCTTAATGTTACCCCCTGAAGAGTGACCAAGAGAATAAAAGTATTAGAACATGGCCTGTCTTCCATACGTAGAATATAGGCTGTATAGACATGGAAGCTTCCTTGATTAGGGTATTGGAAGGAAAAAGGGCAGGATTTGTAGGTGATATTACATAGGGGACCATATTTTTGTCATCACATGATTGATTGAATAGTACAAAGAACACACAATCCCACCACACTTGTTTACGTATTTTTTTTAATTTATTTATTTAACATATTTGGTTTTCAGCATTGATTTTCACAACAGTTTGAATTACAAATTTTCTCCCCATTTCTACCCTCCCCCCCACTCCAAGATGGCATATATTCTGGTTGCCCTGTTCCCCAGTCAGCCCTCCCCTCTATCACCCCCCTCCCCTCTCATCCCCTTTTCCCTTCCTTTCTTGTAGGGCAAGATAGATTTCTACGCCCCATTGCCTGTGTATCTTATTTTTTAGTTGCATGCAAACACTTTTTTTTTGTTTTTGAACATCTGTTTTTAAAACTTTGAGTTTCAAATTCTCTCCCCTCTTCCCTTCCCACCCACCCTCCCTAAGAAGTCCAGCACTTCAACCTAGGCCACGCATGTATCATTATGTATAACCCTTCCACAATACTCATGTTGTGAAAGGCTAACTACATTTTGCTCCTTCTCAACCCATCCCGCTTTATTGAATTTTCTCCCTTGACCCTGTCCCCTTTCCAAAGTGTTTGTTTTGATTACCTCCACCCCCATCTGACCTCCCCTCCATCATCCCCCCCTTTTATTTTTTTTTATCTTCCTCCCTCTTCTTCCCTGTGGGGTAAGATACCCAACTGAGTATGTATGGTATTCCCTCCTCAGGCCGAATCTGATGAGAGCAAGGTTCACTCATTCCCCCCTCACCTGCCCTCTCCCCTCCTCCCACAGAACTGCTTCCTCTTGCCACCTTTAGGTGAGATAATCCACCCCATTCTATCTCTCCCTATCTCTCTCTCTCAGTATGTTGCTCTCTCATCCCTTAATTTCATTTTATTTCTTTTACATATCTTCCCTTCATCTTCAACTCACCCTGTGTCTGTTCTCTCTCTTTTACATATATATATACATATACATATATATATATGTATATACATATATAAAAGCACACATATATATATACCTACATACACATGCATACATATACACATAGATACATACATACATACACATTCACCTATATATATAAATAAACATACATATATGCATATTCCCTTCAACTACCCTAATACTGAGGTCTCATGAATCATACACATCATCTTTCCATGTAGGAATGTAAACAAAACAGTTCAACTTTAGTAAGTCCCTTGCAATTTCTGTTTCTTGATTACCTTTTCATGCTTCTCTTGATTCTTGTGTTTGAAAGTCAAATTTTCTATTCAGTTCTGGTCTTTTCACTGAGAAAACTTGAAAGTCCTCTATTTTATTGAAAATCCATATTTTGCCTTGGAATATGATACTCAGTTTTGCTGGGTAGGTGATTCTAGGTTTTAATCCTAGCTCCATTGACCTCCGGAATATCGCATTCCAAGCCCTTCGATCTCTTAATGTAGAAGCTGCCAGATCTTGGGTTATTCTGATTAGGTTTCCACAATATTCAAATTGTTTCTTTCTGGCTGCTTACAGTATTTTCTCCTTGATCTGGGAGCTCTGGAATTTGGCGACAATATTCCTAGGAGATTTCTTTTTTGGATCTATTTGAGGAGGTGATCGATGGATTCTTTCAATTTCTATTTTGCTCTGTGGCTCTAGAATATCAGGGCAGTTCTCCTTGATAATTTCTTGAAAGATGGTATCTAGGCTCTTTTTTTGATCATGGCTTTCAGGTAGTCCAATAATTTTTAAATTATCTCTCCTGGATCTATTTTCCAGGTCAGTGGTTTTTCCAAGGAGATATTTCACATTGTCTTCCATTTTTTCATTCCTTTGGTTCTGTTTTATAATATCCTGATTTCTCATAAAGTCACTAGCTTCCACTTGCTCCAATCTAATTTTTAAAGTAGTATTTTCTTCAGTGGTCTTTTGGACCTCCTTTTCCATTTGGCTAATTCTGCCTTTCAAGGCATTCTTCTCCTCATTGGCTTTTTGGAGCTCTTTTGCCATTTGAATTAGTCTGTTTTTTAAGGTGTTGTTTTCTTCAGTGTATTTTTCAGTATTTTTTTTGGGTCTCCTTTAGCAAGTCATTGACTTGTTTTTCATGGTTTTCTCGCATCCTTCTCATTTCTCTTCCCAATTTTTCCTCTACTTCTCTAACTTGCTTTTCCAAATCCTTTTTGAGCTCTTCCATGGCCTGGGACCAGTTCCTGTTTTTCTTGGAGGTTTCTGTTGTAGGCTCTTTGACTTTATTAATTTCTTCTGTCTGTATGTTTTGGTCTTCTTTGTCAGCAAAGAAAGAATGCAAAGTCTGAGACTGAATCTCGGTGCGTTTTCGCTGCCTGGCCATATTCCCAGCCGACTAACTTGACCCTTGAGTTTTTCAGTGGGGTACGACTGCTTGTAGATTACAGAGTTCTATGTTCCCCGTTTGAGGGGGAGGTGCCAGCTCTGCCACACCAGCACTGCTCCTTCCCCAACCCCCAACCCGAACTGGGCTTAGATCTTTGGCAGGTTGTGCACCCCTGCTCTGATCCGCCACTTAACTCCTCCCACCAGGTGGGCCTGGAGCCGGAAGTAACAACAGCTGTAGCTGTCCCACCTCTGCTGCCCCCGGGGCTGGAGGCCAAACCGCGAACTCCTTCCACTCTCGCAGCTTTTCCCACTAACCTTCTCCGCAGTCTTTGGTGTTTGTGGGTTGAGAAGTCTCCTAACTGCCGCAGCTCACTGAATCAGGGCGCTAGGGCCCCCTCCGCCCGGCTTCTGGTCTGGGTGGTCCACACCGCTCAGGCTGGGCTCTGCTCCACTCCGTTCCCAGCTCCCAGCTCCGAGCTCCGTGTGGGATAGACCTCACCCAGAGACCATCCAGGCTGTCCTGGGCTGGAGCTCTACTTCCCTCTGCTGTTTTGTGGGTTCAGCCATTCTATAATTGGTTTAGAGCCATTTTTTATAAGTTTTTGGAGGGTCTCCGTAGGGAGCTCACATTATTCCTTGCTTACCAGCTGCCATCTTGGCTCCGCTCCCCCCCTTACGTATTTTTTTTTTTAAAAAAAACATTAATTGGGGCAGTTAAGTGGTACAGTGGATAGAGTACTGGATCTGGAGTCAGGAGGACCTCAGTTCAAATCTGGCCTTGGACACTTACTAGCTACGTGACTCTGGGCAAGTCACGAAACACCAATTGCCTCCAAAATAAATAAAAAAAGCATTAATGTAGTTGAGCCAAATTTTCTTAAATCTTCTCTAACAAGATGTCTTTCCCACATATGCCCAAATCATGTGAGGTGATGTCTTTGAGGACTAACTGCTTATTTCAAAAAATTCACATTTGAGTTTCTATTGATAGCTTTTGTTTTCATATATCCTATGTTTCTCAATTCTTTCCTGTCTCTCTCTCAGAAAGTCATGCATTAGAACAAAGGTTTCTTTTTTTTAAGTGGGAAAGCTTAGCACTTCAGTAAAACTAACCACTTTGTCAGAAAAAAGTCTGATGATATTCTCGGTATGCCACATCCATAGTCCCCCACCTCTGCAAAGAACAGAGGAAGTGACTTCCTAGATTTCTTCCTTGGGACCAGGTTTGGTCATTACATGTTCATAATGTTCAGTTTTGAATTTAAGTTGTTGCTCTGACCCTTTGCTTATTAATATCAAATGAGGCATAAGATGGCAAGGCACACTCTCCTTTCTCCCCAGGCATGTCCAGATCCTGCTGCTTTAACTCCGGCCACCCTTCTCAGACTAGGGACCTGAAGGGATGGAGCCACTGAGACCTGGCCCTTGCTTTCCTGGGAGTTTTCTTTTTGGGTTCTTTTTCAGGAGGCAATTGGTGGATTCTTTCAATTTCTATTTTGCCCTCTGGCTCTAGAATATCAGGGCAGTTCTCCCTGATAATTTCTTGAAAGATGATATCTAGGCTCTTTTTTTGATCATGGCTTTCAGGTAGTCCAACAGTTTTTAAATTATCTCTCCTGGATCTATTTTCCAGGTCAGTGGTTTTTCCAATGAGATATTTCACATTGTCTTCTACTTTTTCATTCTTTTGGTTCTGTTTTATAATATCTTGATTTCTCATAAAGTCACTAACTTCTACTTGCTCCAATCTAATTTTTAAGGTAGTATTTTCTTCAGTGGTCTTTTGGACCTCCTTTTCCATTTGGCTAATTCTGCCTTTCAAGGCAGTCTTCTCCTCATTGGCTTTCTAGAGCTCTTTTGCCATTTGAGCTAGTCTATTTTTTAAGGTGTTATTTTCTTCAGTATTTCTTTGGGTCTCCTTTAGCAAGTCATTGACTTGCTTTTCATGGTTTACTCGCATCCTTCTCATTTCTCTTCCCAATTTTTCCTCTACTTCTCTAACTTGCTTTTCCAAATCCTTTTTGAGCTCTTCCATGGCCTGAGGCCAGTTTATTTTTTTCTTGGAGGCTTTTGATGTAGGCTCTTTGACTTTTCTGACTTCTTCTGGCTGTATGTTTTGGTCTTCTTTGTCACCAAAGAAAGATTCCAAAGTCTGAGACTGAATCTCGGTGCGTTTTCGTTGCCTGGCCATGTTCCCAGCCAACTTACTTGACCCTTGAGTTGGGGTATGACTGCTTGTAGAGCAAAGGGTACTTTGTTCCAAGCTTGAGGGGATGCACTGTTGTTTTCAGAGCTATTTCTATACAGCCAGCTCTGCCACACCAGCAGTCCTCTTCCCCCAAGAATCACCAACCTGGACCTGACTCAGATCTTAAGCAGGGTCTGCACTCCTGCTCTGATCTGCCACTTAATTCCTCCCACCAGGTGGGCCTGGGGCCAGAAGCAACTGCAGCTGTAGTTCTGTAGCTGCACCTCCCCTGCTGCCCCCGAGGTGGTGGCTGAACTGTGAACTCCTTTCACTCTGTCCTCAGCAGCTTTTCCCACTAACCTTCTGTGTTGTCTTTGGTGTTTGTGGGTTGAGAAGTCTGGTAACTGCCACAGCTTACTGATTCAGGGTGCTAGGGCCTGTTCCGCCCGGCTCCTGGTCTGGTTGGTCCTGCCGCCACCCATGCTGGGCTCCGCTCCCCTCTGCTCCCAGCTCCATGCATGATAGACCTTACCCAGGGACCATCCAGGCTCTCCTGGGCTGGAGCCCTGCTTCCTTCTGCTATTTTGTGGGTTCTGCAGTTCTAGGATTTGTTCAGAGTCATTTTTTATAGGTTTTTGGAGGGACCTGGTGGGGAGCTCACACAAGTCCCTGCTTTCCAGCCACCTTCTTGGCTCTGCCCCCCGCCCTTGCTTCCTTGGTCTCCGAAAGCTGTTTTCATGTTGCCTTGGCAGGACTTCCCCATTTCCTGACCCATTCTCATGTAGAATGTCAACTCCTCGAGAAATGGCTTTGCGGGCTTACATCTGTACACCTAATACTTGGCACAGTGCTTGGCATATGCTAAATGCTTTACCAATCATCCCTTCATTCACAAAAAGTGGCTGCCATTTTCCAGGCAGCTGGTGGCACAATGGAGAGAGTCATGTGCTTAGAGTTGGGAAGGCCTGAGTTCAAATCCAGCCTCAGACACTAGCTAGGTGACCCTTCACCTCTGCCTCTGTTTTCTAACTATAAAATGGGGATAATAATATACCTACCTCACAGGGTTATGGTGGCGTTCAAATGAGATAATCTTTGTAAAAATGCTTAGCCTCTTACTTGGCACAGAGTAGCTGCCATATAATTTTTCCCCCTTCCCTTCCTCCTTCCCCTTCGTGGCAGAGAACTAGTACAGAATTCAAGCTGAGGAGGGATTGCCTATCCACGGCGAGGTCATCCTCGTAGTCTTGTCTGGAGGCAGCAGTGGGCTGATGGCCTTAAGCCTCTGCCTGTTGCAGGGCCTTCTGGACCATATCAGTAATCTCTCATAATGGTTCAGCCTAAGTGTTCGTGACCAAGGATCCACCAACACTGGATTGCTTTCAAGGGCTCTTCCAGTTCCAGGACTATGATCTGTACAGGAAACGCCAAAGGGATGAAGAGTGTCTATTGGCCAGAATGAGGGTGGAAAATAGGAGGCAGAGTTCAGAGAAATAGAGGGAGAAACCTTCTAAAAAAGGTAGAATGGGTACAAATGCTCAACAAGGGGCTGGCTGACCCTCTGGCAGGAAGAGTGTGTGGGAGATTCTCATTTTGGGCATAAGCCCCAACAGGGGGGCCTCTGTGGTTCCTTTCAATGTTTACAATTTTTGACCCTTTACATAGCACTGAGAAGATGTTTTTTAAGAGGAAGAGACCATAGAAATAATTGCATCTAATGGCTCCAATTTAAAGATGAAGAAACTGAGGACACGGGACATGAAATGATTTGACCAAGGTTACGTAGGTGGCAAATAACAGATCTGGGGCTGGAACCAGAGAATCTGGAGCCCTTGGCACAGACCCATGCCACCTTCCTTTCTTCATCATCCATAGTCTCTTTACACCGGAGACTGAACAGAGAACAAAGATGCATTTTGGTTTCCGTTCTACCTGGCTCTGGGATTCACACATCTCATGGCCAGAGATATAGTGTCTGACAATGATTTCTTGCTTAACCTTGCGGATCTGGTAAGTCATTATCCTTTAGAAAAGAGGGGGAAAATGATGTCAGCCTACTGTAATTAGCACTTAATGTACTTTAGACCACCAGAACCTCCTACCCAAACTGTGGAGAATGCCTTGTGGTTTCCTGCCATCACCCCGTCTCTAAGACAAAGCCCTACCACTGCACATAGCTAATCCACAATGTAATAACCCAAACTGAGGTCATTAGAGGTTGACTGTAACAAGCTCCTTCTGCTGCCACCTACAAGCCTGAGCTGTTTATTACTCCAGGATCCTTCCTTGTTTCTCTAGAAGCTCAGCCCTCTTCTGCCTCTCTCGTAAAAGAGCCTGACTCTCACCCAAGCATACCAATTCTGACCCATACCCATGCATACTAATCCCTCACCTTTGTGTGGGGGGGTGAGGCTTGGTCTCTCTCCATAGAAGCATGTCAGACTGAGGTGTCTTTGGTTTCAGGACTGAGGGACTTGTCTTTCTCTGCTATGTGATAAGATCTGTTCTAGCATCAACTGGGTTGTCCCTGTCCCAGTGAAGATGACAATCCCTCCATGCCTTATCAGATAGTCTTTGTAAGTCATGGAAGCACCCCAGATTTATTAATTTGACCAATCTTGTGGTGACATGCCTCTCCATAATTAGCTGAGCTTATCCTTGGGGGATGGACATGGATTTTGTCAACATGTCTGTCCTCAATTTCCCCAGGGGAAATTGTATGTAGAGCCTACAAGAGTGTTTGCTTTAGCCTTCTGGGATCAAGAATCATCTTCAGATTGCAATGAATCACTTGGAAAGACTCTAGAGCAGGTGTCAGAAGCACATGGGATTGATATTCCCTCTTTTTTCCCTCATACCTTACTGGAGTAAATTTCTCTACATATCTTCCAGGTATCAGGCATGAAAGGTTGTTGTTGGGCAAACGTTTATTTCATTCTTTTAACAAACATTTATTAATGCTGTGTGAAGACTTCTCCCTGTGGAATGGTAGATAAGAATAGCTTCTTTCTATGGGCATGAAGGTGGCCGTAGCAGGCACTGTTGAGCACTTTTAGCTTGGTCAGGCATTGAAGATGCCACGGTCATCCACCGCATACTCTGTCATCTTGACTTTGGTCTTGCTAATGGACTTCTATGACTCTGGAGGAAAGAGTGAGGCTGACCACTCTGTGCAACTCTGTCTCACTCAAATCTAATTCATGCATGAGTCAAGACATGAGCCCATGATGTCATTGGTCCTCTTCAAAACAAAGACCAAAGAACGGCTAAGTTCCAACTCCCTGTCACATAGTGTGCTAGGCACCTGGGAAATGTATAAATATTTATTTATTTAAACATATTTATTTATTTAAACATATAATTGTATAAAGTAAGTCCCCATCCATGGCCTCCAGTTGCTTCTGGTCTCACTCATTGGGGACAGTTTGGTGAAGGTAGGCTGGAGTCAGATGGTATTTCTTGGTACTGAAGGTAAGGAAACACTGGAATGAGGGACCTTATGCCCAATGGACATCATGCTGAAAATAGAAGGAGGGAGGAAACTTCCCAGAAACAACTACCAAATGAGACACCTGAGAAATACATAGGGCACAGAAAGGGCAGCTAGCTAGAGGGCAACTTCGAGATTCAAAGAAGTAGTGATGGGGAAAGGGGGACATTAGCTCAGAGAACCTCAAAGTCTCCGAGTTGGAATTCTGATCTAAGAATCCCCTTTACAAAGATCCCAAGAAATGGCCTTCTAGTCATCACTGGAAGACCTTAAGTGAAGGGATGTGCCATCACCTCCCCAGGCAGTCCATTCCACTTTCATAGAGCTCTAATTTCTAGGAATGTTTTTCCCCTACAATTTAGAACCTTAATTTGCCTCTTAACACTTTCTGTTCATTGATTTTACTTCCATCCTCTAGAACAAGATCCCACATGATGCAATCCAAATGATTCCACTAAAGAAGTAAAAGATGAACTCACTGAGGAGCAAAGATATTTTGGGGTGAATTTTAAAAATTTATTTTAAACTTAAGTACAAAATGAGAAAAAGAAAAAAAGGAACATTGCCATGTACACAGCAGAACATTAAGAGAGGATTCAATATAAAATAATAAATTTCCATTTCAAGAAAACCTATATAATAAATCTTACACCTTGTTTTCAAAGCTACCCAGCTTTTTTTGCTTCCTTCTAGGTTTTCCTTTGTTTTCTGCTGTTCACTTTTACTTTATCTTCCCCCACCTTCCCTCCCAAAGAAGGCTACAATTAAATGTATACATGCACAGATAGATCTCTATAAACATACACATATACCTACATGCACTCATACACATATACGTAAGATTGTACTATGCTTATTTCCTCCTATCTGTTTCTATGAAGGTGGACAGCATCTTCCTTCACAGGTCCACGTCTTTCCACGGTTTTTTTTAAATTAACCAGATCATCATTTCTATACTCAGCAATATTCCAATCCAATCACATACCAAGAGATTGTCTATAAAAGTTTTTCCCCGATTTTCTGCAATCCTTCTATTCTTGGCTACATGGGTTTTATTTATACCAGGAAACTAATTTAAAATAATAGAAATCATCCATTTTATACTTCAACAGTGCTCTCACTTTATAATATAGTAGAAGGTCTGACACTGCTAAATCTGCTTTCTTTACATCTTTTCCCCCTGGTCTCTTTGATATTCTTGACCTTTTGTTCTCAAGTATAGACTTTTTAAATAGATATACATCAAACATGCAAACAAGGGTAGGCAAATGAAGACAGACACAAAAGATCAGTTCAGTCCTAGAAAAATAGATGATAAGAAGGCTGAGGTTGCTATTGAGGCAAAGCTTGAGAACCAAAAAGACTTTTCTTAGCTGTGTTGGGGTCCAAAGAAGAAATAAAGGATGCATCGGCATGCTGCTTTGGGGAATGAGAAAATGGCTGTTGAGGAGACCAAAGAGATGATCTACTTAACCTCTATCCTGCTTCCATTTTCCCTACGAAAGAGAAATATTTTCAGGCTGGAAGGATAGGACAAAAATGTGTAATGGAAGCTTGAAAACCAAGATAAGTGTGGGGATGGTAAGGTGGCATCCAGCTACCTTTGATGACTTCAAATGGCCAAGTTTGGATGAACTGTAACTAAAAAACCTGAATGAAATAACTGGAGACCATGACTGATAAGCTGCTTATCTCTGATCTCCAAGAAATAAAGTGGAAATGAAAGGAGACTGGTGACAGGCATATTCTATCTAAAGTTCCCAAACAGGGGAGAATGGAGTGTCTCTGGGCTATAGGCTAAGGAATTCCAGCTGAATTCCTGGGGAATTTCTAGCATTGACCACTGAAGATAGAGGAAGGGGGGAAGGTCAACTATATCATGTGCTGCAGAGAAACAAAGAAGAATACACAGCAAGGAAAGGAAAACATACATTCAACTTGGCAATTTGGGCTACGTGGTAACCTGAAAGGGAGCAATTTCAGCTGACCGGTTAGGTGGAAAACTCAACAGCAAAGGCTCTAAAGAGTATGGAAAGAGACGAAATAGAGGCTTATAGTGCCACTGGATTTCCCAAGGATTTTGGCTGAGAAAGGGAGGAGACAAAGACATCAATAGCTAGGATAGCTAGGAGGGCTGGGGCTGGGGATCCAGGGGGGTGGGTTTGTTTGTTTATTTTTTAAGGACGGGAGGAGAAGTGTATTTGTAGGCAGGCGGTTGTGAGGAAAACACTTTGTAAACTGCTATGTGTTTTATAGGTGTGAATGCAGGTAAGAGGCAAGGTGAAGGAGCTGGGCATGTTTAGCCTGGGGAAGAGAAGATGTTGTGGGGGGAAGTGGCATGAGAGTTGTCAAGATTGAAAGCACCTTCGTATGGAAGAGGGATTATAGGATTCTGTGTAACTCCAGTGGAGAAAACCAGGGTAAGAGGGCCGAAGTTACAGGAAGGCACATTTTGTCCAATATAAAGAAACACTCAAAAAAATTCAGGCCATTGAAAATGGAGAGGGCTGACCCTTGAAAGGCTCCTTGATCACCTATCAGGAATTATTTTGTGTGTAGCTAGAACTCCACAATTTGTTGTTATTGACTAAATGCCAAGAGCCCTGGATTTTAAGCCAAAGAAACTGAGTTCAAATCCCGGCTCTTCCACATAAGTAAAAATTGGACAAGTCTCCCTGAGAGTCAGTTTGTAAAAGGAGGGGGTTGTGTGAGATCATTTCTAACAACCTTTCTAGCTCTGAATGAACATTGCAGAGATGAGAGTCATAAGGGATGGACTTCAGGACTTCTTTGCTCTGTTCCAACTCTGGTATTAATGGGCTTGTAGAGCTGGGAAGGACTTGAGGCCACTGAACCCAAACCCCTCTCGACCCAGATGATGCCCAGAGATTTGCTCAAGGTGGCGGTGACGGTAAGTAGCAGAACAGGGATGCGAATTCGGTGTTCTGATTTTAATCCCAGAGCTTCGTCCTCTGAACCAGAATTCTAACCCACTTTTTTAGGGCAAAAAGGGCAGCTTTCCCCTGCACCCACCCGCTGAAAAACAAACAAACACAAGACAAAGCCCCTCATTTCCTGGGCCTGGGAAGGATCATCCCAGATGGCTAGTGACAGACTGTCGACAGTTGTGGTGTTGCCGTCAGGCAGGAGAAGGAAAACGGCTCACATGATGCTAGCTGCTCACATGAGGGCTGCTCTGGGTCTGTTTTCTCTAGAAACCACTCCCAAGAAAACAAGACAAATGCCTTTCTCCTTCTTACAGTGAGGAGGTCACTCAAGAATTCTGACCACATGTTGAGGTATGGGGGAATGCTGTGACTGGCTGAAGTGGGGGGGGAGGCACCAGATGTGCCCTGCTGGAAGAGTCTAAAAAAAGCCTGGCAGCCTGTTGAGCCCAATTACAACTTGTGCCCTCAAGTGCTGCCTTTGGTGGAAAATTAGGCTAAGCTGGAAACTAGCCGGCTTCCAGAGCTGAGTGGGGAAGGAAACCATTCTTGCTGCTGCACCCAGTGACTGACAATGAGAGCGGTCTCCAGTCAGGCATCCAGAGCAGTATCAGGACCCTTGCTTGCACACCCGAGGTAGACCAGTGTCTCCCCACTGCAGTCCATCCTCCACTCAGCTATCAGGTGATTTTCCTAAAGCACAAGTTTGACCATGGCCATTCAGTTAACTGCAGCGGCTTCCCATTACCTCCAGGATCAAAGATAACAGCTTTTAAGGCTCATCATGACTTTGTTCCTGGACCCTTTGCTAGTCTGTCCACATTCTGATTCAGTTACACTGGCCTCCCAACTGTTTTGCATACATAAACCTTCATCTCCCACCTTTGTGCCTGTACTGGCTGTCCCCTTTGCCCAGAATGCTCTGTTCCCTCTCTTCCACCTCTTCATTTCTGTGGTTTCCTCCAAGACTCGGCTCAAGTTCAACCTTCCACAGGAGACCTTTTGTGACCCCTCAGCTGCTCTGAGGTTACCTTCCCAGCCATCCTGTATATGTTTTCTATGTACCTAGTTATACATGTGGTGTCTCCCTTATAGCACGTAAGGCCCTTGAGGGCAGGTTGTGGTTTTGCCTTTCTTTATATCTCCAGGACTTGGCCCATAGAAAGTACTTGCCACACTTGTATAAGTCCCTGAAGAACAGAGGCACATCACACTTTCTGCATTCCACCTCTAGGCCAGATTTGAAAGTCAGCACCAGTAGAGCTCCCAGACTCCTAAAACTTTTCAAGGAAGAGTGTTTTGAATTAGAGGGCCTGCCTGGCTGACAATAGAAAGTTGTCTTTTGGACCAAGCCCCTAATCTAGCTGGGAGCTCACCTTCCTGAGGCTTCCTGCTCTGTTGGGAGTTTGGTGATGGAGGCATCAGTTAGTGGGCATCACCCCTCCACACCACCCCCTTTCAAGTAGCTAAAAGGGTTGGGGGGCTCACTGCTGGCTACTCAGATCAGGTAAGCAGGCCATCTCCTAACATTTGGCTTCATTGGCATAGCCTTTAAGAACCTAGGACCAACTCCTGGTCTTGGTGAAGAATTGGAGGATTACAGAGGAGGCAGAGAAAGAGCAAGGCCATTAAGGACCTTGAGCACATATACACCAATTACAGCTAATGGGTCTGAATGTGCTCATCAGGGATCAGCAACATAATTGATAATGCCTGTGTTGGCACTTCTGTTCTTACTTTAAGATTTCTTTAATTGATGCCTGCTGTCTTCACTGGAATTTGGGGCCCTTCCAAATTGTCTGGTGTGGTCTGTATTCACTCCCTATTCTGTCGGCTGATTATGCCAGGAGTACTGAAGACCCTTCCTGCCCATGGTGTCCAAGGATGACCCAAGCCACCCGAAGGTTCAGGAACTGTTAGGGAGTAACGAGCCAGGACCTAATCCAGGTGGGGTCAATCGAAGGAGCCCAGAGAAGGGGAGTTTCGAATGAGAGGGAAGGACAGCAATGAGAGGTTTAAATGAGGCAATGGACACACAGAGTGACCAGGAAAGGCCGTGCTGAGACAGGCAGGGAGCCTGGTTTGGTTGGAGCAGAGGCTGCCAATTGGAACAGAATAGGAGATTCCCTTACAAAGAAGAAACAGGCAACAGACAACAGACAGGAGGGGTCCATTGTCTTGTACTGCCCAGGACTGCTGACCCTTTATCACCTGATCTTCCTGGGTCATCCTCGGCTGCGATCAGGTGATATCCCACTGTTGGCCACACTGAACTCCTTTAAAAGACCTAATTCACATTCACTCTCTCTTTCTAACGTTCCCTTCACTCTCATGCATTCAGCTCAGCCTCATGCCTCACTCCCTCTCATCTTCTTCCTTCCTCATGTCTCCCTTTCACTCTATGGTAAGAAGCTCCCCTTCATCCTGGAGCTCTTCTCATGCTCCTTCCATTTTTCAATGCTCACCAAGTCTTGACTTTCTCCTGAAGACTCCTCATCCCTGGCTACCATCTCTGCTGCCGGCCACTGTTCTCATGCCCAGGACACACTGGGCCAGGAGGAGAAGCAGGTGGACTGATTGCTCCCCTATTCCCTCCCCTTTTACTTACAAATCCCTTCACTGTTTCCACATCCTTGTGAAGTTCACTTCATCCATCAGTAGTGGGGGGTCTGGAGCATCTGCAGGCCCCATTAGTTTACCCAGGTGGGCTCCCCATGTGGAAGATGGAGCTTGCTTCTGGGAAGGATGATGAAAAAACATTAGAGACACTGTGGAGCGTGCACAGACAGGCATTTAGTAACTGATTCTGGTCAGCCAAGCGCTAGGAAGAGGACTCTCTTTCTTTGATTTTGGAGATGTTCATAAAGGCCTGTTAGCTCCAACCCCTCCGATTTCACATCAGCTGCTCTTGAGGGAGCTTGGTGACCTTTCATAGCTGCCAATGAGAGACCATGGGGTAAAGTGAAAGGCCCTGGGGTCTTTTCTACCATTGAGGCCCCATGGTCCAATGAAAAAGCACTGTTCCTTGGCCTCTGTACTTATTCTTTTCTCCTTTTGGGGGAAGGGGATGAGAGACTCTGATCCGAGGCATTTCAGATGGTCGGGAGAACAAAAACACAGGAATCCTGGAGTGAGCCTCTAGGCTAGGTTTTGCAGCCCAGTCAGTGTTCATACCCTAGAGAGCCAAAAACAGCCTCCAGAAGAAACCTTGCCATCCCAGATACCAGCCCAGGGACAGCTGAGATTAGGAGTCATCCATCAGGGATGCCACTTTGGACATGAACTTGGTGGAACCAATGCTATGAAGGAATTGAGTTAAATGTTGAGCTTTCTCTGCCATAGACTGAAGAGGTGTGGAGAAGGGCTGGAGAGTGACAAAGGCACTTTCTCCTCCACCCAAGAGCGATTCCCTCTCATGGGCATGGATCACAGCATCACAGGTATAGCGCTGGAAGTGACCTCGGAGCCCATCAAGTCCAATCTTCTCATTTTACAAACGAGGAAACTGAGGCACAGAGTGGTTACATAGGCAGCATCTCAGGCAGGATTCACTCTCAGGTCCTTCCAGCTCCAAGACCAGTGCTCTATACACTATGCCAGCTCAAAGCTCCCTAGTTTGGGGGCCTTTTCCACTCTGCTATCATGCACTAAACTAGCTTGCTGGTTTTACAAGTAGCCCAGATCTGCAGCAGAAGCTGCCCCAGGGACCAGGGAGTGACTCCAGTCCCATTTGCTGTTCACCCCGGGCCTCCAGAGCACTTTAAACGTGTTGAAAGTCAGGAGGTTTTGTGAGCTCAGTGGGGATTCAGCACAAACGATGTTGAGTTGGGGCTCTTCACGAGTCAGTTTCCTCACCTGTGAAATTGACTTAGAAGCGCTACCCTGCGTACACTGACCCATTTCATGAATTATCATAATAATAATACAAGCTGACCTCTGTAGATGGGGGCTCTGTGGCTTATCTGGGAGCGATGCTTACTCTCATTCCCTGGAGAAAAGCCCAGTGCTTGTCCGGACTGTCAGGTAGTCAGACCAACAGGGAGCAAGGTTTGACAGGCCTTGAAATCGACATTCCCTGCAGATAACCTAGAGAGTCGGGAAAAACCACAAACCTTCCCAAATGCCTTCTTAGTGACGTAGAAGACGATGGGGGGCAGTAAGCTAAGCCTGATGTATCCCTTAGATTCATGGCGGTCACGTTCCTGGGCTTAGTCATTTTAAAGGTTGCGTGTCACCTCTGGAAGGGGGAGGAATGTGTCCCAGAATTCCTCCCGCTGATTAAAAAATAAAAGGAAAGCACAGCTTGAAAATGGAGGATATGGAGAGAAACACGGGCTGGGCTTATAGTGTGGTTGGAGCTCTTTCTTCACAGTCCCTCACCCTGGAGGGTGACTAGGAAGGGGACAGACCCCAGATCATGCCATATCAGCATTGGGTGGAGGAATTGGAAACATTTAGCCTGGAGAAGAGCATTTGGGAGACCAAGACAGCTCTCCGCAAAAGCTGCGAGACCTTTCATGATTCCCCTAGAACCTAAGACCCTCTTGGGCAGGAGCCTTATTTATGTCTGTGTTTCCAGCACACAAGTATGTGTTTGGCAGTTGTTTGCTGAATGACCAACTGACTCATTTGTCTTGGACTCAGAGGGAAGAATTAGGACCAATGGGTTGAAGTTGAAAAGAAGCCAATTTAGGCTAAGTTGCATATGGAAAATCTTCCAAACTGTTAGACGCATTCAAAGTGGAAGAGGCTGCTTTGGGAAACAGAGGGTTAGCTTCTATAGAACGTCTTTAATGCACTAGGAAGGGGTAGCTGGGTGACGCAGTGGACAGAGTGCTGCTCTTAGAATCAGGAAGATTCATCCTCATGAGTGCAAACCCAGCCTTAGACACTTCCTAGCTGTGTGACCCTCAGCAAGTCACCTCTCCCTGTTTGCCTCAGTTTCCTCGTCTATAAAATGAGCTAGAGAAGAAAATGGCAGACCACTCCAGTATCTCTGCCAAGAAAATCCCAAACGGGGTCATGAAGAGTCAGACGCAACTGAAATGACCAAACCCTAGGAACATCAGTAGTGCCAATCAGCACAAAGATATAATTTTTTTCATCTTTTTTCTTTGCCTTATGAATAAAAACATGTGCCGTATCACTTGACACTACTTGCTCCTTCAAGATATTCCTAAATTCTGGTCCTTCAAGTTGAGCAATGGCTGGTGGCCGCTTGTTGGGTAGGCTGTAGAGGAGATGCTTATCCCAGAATGAGTGGAACCGAGGTCCTTCCAACCTGGAGATTCTCTCACTGTAATTCTGTGATGCCCCTTGTCGTCTGCTAATATCTTAATAACAGGGACAGCCCTCATGGCTCTTCTAATCACCAGCCTCATATGTTACTGCCAATCCCACAACTCAGGAGAAGTGTCTCATACCTCAACCTTTCCAAAGCTGAACCCATTATCTTTCCCCCCAGTGCTACCCCTCTTCCCAAGCTCCTTATTACTGTCAAGGGCACCATGATCCTTCCAGTCATTGAAGTCTGAGACCTAGATATCATCCTTGGTGATTCCCCCTCCCCCTTCATATTCAATCAGTTGTACAGAGGTGGGCACATGTCTCCCCAAGCAGACTGGGAATTCCCTGCAATCAGGGACTTTCTTTGCATCCTCAGAATTTACCACAGTGCCTGGCACACAGTAGGCTTTTGATAAAAGCTAGTTGACTGCTTGTCTGACATTGCCCTGCTTTATTCTTTTTAAAATTTATTTTAATTAATTAATTTTTACATTTTATTTATTTTTAATAGTATTTTATTTTTCCTATTACATATAAAGATAGTTTTCAACATTCACTTTTATAAGATTTTAGTTCCGAATTTTTTTCTCCCTCTCTTCCCTCCACCCCCCCCACCCAGGGCAGGAAGCAATCTGATATAGGTCATACATATACAACCATATTAAACATTTCCACATTAGTCACGCTGTGAAAGAAGAATCAGAACAAAAGGGAAAATATGTGAGAAAGAAAAAAAGAGAAAGAAGTCTGCTTCCCTCTCCACTCAGACTCCAAAGTTCTTTCTCTGGATGTGGATAGCGGATTCCATCAGGAGTCCTTGGGAAGTGTCGTAGATCCTTGCATTGCTGAGAAGAGCTAAGTCTAATCAAAGTGGGTCATTGCACAATGTTGCTGTTGCTATGGACAATATTCTGCTGGTTCTGATCACTTGACTCAGCATCATCTCATGTAAGTCTTTCCAGGTTTTTCTGAGATTTACTTGCTTATTTTTTCTTATAGCACAATAGTATTCCATTATATTCATATACCACAACTTGTCCAGCCATTCCCCAGGAGATGGGAATCCCCTCAATTTCCAATTCTTTGCCACCACAAAACCAACATTTTTCATTTTCCTTTTTGTCATATTAGCCAATCTGATGGGTATGAGGTGGTGTCTCAGAGTTGTTTTTATTGGTATTTCTCTAATTAATAGTGATTTAGAGCATTTTCATATGATTATAGATAGCTTTAATTTCTTTACCTGAAAACTGCTTGTTCAAATCCTTTGACCATTTATCAATTGGGGTATGACTTTCATTATCATAAATTTGACTCTGTTCTCTATATATCTTAAAAGCAAGGCCTTTATCAGAGACATTGGCTGTAAAAATTGTCCCCCAGCTTTCAGCTTCCTGTTAGGTTCTTTTATTGTCCTCTAGGACAGCACTTCTTTAAACTGTGAGTCAAGACTCTGTGGGGTCTTGAAAAATCTGACAACAGTAAAAGGTTTTTGCACCCACAATGACCAAAAATTAATTAAAAATCAGACTCGTAATGAGTCTGAGGTATTTCTGGCATTGCTTGTCTGTGCTGCATCGGGCAGCTTCACTGCAGCTTTGGTTCAGAACACAGAGCATGTGCACTTTGCACTGCTCGTGCCCTCAAGCCAAGAAACACCAAGGCTTCCAAAAATGGGACCAGGGGTCTCCAGCAGAAAAAGTTTCAGAAGCCCTGCTCTAGGAGATAGGTTTTATCTGGAGGTAGCACCAGGAGTGTTTCAACAATCCGGCTAGCAGCTGTTGTGGGGATGAAAGACCAACACAAGCCCAACAACAAGCATGCTGCCAGCACGTTGCAAAAGCCCAGGTTCTTTTGATCTGCTTTACTAAGGAAAGCAATATTAAGGGGTCAATAAGCTTACTTTAATCCGGCATACAAATACCATTCACTTAGTTCAGGGGAAAAAGCCAGCACCCTGAACTTCAGAGCAAATACAAGCAAATTACAAACATCGGCAGACAGACCAAATACAATTCATAGTAACCAACATCTAAGTTTAGCCTGGGAGCTCATAACAAGGGCTGGTCCAGAGTCATGAGCGCCACTACAGCTGTGGGTAAGAGCTCCGAAAAAGACAAAACCAACCTTTGGTTTTATGTCTTTTTCAGGGTCAGGGGTGAGTTGCACATGCCACTCACCCATGTGACCTGAAATCGTCACAAAGAGGCAACTTAAATCCACATGGTCTAAAAGCCTCTGATGTCCCAAACATGCCACTCAAACCCATATAAACTAGGCCCTTCTCTGAGGCAAGGAGGTCACCAAGGACTCCCAGTCTAATCAAGGAAACAAAGGCCAAACTCTTCAAGGGCACTTGGTTGAACTGAGTGCTAAGAGCCCATTTTGATTGCCAACACAAGGAACAAACTCAGTGACTCAGGCAGTGATCAGGGCTGGCATGCTGTCAAATGCCAGGTAGAGAGGGCTGTGGTCAGTGGTGGCTCTTAGTTCTTATTGGCTCAGTTGCTGGAGCGGGCTTAGCTAGAACATTTGAGAAGATCTACTGAGGATCTCAAAGTCAGTTATAACTCTATGCACTTTCTTAAACTTCTTCTTTAAAAAAATAATATTTCATTGGTGGCTTTTGGTTTTAGACCACAGGAATTTCCTGATGTCCTTCCCCTTGAACCCTCTTTTGTTACAAAGACAAAGAGTTAAGTAAAACCAACAGTGTATGCCATATTCTGCACCTCTTTATGAAGAGAAGAGAAGAGAAGCATGCTTCATCATCTGTTCTCTAGGGCCATAACTGGTCATTACAATTTATCAGCATCAACCCCCAAATTACTCTTCTGAATACTTAGTATATATGGGTCTTTTCTTTCTGTCTTTGGCCTCCATGGAAATAAAACTATGCTTCCAGTCAGAGCACTGGGGTTCAAATCCTCCCTACCTGTGGGTCCTTGTATAAAGACACAGACTCTGGGGACATCAGTTTCCTCACCTGTAAAATGAGGGAGTTGGGCTGGATGGTCTTGAGTGTTCCTTCCAGTTCTAAACCCCTGTGTGACCCATGATGAATGGGGAACAAGCCCAGTGGGCAGGTGAGCTAGGCGTGGATGGTCTTGTGACATCTATTCTACATCCATTTTATTTAATAACAAATCTAGGAATCATAAAGTCAGACAAGACCTTAGGAGTCACCTTGTTTAAACTCCCAGACTCGAAGCTGAGATATGCAGCATCAGAAATGTCCTGACGCAGGGTAGAAGTCTAGTCTGCTTGGTTTCAGAACCACTGGCCCTCCTGCTGATGAGCACAACTGCCTGAACAACTGGGCAGCTAAATGTGGCGACGAGGAGATGCTAAGTTTTGGTGAGCCAAGGGGTTAATTGAGCCTTCCCAAAGTCACTGGAGGAGGAAGAGGGTATCATTGATGCTTGACTCCCTTCAGGGCCTGATATTGTATTGCTTGAAAAGTCCATTAAGATCATATGTCTGGAGTGGGAAGGGGCATTAGAGGTCATTTACTCCAATCTCCTCCTTCCACAGATGGAGAAACTGAGGGCCAAGGAAGTTAACTGACTTGCCCAAGTCCAGACAGGTAGTAAACAGCAGCCGGGATTTGAATCTAGATCTTCCAACACTATCACTCTGGTCCTTTCTCCAGTGCACCATAAAGTCTCCAAGGACAGACTGGTTCAGAATCCAGTTTTCTATCCTATTAGCCATGACCTGAGGCAGGTAGCATGTTACATTGGAAATAGCCCTGTCTCTGGGGTCAGAAGCCCTGGGTTTGAATTCTACTTCTAATGCTCATCTCCTGCATTTGACTGTGGGAGTCCTTAAATTTCTGAGACTCAGTTTCTTACTATGTAAAATGAGGGGCTGGCCTTAGAAGTCTCTTCTAGCTCCAAATTTATGATACTACAATTGCACTGAGCCGGCTAGATCACACTTACCGTCAGTGCAAACCTGAAAACATCTATGACAGCCTCTTCCGTCGGAGGGACCAGATCTGCAAAGACTAGCTGTTGTTAATAACAATAATTAAGCATTTACAGAGCAAATCTTTCCACTTTATATACATTGCCTGACTTTATTTTCCCAATAGCCCTAAGAAATGGGTGCATTTATTAATACCCATTTTACAGATAAAGAAACCAAGGCTGGAACAGCTGAAATGGCTTGTTTGGATCACACATGTATCTAGTAGGCCTCTGAGGCTGAATTTGAACCCCAGTCTTACAGACTATGGAATCTGACACCCTCTCCATTAAGCCATCTAACTGCCTCTGAAAAACACAGAAACCAGGTTAATAATAATAGTAATTCTGTCCCTCGAGAACTTTACCTCCTACAGAGGAGATACAGCATGTACACCAGTCGGTAAATGCCAAAGACTATGAAAGGAGACGAAGTCCTGTCAAGAGGCAGAATACACTAAAAACTAGGAGCGGGTGGGTCCTTGAAAGGCCCTGAATGGGGGCGGGTGGAGGAAGGAATTCTCTTGAGTGTCTCCTCGAAGGGATGCTAAAGTCCTGGGTGCTTTGTGCACTCCGATAAACTGGGTTCAGAGTGCAGGCGGCGGGGGGGGGGGAAGCTGGGTTTCCCCCGTGACTCTGTTTCCTCAGTTTCCTGCAGTCCCCTGGGCTGTTGTCTTCGTGGGTGGTGCATCAGCTCAGAGGTTGCCATCCCCTTTGACTGTGTGTGAGCGAGCATCTTCTCATCCACCCGAGGAGGCCTTTGTTCCAAGCCCTGGCCTCCTCCTCCCCCATCGTGGCCTGCATCTGGCCCACTGGGGGAGGCTCTGAATAGGCATTCCGGTGATAAGCCCTATCAGCCCGGCCGGCATTCAATCGGCACTCATCAGGCTGGTTTGGAAAGCAAACAGCTTTGGACAACGTCTCCCTCTTGTCAGGAGCTCCTGAATTCCTCAAGCTGTTCAACGTGCTTGGGGTTTAACCCACTGTGTGCCAGTCTGGCCAGCTTTGGCTTAAGGGGAATTCCTGGCCGTGTGTGCACGAGGTTTGGAATACAGTAATGTGATAAGAATAACGTGTGTAACATGTCCTTAAAGAGAAATGCATGCACACACACACGTGTAATAGGTGGCTAGGTAAGTCCAAGGTTACTCCATGTACCCACGCTCCTGGCCGTGGCCCTGCTCAGTCCTCTTAGACTCTATTTTCACTCTATTTTTTTCTTGTAGCATTAATCATCCGCTGACTGTCTGCTGATCACAGAACCAGAGATGTGGAGCTTGAAAGGACCTAAGAAAATATCTAGCCCAGCCCCCTCTCTTTGTTCCAGTCTGAATGGCTTCCCTTAGATTAGGTTGCTGCAGTCAGAATCTGTACGACTACCACTGCTGCTGCTGCTGCTGCCCAGCCTTTGTATTGCACCAACCACGTGCCAGGCCTCGTGCTAAGTACGTTAATGAAATCTCATTTGATCCTCACAACAACCCTGGGGGCTGTTATTATCTTCATTTTACAGGTGGGGAAATTGAGGCAAACAGAGGTTAAACAGGGTCACACAGCTAGGAAGCATCGAAACTGGATTTGAACTCAGGACTTCTTGGCTCTAGGCCCAGCTCTTTATTCACTTTGCCACCTTCCTGCCCCTAGATGGGAAGGAGGGGTGGCCCCTCAGCATTGAGTTTGCTATCACCTTTGACTGGGTGTGAGCTTCTGATATTCTGAAACCAAGGGGAATCGTCACATCTGGAGAGTTTGTTTCAGAAATATGTCATTGCCTCCTCTCCCCCTTAGAAGAATTATCTTTTTAACTCAAAATCATGCTTAAGCCTGACCCCAATGGATAGAGGCCATTTGTTCTGAATAATCCATATTTAGATGAGGGAATGGACTGAAGACCCATTTATTAAGTGATTGCTGTGTGCCTGGCTCTGGAGGGGCAGATGGATCTCTGTTCTCTAGGAGCTCATTTGCTCATAGGTGCAAACCAAAGAGTCAAAGGTGTCTTGATGTCAGGTTGGAGATGACCGAATTTCAGCACAGTGGAAGGAGCCCTGGCCTGTGAGTCAAAAGATGTAGATTCAAATTTCAGTTCAGAGAATTATTACCTGTATGACCCTGGGCAAGTCATTTATCTTCTCTGGGCCTCAGTCTTGAGATATTTTAAAATGAGGAGGAGGGGTTTGGACCACATGACCTCTAAGGTCCTTTTGAGCCCGTAAATCTCTGATTACATAATCGAGAGCAAATCACAACAATGATTAAAACTATAAGACAGCACAAAATAGAGCCTAAGAGCAGGGAGGAGGGCATCCTCTTGATCTGCTGGCCTGGGGTACCTCTCATGGAGCTGGCACATCTATCTTGGCCAGCTTCATGGGGGTGACCCAGTCCATGGGGATGCCCCTGAGCATCCCAGTTACAAGTACAAAGCAGCCATCGTCTTACACCATTGGATCATGTTGGCAGCCAGCTAAAGCAACGGGTAGAGATTGCTGGGAGACACACTGAGGCTTGATATAAGAAAAAAAGACTCCCTAAAAATGAAAGCTGTCTTACAGCAGAATGGGTGACTTACGGAGCTGGTGGGCTCCCTATTGCTGGATGGCTATAAGTAGAGACTGGATGAGGCTTGTCGGGGATGTTGTGAATAGAATTTGTGTTTAAGTAAGGATTAGAATCTGCTTCTTCTGAGGCTTTTTCCAGCTCAGATTCTGGGCTTTAACACACGCCCCAGACCACTCATAATTCACCTTTTTAATGCTTGTCAGGTGAAATCTCTCTGGGGAAAGTAGGCAGAATATGGCTACCAAGCTTGGTTGTATCTTAAAGGCAAAAATGGGAGGGACGAGGCCAGCTCTAACACTCGCCTGTGGAAATATCCATACATCATCCCAGCTCCTAAGCCTTCTCCCTCAACATCTGGGCCTAGCTCTGAAGATAGTAATCCAACCACCTTCTTACGGAAGCCAGAACAAAAATCTGAAGGGGAGAAGTGGGAAATGCATACCAGCCATGCAGCTGTGTGGCGCACACATGTACACACATGCACACCCACACATGCACACCCATACATGCAAACACACGTCCACACATGCACAAACATACACACCCACACATGCACACACAACACACACACACACACACACACACACACACACACACACACACGCACGCGCACGCGCGCGCGCGCGCACACACACACACCTGTGTGCGTGCACACATGCATACACATTCCACATGAATGGAACAGCCCAGCCAAAGCTGGCAATGCCACTTCTGGGACACTGGCCAAACACTAAATGTTTAAATACTCCTCCCTGGTTGCTTGATGCTCTTTGTTCTTACCAGTCACAGGAATTCCACGGATAATGGTGAAAGTTTACAAGAATTTATGGGATTTTGAGAGAGAGAGTTGTTAACCTGAGGTCCACGAACTTCTTTAACCTGCCACCCCACCCCTCCCCTCCCCACACACAGAGTAACTGTGTGGCAATGTAACCGACATTTGATAATGTCAATGTAATTAACATTGGTTTCCTCTGTAATCCTGTGTATTTTATTTTGTGTATTAACCACCATGATGCTGAGAAAGGGTCCATAGGCTTCACCAGACTGACTGCCAAAGGGTCCAGACACTCGCAGTTTAAAGTTCAAATGAAACCTGTAGGTCAACTTTTGTAGCTCCCTTATTTTATAAAAGAGGATAGTGACCTGGGAGGGAAGGGACTTGCCAATGGCCACATAGAGAGTGAGGAAGAGCTGAGGTTCAAATCCAGGCTCTTTGCCTCCTGCTTGAATGGTTAGGTTCCAGTTTTTTGGACTGGCCTCCTTTCCAGGCCTATCCAAAGGGAAAGTGGAAGCACTCAGCAAACGAGGAGACGGTGCAAATAGAAGGTTGTCTGAAGGAGCCACTCGCCTGGGAAGCTCCGTAGCCACACCTGCAACTGGTCATCGGGTTGTGCTCCTTCCACATCTTTGTGTTTTGCTTTCTTGCCCTGGTGAGGTAAAGCACAAGTAGGAAAGGAAGTGGGCAGGTCCTGTAGAGAGAACTGGCCTCAATGGTGGAGAGCAGCACTTGCCCCCATGGGGGTTCCATTCTTCCAGTTGTTATCCAGTTCTTCCATGAGACCATGGGTAAGAGCTCCAAGAAGAGTCACCAGGGTCATCTAGTCCAGTCCCTTGATCTTTCAGAGGAAACTGATGATCAGAGACAGGGTGTGACTGGCATAAAGTCACATAGGTCCTAAGTCTTCATCCTCCTCCTCCTCCTCATCCTCATCAAGGATGTCAGGGCTCTTTGAGGGCAGAGATTGTTTCATTTCTCTCTTTATGTGCCCAGTACTTGGCACAGTGTCTAGAAATAATATTAAGTATTTAATCAGGGCCTATTGGTGGGTTTTTGGTGGACCTGCTGAATGTTGACTAAGAAATGTCTGATGGGAAGGGGACCATCTTTGCTGTGCTTTCCCCCAGGGGGCAGAACCAGGAGAAAAGGAGGAGTTGCCAAGAGTTGCCTTGAGACTCCGTTTCAGGAAGAACTTCTTAATTATGAGGGCTACCCAAAAATGAAATAGACTGCCTTGGAGGGAGAGGGAGTGAGTTCCTCCTCAGCCAAGGTCTTTTAGCAGAGTCTGAATGCCCACTTGTCAAGGATTCCAAAGAAAAGATCCCTTTTTAGGCATGGATTACATGAGCTAATAATAGACAGCTCTTCCAAATCTGAAATATGAACTTGGGAGGAAGCCAAGAACCTTTTCCTCGTTATGAATGAAGGGTTCACCTGAGACTTGAATTCTGGAAATGTCTTGTTAGGTGATCGTGAAGTCATACAAATATTTTTTTTTCTTATGACCTCTCTCCATTCAGTCATGATGACAGTCTTCCTGGTACTTCATCCCTTAGTCTGTGTCCTGTGTTCTGAAGGAGTGAAGAGATACATTGAGATGGAGGGATCATGGTATGTCTCACATCTTAGAAAAGGACCTTTGAAATCCTTCAATCTACAGGTGAGGACATTGAAGCCCAAATGACTTGTTCATGAATGTCACCGACCATGATTTTTATGTATCAGCTTCATGCTAGAGCTGGGAGGGACCTTAGAGATCATTGAGGACCACACCTGAGAGATGAGAAGCTCTGACTTGTGATGGTGACATGGATAGGGACTGAACTTGTGATTTCATTGGTGAAAGGGAAATCTCATTATTGCAGGTTGGCACTTTCCCTGGGACTTAGAGTCTTAAAGGGCTAAGGGTACTCTTTGGGGATAAGTGACTTACCCAGGGTCATACAGTCAGTATGTATGAGAGGCACATCTTGAACCCAGGTTTTCCTCATTCCAAGGCTGCCTTCCACTATGCCCTAATTTGCTGATTCATTAGATACCGAGGTAATTCTCTCTTTAGGACTTTGTGTTGTACTGCTCCCTGCTACCCCACACACACACTCAACCCACATATACCACAGCATCTTGAAAATAAGGATGGACACAGTCAGGATTCAATAATTCTGAATTATCCAGGCTTTAATGGAGAAGAAAAGTTCCCTAGATAGGCTTAGCTCTTTAAGACTCTAAGTCTCTAAAAGAGGAGGAACTGGATAAGGAGTGAGCATTTGATAGTAAGGGTTAGGGAAGGGATCCTGCATTAATAATGTGGGAATTCGCTATTCCAGTTGATTCTTATCCATGTTTTGGACAGTCTGATATCATCAAAGTTCCCTAGAAGGTGGATTTTCTATCCTGAAACTGAGGTTGTCACAGGTCAGCCAATCAATCGATGAGAATTAGTAAATTTCTAAATGCATCAGCCCTGGGATCAACACTGGGCTTACATAGGCAAAAACAAAGACAGTCTCTGTCCGTGAGGAGCTGACACTCATCTGTCATATGCCAGGACTAATGAAGTCTCCTCAAATTCCTGAGAGATATAACAGGTGGAACAGGTTCTAGGTATAGGTGTGGCAGGCTGCCAAATTGATACCCATCCACCTCAGATTCATTTCCCAGCGTTCCATAATCTGTCGAGAAGCAGGCTGTCTCTTAATTCATAAATGAATCAGATTTTTCATTTCCACTTGATCATGGGGGAGGATATTTTTCTGACTTTCAAAATTAATGGCACAAAAAGCATGTAGCTACAGAAAATTAGTTAGCCAAATATATTGCTCCTTTCTAAAATGGAGTTTCTCCAGCTCCCCTCCCTGCTGATCCTGGCCCTAAACCCAGAGAAATACCTAGACTTCTCTAATAGCCATAGTTTCCTGGTTTCTTTTGGCTCAAAGGTGAGCCAAGAGCATATTCAGTGCGATTCAATAAATATGGATTAAGTGCCCACTAGGTGCCAGACACTGTGCTGGAGAGAGAACAATAGGAACATGTTTGTAAAAGTAGGTGGATCCTCTCACATGGAAAGTGTATAAGACAATTCAGAAACATTCTCATTGAAAAAAAAATTAATACATAAAAAAGAGTGTTCCTGATTGTTCCGTGATGTTTTATTTTCGGGGTCATCCTAGTCTGCATAGGATAGAACTAAATCTTTGCTACTCTTGGTTTCGTCCCCAAAAGTAAATTTTTTGCAAACATCAAAAAATAGTTTCTTCGGACAGAATGTTCAGGTTGGGTTTTTTTTTTCTCTTACATTTGTCCAAAGGATTTGGCCAAAGGACCAGGGTCAGTTGATCTAAACTTTGGATCTCCTTCTCCCAGGTCTGAGCACACTGTGTACTTGACAAACGTCTGCTGACCAATTTGGATGCCTCACCTAAGCTTCCCTCTTTAAGATTCTCCCCATTCAAATGTAAATATCTGGGAACCCAAGTCCAGCGGAAACTGGTCTGCAGCCTGGTGATTGCTACCAAAGCAAAACTGTTTCTCTTTTGACCAGCAACGTTGAGAGTCTTCCTCTCCCAGTTTGGTTTTTATTTTTTCTAATTAAAGGGGCCCTCCCTTGACTCACATTTTTTTTGCAGTGGGGAAGGCAGGGCAATTGGAGTTAAGTGACTTGCCCAAGGTCACACAGCTAGCGTGTCAAGTGTCTGAGGGTGGATTTGAACTCAGGTCCTCCTGACTCCAGGGCCTGTGCTCTATTCACTGTGCCACCTAGCTGCCCCCCTCGACTTACTTCTTAAGGAGACCTATTCACTGAATGGGCGTTACCTCACTCAAAGTGAGAACCTGAAGGGACTTTAGCTTGAAAGGGCCAGGATCTCGCAATGCCTCCTGGGCCATCTCCAGTTGTCCTGGTGAATATCAGACCACTGGACCCAGATGGCTCTGGAGGAGAAAGTGAGGCTGGTGCCCTTGCCCAGCCCTCCACCACTCAAATCAAAGTCAACTGCAAGTCCCGTCGTCATTTCCCTGCTGTCATGGTCCTCTTCGAAGGAAGGACAAACACAACAACCAAAGCCTATGGTAATCTCTGTGGAATACCACCCCCTTATGGCAGCAGGAGGTAGCACAGAGGGAGTCAAAGGTCTTGAGTTCTAATCACAGAGCCAGTAGGAAGATAGAACTGGAGCTGGCAGTGACTTCCAACATCATCTAAATCGGCCCTTCATTTTGCAGGTGAGGACACTGAGGGCCAGGAAGCAGAGTCAGTATGAGCGGTGGGATTTGAACGTTGGTCCTCTGATTCTCCGCCTTTGATATTTCACCTCCATCTCCTCCTCTCTGTTTGTGCTGCAGTCCTCAATGTCGCCTGGTTGCCGTAGCCTCTTTACTCAGTACTATGGAGGGGCTGAAGGCGCAGGAGACCCTCAAAGTGGGAGTGGGGTGAGCTTGATGATATTTTGTGAAGGGATAGGACTGAGGGCAATTTGACTTCTTCCCTCCCTGAGCCTTGGACAGTGACGTTGCTCAAAAAAACAAACAAACCACACATCGCTAGCCTCTCTGGGCAGTGGACCTGACCTGCTGAGGAGGAGGACAGAGAAGTGGGAAGGACAACAGATTGGGAGTCCGAAGACCTTGACTCCTACCATTTATGAGCTATGGGACTCTGGGAAAGTCATTCCATCTCTCTGGGCCTCAGGATCCCTATCTCAAAAATGTGTATAAGAATGCTTGTGGTCTGTACACTAGCTCATGAGCTTCCGGTGAGGCTCCACCGAGCTAAAGTGTGTACCATGCTTGGTAACGGTGGAGCACAGATTGATGCTCTGAACACCACCAATGGATATGCCTCTGAAGGCATGTTGGAAACTGGGAACACTTAATCTGCTCATTGTGAGGCTTCGAGGAACTTGCAATGAAAAGGACATTTAGCGGCTTTCCCTTGGACATAGGATGCGCTGTGAAGTTCGTTCAGCCCAACACCCATTTTCTAAAGATGGATAAACTGAAGCCCAGGGTGGAGAAGCTTCCAAGGTTATCCAGGCAGTGAGCAGGCCTCTGACTCTGGCTTCTTCCCATTCTAACTTGCTAGTTTAATTTGAGTCTTTACCATTTATCATGTACCTATAGGCAGAATTCTGGAGAGCTTTAACACCCAGAAAAGATTGGAGTCTGCATTAGCTCTAAGGAAGGAAGAATCTAGTTTCTTGAGATCTAAGTCTCTCCCTGAGAATATGGGGTTTGTATCTCCTTCCCAGAGTAGGGAATGGTACCTTGCAATAGGCAAAACACACAGGCACACACATACACATACAAGGAAAATCAATAAATTAACAGATTGTTATAACTTTCTTAGCATCCTGGGCTGGCATTTTGATTTCAAGCAGTTAACAGATGGAAAAGAAAGAAGGAAAGGAAAGGAAAAAAAAAAACCTGCCAGCAAACCAAAGACAGAAAGGGATCAAGCATCCTTTGTCATGTGATAGGGCTGGCTCAGTCATACAGCTCTCGATGAATATGTAGCTTTGAGCCTCTGTCTGCAAATGATGTAGGAATACATCAGAAGGAATGAACCCATTCTGCTTCAGTGCAACGTCATTATGTGATTGTTACAAACTCTCTATTTTAAGGTCAATATAACTTATATAGTTGGTTCCTCCTTTATGCTATCACCCAAGCTGTGCTTAGGTCTGTTCAACTGAATAGTTGGTTAAGAAGATGGTGGCATTTGGATTTCTGGACTGTGACTTGTGTTATAGAAATGACAGGCTCCTGGCCAAGGATGGAGCATACCCTAACAGCAAGGCTGATAAATGGATTGGGAGGGGATCTTTGGAGATCCAACCGAGGGGTTTTCACTTGAAAAGGAAGAAGGGAGGAATAAAACTGCCCCCACAAAACTACCATGCTAGAAATCATATAGAGAGAAGATTAAAATAGAAACGTGAATAAGAGTAAAGACTCTCAGAAATTCACAGAGAGAAAAATCTAAAAAAGTAGTTGATAATAAAACCCATTGTCTCAGGGAGCCATGTAAAATGCTCAGATTATGGGTGATACGCAAGAGGAACCAGAAACCTTAACCCAAAGAGGCACATTGTACTAATAAGTATCTCTGAGATTTGGTGGGATGAGACCCAGGGATACAACATGGCTTTTGAAAGGTATTTGAAAGCACCTTGATAATCTGGGGGTGGGGGGGACATAAAGAAGATGTGCTCATGTGAGGGAACCTGGGAACCAGAATGCGGCACTCTGGTTGAGACTACTTGGCAAAGATGAACAGAAGTACAAACACACAAGAGATGGAGATGTTTACCCTAGAGAAGAGAAAATGTAGATGGGGTCGGGTAGCTGCCTTCAAACATTTGGAGACTTGTTATAGAAAAGACGGATTAAATACTGGGGCATACTACAGATTACTGGTTAGGAAGAGGTACCCGAAGGGTCCAGGGAACTGATCTCAAATCTGGTGCAGTAGCATAAGTTAGTGTTTAGGACAGACTTATTTATCCCAGTATCTGCTGGAATCTTCTGTTTGCCAAAAGGAGAGAAACAAATAAGTTCCTAATTCATCCGAATAACCCAGTCATTTTTCAAAAGGTGGAAGAACCAATTAGGAAAAATTCTATTCTGGGTCTGATTCTCAGCAAAGAGGGAGAATAGACGCTGGGGTAGAATTGATGGGAACCTTGGGAGGAAGTGACTGCTCCATCCTAGATTACGTGATAAGGGAGGAGAAAGTGAGCCATCAGCTAATGAGTTTCAAAAGGGTCACACAGGGAGGACTGGTATTTCTAGAGGCAACGTCAGCCCAGGAGGGATGTGGAACTCTCTAGAGTGATATTCTGAAGGCACAAAGAGAAAACACTCTGGTAACGAGGAACGGTGAGGATTGTCTAAAAGAGACTGAAGTGAATCCATGGAGAATTCGACATCCCTTTATATTATTAAAAGATTGGCCATAAACAAGGATGGATCAGAAACGTGGCATGGCTCTATAATGACTTCTTATTTAATGGAATTGAACTATTCAGGGTGGAGGACTCTAGAATTTCTGTTTCTAGATCTAGGTTCTAGGATTGCAGAATTTCTAGGAAATTCATCTTGAAACATAAAATGATGATGGGAAGGCTGCCCACCTTTCCATAGTTTCTGGATGTTATTTCTTTTGCTGCATCCCTCCCCGAGTCCTGTGAAAGAATCAAAGCAGCAGCACCCTCACCACACAGGCATAACAGCTTTGCATGCATATTTACTTTTGACAGGCTTTGTATCTATTTATCAATGTTAATGTCTTTTACCCAACAGAAAGTAAGCACCTTGAGGGCAGAGTTTGCTCTCTTTCCTTTGTGTTTCCAGCATCAGAAGCATACAGTAGATGCTTGATACATGCATGTTAACTGATTGGTTGAAGCGGTCGAAATATTCTTCAGGAGTTTGTGGCCTGCTTTGGCCAGAAGCTATTACAAATCATAAGCAAAACAAAAGCAAAACAAAGGGCAGAACCCACCAACCAAACAAAACGCAACCCCACTGTCACCAGCGATAACAGCAACAAAAGACCGGTTTCCCAAGAAAGCCTGTGGGTGATTCCTTCCTCCTTCAAAATGCTGAGTTGATTGACATTTCCAATTAAAATCCTCATTTCCCCTTGAACACCCCTCCTTTGAAGCTGCCCCATTGAACCAGTGTGTGCAGCATTGTGAGCAGCAGCATGGGGGCTTGGGGAGCAGGAGGAGACCAAGCCAGACCCCCAGAGCAGACACCAATTAGCCAAGGTCCAGAGGTCTGCCCAGTGACCCATTGTCCACTGCACCTGTGGGAGACAAACACAGCCCAGTAGCAGGGGCCTGGAATGGGAAGGGGGCAGCCACTCATTTAATTAACATGGGCTCAAATCCAAATACCTCTTGAGATGTTATTTGGCTCTCCCAGGAGGGGAGAAAGGCAATTGTTTTCCAGAGCTGTTCTTAAGGAGGAGGGAAATCTATGAAAAAACTGGAGAGGGTGAAATAAAAAGTCAGCCTGTTCCCCACACCAGAACGGGGTTTTTGGGGAGGGGTTCATCCTCCTGCCTGGGTTAGGTGGGTATCGACCCTGCTGGGCTGCTCTTAGGACAGCCACCCTTCCCCCTCTCCCGCGACCTTGTAGTGCCAATGTCTCTCCTCTTGTTTTCAAAGAGTCAGGCACAGCAGGGGACATTTGGATAATCACGCCAGCTGTTTCAGTAGAATTCGGATTCCTCAGCACTGCCTTCTTCCTGGGGTTCTCCTATAAGTCTGATGAAAAGTGAGCCAGCCGTCGTGGTCAGCAGAGTGAGGTGGGGAGGTGAGGTGGGCTGCCTGCACAAAAGGGGAAATCTGGATCCTGAGAGATCTCAGTCACTCTGAGAGATGCTCGGATGCCGAGAGCCTATCTAACTTACATGTTACATACAGCCAGTTTGTTTTGGAAGCAGGACTTGAACCCAGGTCTTCCTCACTCCATGGCCAAATCTCCAAGCCTGGTGTTCGCAGAAGGTGTCAGTCTTTGTTAGCAGAAAAGCAGTTTCTCACTGTGAGTTCCTTACAACAGTGAAATGATCGGGCTGGTCCAAACAACCAGCATCATGCCGCTGGCACAATTCCTATCAAAGGACAGTTCTTGGAGGTTCAGTGTGGAAGCCCCGAATTCTATCATGTCCACCACTTTCCATGGCTGACATTCTATGCTTTGAGGGTTGGGTGATGTCTCCTGAGTCAGGCTCACCTGGACTGAAGACTCTAGTATCACTGGTGGCCTTGAGCAGGTGACCCCTGGCAAGGACCCATCCCCTTCCTTGTTTAGGCACACTAAGGCCAACCGTGCCACACTCCAAGAGGTCATCCTCTGATTGTGCCTCAGATGGACAGGAAGGTGACAGGAAGCAAGCCTATTCCTCTATATCTCTTCCCTTCAGAGGCAGCCCGGTTACCAGGGTCCTGGCCCAACAGCTCTGTTTCTCCTTTGGGAGGCTCCATTCCAGCCCGGGTGTTCTCTTCAGAGTTTATGGCTCAGCCTGCTCCAGAGGCAGGTTTTCACCTACCTGCTGATGGCTTTTCCTGCAGCTCTGTAGGAGAAAAGTCCATAGTCAGGCCCCTGAGGGCTGAGTCTTTCCTTAAGAAGTCAGGTTGTGGATAAGATGACAATGACCACTCCCCCTGTATGGGGCATGGGTAGGTCGATGCTTCCCTCAGGCTCTCACTGAGAGTTCACTTGGAAGTGGTCACTCATAGGAATGCTAATGGAGCAAAGAGAGAAACAAAACAAACAAAGGAAAAACACAGCTGAGCCCTTTTCTTTGTACCACCTTAGCTTGAAATCTCTGCTACTTGTTGCAAATGGCATCGTTTGGTAGATCATCATCACAGAAGCACGCAAAGAATGGAGAAGACCATTAGAGCACGGATGAGACTTGCAATGGAGCCACTGTCTCTTCTCTGTGACCTCAGGCCACTTGCTTCCCTTCTGAGACTCAGATGCTCTAGCTATCAGAGGAGAAAAACGGGCTGGAAGAGCTTTGAGGTCGCTCTCAGCCGTGATGCTCCAGGCACTCTTCTCAGGGGAGAAATCCACAGAAACTGGTTAGATTCAGGGTGATTTCAGTACTTCTGCTAATTTTGAATGATTCCTGGTTTCAACAATTGAGTTTCTCCCTGCATTGTTTCCAGTGACCAGCCTCTCCTGCTTTCTCTTTACATATACTCTCCTTTTCTGTATCCTCCCACAAATCTCCACTGAGGACCTGCCCAACATGCTGGTCACTTACCACTCCATGGAGATGAGCTCTGGGGCTGTCCATCTGCACTCTCCATAGATGACTGGCCCAGCTCCTCCCGTCCCCTATTTCCTTTATGATAAACCTTGGGAAAATCTGAAAATGTTCTGAGTGTAGATTATAAAAACAGTGGACTGTGTATTGATAGCTAGAAGGGTCTTACAGGCAGCCTAGTTCCAACCTTATTTTACAAATGAGGAAACTGAGGTAAAGTGACTTTCCCAGGGCCATTCAGGTCAGCCAAGGCAATGTGTAACCAAGACCTTCAGACTCCAAATCTGATGAATTTGGAAAAGCTTGAGTGTTTTTTATTTTTAAGTTTTGGGTGAAACATTGAAATACTTGGTGGTTCAATTGGAAGGAGTCCATGGCTTCTTAATTTTGTTGTAGGCAAAATACTGATTTTTTCATTCCTTTGCTCAAGAAACATGAGTGGCTGCTCTCTATTACCTCCAGGTGGGGGCTCTGATTGGCCTCACACGTCCTTTGAATTCTCATAGCAATCTCTCTTTGCAGATTGATTTCACTTAACTCCCATTTAATTCCACTAGACTCTTCTAGATAAATCAGCCTAATCACTGTTCTCCAAATATGACAGTTCATCTCTCACCTTCATGCTTTGGTACAGATTGTCCCCCATGTTCTCCATCCTTACCTCGATGAGTTGGAATCCCAATTTCCCTTCAAAGGCCAGCTCAAGTGCTCCACCCTATAGGAGCCCATTCCTCCCCTTCACAGATATTTCAACAATCTGGCTAGCAGCTTCTGTGGGGGTGTAAGATCCACCCACAGCCAGCACCCAGAAAGCTGCCGGCACGCTGGGAAAGCACAGGTTCTTTTGATCTGCTTTAATAAGGAAAGCAAGGTTAAAGGGGTTGACAAGTTTACTTTAATCCAGCATACAGACAGCATTCACTTAGTTCATGGGAAAAAGCCAGCACCCTGAACTTCAGAATAAAATACAAACAAATTACAAACATCAACAGACAGACCCAATACATAGTTGCCAACATCTAGGTTCAGCCAGGGAGCTCGGAACAAGGGCTGGCCCAGAGTCACGCTCACCAGCACTGCTGCGCCAAAGAGCTCCAAGGAACAAACAGCCAACCTCTGGTTTTTATATCTTTTTCAGTGTCAGGGGTGAGTCACACATACGACTCACCCATGTGACCTAGAATCATCACAGAGAGGTGGACTTAAACCCATGTGGTCTAAAAGCCTCTGCTCTCCCAGACATGTAAACTAGGCCCTCTCTGGAGTTAGCCCCACCTTGGGCCCCACCTTAGTTGCCAATCCACACCCACTAAGATTTTACACCTTAGTGGAAACAAAGGCCAAACTCTTCAAGGGCACTTGTGGAACTAAGTGCTAAGGAGCCCAATTTGATTACCAACACAACAGAGTCTAGGCATCTCCAATGGGTCCTAGTTGTTCTCCCTTTCTTCCCTCAGCTTGGCATTTAGTCTCCTGCCCCCAGACTTGGGACAGCTCCTCTGCTCTTCCTCTTGGGACTCTCAGCTCTCCTCAAGGCTTAGCTCAGGAGCAACTTCCCTCAAGGTGTTTTTCCTAATTCCCTCAAATTGTGTGCTGCTATCTAATAAGTGATTTTTCAAAGGACGTTTATTTTGTACTTACTTAATTTTGAATACATTTTCTCCCCTTCCCCAGGAGAATGTAAGTTGGTTGATATCTGGGACTGTTTCATTTGCATATTTCTATCCTCAGCACCTAGGATAGTGTTTCACACAGAATAAGTGATTAATAACTGTTTGATTAATTGACATAGGATCCTGATTTCATGTCCTGTCCCTCAAGAAAGGAAAGTAGCATAGTGGAAAGAATTCTGGCCTTGGAGTCTGGAGGACCTGTGTTTGAATCGTCCCTGGGACACGTACTGATTGTGCAATCTTGGGAAAATCACTTCAGTTCTCTGGCCCTCGATTTCCTCATCTATTATCATCAATTTAGAGTGGAGAGCTCATTACGGCCAGACCCTTCCTGTGATAGATGGGGAAACTGAGGCTCAGAAAAGTGAACTGCCTTGCACAGAGTCATAGAGGTGCTGAATGTCTGGTGTAGGATTTGAACTCAGGTCTTTCTTACTCCAGCTCTAGCATTCCATGTACTTGGCCATTTAGTACGAGATGAAAATTCTGGGGCCAGAAAGTAAAACGCCTCTAGCACCTGATCTATCTGAGAGGAGAAGCTGATGAGGTGAGAGGCTCATCTTTGGACAACGATTCCCAACGTGCAGGAAAGGAGCCTTTGCTCGGTCACTGTGCCCAGGAACCGCCATTCAGAAACTGCATTGTGTGATGAAGCTGTTCAGCATTCCTCGCCTTCTCTTCCCTCTCTTCCATTAAAATAAACTTCAATCCCTATCAGATTATTTCTCTCTTCTTTTCTTCTTCCCCCTTCCCTTCCTCCTCCTTTCCCCTTTTCTTCCTTTGCCACACTCACAGTATTAAAGATGGGGCCCAAAGGGACCGTAAAAGTCATCTGCTCCAACCTCCTTATTGCACAGATGAAGACACGGAGGCCCAGAGACACCGAGTCACTGACCAAGGCCACACAGGTGAATGGCAGAGCTCAGATTCGAACCTCAGCCGTCTGACTCCTATTCCAGTCCACTTTCTCTCCCCTACTTCTTTCTTAAATCTTAGCTCTCCTTTTTAAAAAATATCTAGATAGGACGGGAAAGATGGATGTACAGAGGGATGGATGGTCAGAGACAGAGACAGGTAGACAGACAGGCAGACAGACAGGAAGGCAGACAGACAGGCAGACAGACAGGCAGACAGACAGGCAGACAGGCAGGCAGACAGAGGGACAGGCAGGCAGGCAGACAGGAAGACAGACAGACAGGCAGGCAAAGAGAATGAGAGAGAGAGAGAGAGAGAGAGAGAGAGAGAGAGAGAGAGAGAGAGAGAGAGTGAGAGAGAGAGAGAGAGAGGGAGAGAGAGTTTATCCCAGACTAACTTTCCTTTTGCTTCACCAGAAGTTCAAATAACCACAGTGAAGAACACAATGACTTCATTGATGTGTGTTTAGCACAGTGCGTGGCATTCAGAAGCTGCCATAATGATAATGACAACGACAATGATGATGATGATTGAATCGAACTGTCTTGACATTGAGCATAGTTTCCCCAGTAATAATATAATCCAATTTCTAAAAGCCCCTTAAAATATCTCAGTTTTCCACGTTCTAATTCCGGGGCCCTGAGTTATTCCGAAGCAGTCACTGAGTCTGACAGCATTATCTGCATGACATTCGGTGTTCTGGTGATCTGAGAAGGCAGGGGTATCTTTTGTTTGTTCAGATGTTCCTCATGGACATTTTCCCTGTGGGGGGAAGCGCGGGAAGAAGGATGTTGATGGCAGGAGAAGAGTGTGGCAGCCACAGTCGTCAATATTCAGTCTCTTCCCTCCCCATCCTTCTTGTATCCAGAGGAGCATCAAGCCCTTAGCTGAGGATAACTGAAAGGTGTTGATGGCTTTCCTGGGTCACCTCACTGCACTCTGCCATTGCCCTGTATAGACTAAGTGTGCAAGACATAACCATGGGGTTCAGGGAGGGTGAGGTGGCCTTGGGGCAACCTTGCCCTATCACACGGTGGCTGCCAGACCCTCGGGAAGTCACTTCATCTCTCAGAAGGTTCCTCACTTGAGAGGGCCTGGATGAATGACAGCCCAGGTCTAGCCTTGATCCTTTGTACTCAGTGTGCCCCTGTATGGATCCTTGTGGTTTCCCATGTTGCACCCCTAGCTCACAACACTGAGTATAGCACACAGTAGGTGCTTAAAAACAAAAACAACAAAACCTTGTTCTTGGTTGATTGAATCGAAGGCTTTGAGTCTGACTCCCAGCTGGGTGATGTTGAGAAATTCAGCTGAACATTTGGCCTGACAGATGACCTTACGGAGGTGGGGAGGAGGGGAAACACTAGATACATGGGAGCCGTCACCATCATTTCTATTCAGAACAGCCACAAAGCCATAGCCAGCTCCATTTTTACCAGGGTGTAAAAGAAGGTAAGTGGCCTCCCTGAGGTTACTGATCTAGCAAATCTTAGAAGTGGGCACAGACTCAGTTACAGAATTTCTGAGACAGAGAAGAGATGTCAGACTCATCTAAACTGTCCCTCCTTCGGCACTCTAACCTTGGCCAGCTACTGCACTGGCATGCCTCCTGAGGCCATCGGACCTACTTTTGTGGGGGGCAGTGGAAGGACAATTGGATTCACAGTCAAAAGAATTGGGTTCAAATCTTGACTTTGCGATTTATTATCTGCAAGACTATGGCCAAGTAATTTCCTCTCTCTGGGCATCAGCTTCCACCTTTGCAAAATGAGGGAAAATCCTAAGTCTGTGCTCTTCTGATATTGAAGGAGCAGAGAGCAGAGTGTTCTCAAACACGTTGTTTATGTTTAACACCATTCCCTATACTTACACTGTTGGTTTCCTTTGGAGACAAGAGAAATGCTTTTTCTTTTTTCTTTGAAAAGAAGTTTGTTGAAAATATCCCCTCACCGATACTGTGGATGAATGAGGTAAATAAAGATGAGCCAAGGCATCCTCCCCAAGACATTGGAGATCAGACTGGACAAGACAGCGGGAGCTTTGGTGGAGACCCTGAAAGAACTGCAGGGGGTGTGTGCTGGGCTCCCGGCTCAGCTCTGCCACTCACTGGTGGTGGTGTGCTGGAAAAGCCATCTTCTCTCCTGGGTTTCAGATTACTCATAGGGAAAACAGGTATATTTGCACAGCCCAACTCTCAGATGAAATGTGCACTATGGAGTTTTGGGGGGAATCACGAGGAGAAACTTCCTTCCTTTCTTCCTTCCTTCCTTCCTTTCTTCCTTCCTTTCTTTCTTTCTTTCTTTCTTTCTTTCTTTCTTTCTTTCTTTCTTTCTTTCTTTCTTTTTCTTTCTTTCTTTCCTTCCTTCCTTCTCTTTCTTTCTTTCTTTCTTTCTTCCTTTCTCTCTCTTTCTTTCCTTCTTTCTTTCTCTCATTCTTTCTTTCTTTCTTTCTTTCTTTCTTTCCTTCCTTCCTTCTCTTTCTTTCTTTCTTTCTTCCTTTCTTTCCTTCTTTCCTTCTTTTTCTTTCTTTCTTTCTTCCTTCCTTCTTCTTTTCTTTCTCTCTTTCTTTCTTTCTTTCTTTCTTCTTTCTTTCTTCCTCCTTCCTTTCCTTTCTTCCTTTCTTTCTTCTTTCTTTCTTTCTTTCTTTCTTCCTTCCTTCCTTCTTTCTTTCTCTCATTCTTTCTTTCTTTCTTTCTTTCTTTCTCCTTCCTTCCTCTTTCTTTCTCTCATTATCTTTCTTTTCTTCTTCCTTCCTTCCTTCCTTTCTTCCTTCTTTCTTCTTCCTTTCTTTCTTTCTTTCTCCTCTTCCTTCTTTCTTTCTTCATCCTTCTTTCTTTCTTTCCTCCTTCCTTTTCTTCCTCCTTCTTTCTTTCTTTCTTTCTTTCTTTCTTTCTTTCTTTCTTCCTTCTTCTTCTTCTCTCATTCTTCTTTCTTCCTTTCTTCCTTCTTCCTTCTTTCTTTCTCTCATTCTCTTCTTTCTTTCTTTCTTTCTTTCTTTTCTTTCTTTCTTTCTTCTTTCCTTCCTTTCTTCCTTCTTCTTTCTCTTCTTCTTTCTTTCTTTCTTTTCTTTCTTTCTTTTTTCTTTCTTTCTTCCTTCCTTCCTTCTCTTTCTTTCTTTCTTCCTTTCTTTCCTTCTTTCCTTCTTTCCTTCTTTCTTTCCTTCCTTCCTTCCTTCCTTTCTTTCTTCCTTTCTCTCTCTTTCTTTCCTTCTTTCTTTCTCTCTTTCTTTCTTCCTTCCTTCTTTCTTTCTCGCTTTCTTTCTTTCTTTCCTTCCTTCCTTCCTTCTTTCCTGTCTTTCTTTCTTTCTTTCTTTCTTTCTTTCTTTCTTTCTTTCTTTCTTTCCTTCCTTCCTTTCTTCTGTCTTTCTTTCTTTCTTTCTTTCTTTCTTTCTTTCTTTCTTTCTTTCTTTCTTTCTTTCCTTTTTTCTCTTTCCTATCACGTTTGTACATAGTGCTTTACATGACATCTCCTGTATTAGACTGGCAGTTTCTTGAGGGCAGGGATTTTTTTTGCCTTTCTTTGTGTCCTCAGTGTTTAGCCCAATGTCTGGCACATAGTAGGTGCTTTAAAATGTTAAATAGCTCCTGCTTTGTTGTGAGGATCAAATGAGATTTTATATGTACATATGTGTGCTTGTCCCCGTGTATAGAAAGCATTTAGTAAATCTTGGAGTCCTATTAAATGTTAACTGTATTTACTGTGTTACTTTGGGCAAGTCACTCCAACTCTTAGATCTTCAGTCTCCTCATTTTAAAAATTGAGATTTCTTTTTTCTTCTGGGTTGTTATGGGGCCCCTGGGAGGCTCCCCCCTCACTCCCCCCAACACATATTTGCAAGGTGAACCTGAAAGACTCCCTGTTTGAGGCCTCTTCTGTAATGTGATGGTGGGAGGCCATGTGCAGTGGGGGCTCAGCCCCTACTACTCACTGCCCGACCTCCAAGGCCTCTTCTCCCATCACAATTGCCTCTTTGGATTTGTTTTGTTCTGGTGACTCGGCTGCACAAGGCCTTATCTCCTCTTTTCAGCTGCCGTCAGGCTGGGGAGCGCTGCTGAACTAATTTGGTTTGGGGACTTCAAAGTTGAGCGATGTACCCACAGAGCCCAGGAGGAGGGAGGAAGTGCAGGGCTTGGCCTTTGTTGGTTGGTGTGTGTATGTGAGAGGTAGAATTACCCAGGAGAAAAAATGATTCTTTCTAAAGGAAGCTAGGTACAGGAAGGCAGTGTTGTGTGGTATCTAGACGCCTAACAATGCAGTCTAGAATGAAACTAGGCTCGAATCCTGGCCTTGACCCTGCACTGCTGTGTGGTCCTAGGGCAGTCACTTCCCTAGTCAGAGCCTGGGCAATCAGGAAGTGATGCTGTCTGCAGCCTGCGTTCACAGGCATCTGAGGAGAGTGTGTTATTCGTTGGAACGCTCCTTAGAAACCAACCTAAGCTTAAGAAGCTCAATGGTCATAAGAACTTTGGGAGATAGAGAAGAACCATTCCCACGTATATGGCAAACTGTTGTGGCTTACGAGGCACAGAGCCAGGATTCTTCCCCTGGTTCCTGGAACCCAAATCAGAGGCCTTTAGGAGGGAGGCCCTCAGTGATATGGGGACAGGGGTAGGGCTGGAGCCAGAGGACTCGGCTTCAAATCCTATTTCTGATGCTCACAGACCTGTGACTGTGGGCAGGTCACATAAACTCTAAATTCTAGTGTCCTCCTCCATGTCATGGAGATAATGGTACCAGCCTTCTGGGGTTGGTTGAGACTCAAATAAGGTGACATTTGTCAAGCATTCAATAAATGGGAGTCGGGTGATCACTTCCACGACTGAAGAATGCACATCTAACCACAGGTATAACTTCGGGGCTAATTCACTTCTCTGCCCCTCAGTTTATCTGTAAAGTGAGAAGATTGGACTAGAGCACCTCTGAGGACCCTTCTGGTTCTAAATCCATGATTCTACCAATTTGCTAAGAGCTGATTGTGAGGTAGCTCAGTGGGGCAGCACATAGAGTGTCAATCCTGGAGTCAGTAAGCCCTGAGTTCAAATCCAGCCTCAGACACTTACTAGCCATGTGACCCTGGGAAAGTCATTTAACCCTGTTTGCCTCAGTTTCTTCATCTGTAAAATGAGCTAGAGAAGGAAACGGCAAAGCAAGAAAACCCCAAATGGGGTCACAAAGAGCCTGGCATGGCTGAAAAAAAGACTTAACGACAACAAAAATGGTGTCTACTGGCATACTGTTAATTGGCCAATTCTTAAGAATGAGGTAGAACCCCAGTCTTCATTTAACCTGCATGTTTCTTGTTACTAGTGATCTGGAGATTCTTCTATGTGGTTGTTGTCAGTTTGCAGTTCTCTTGAAAGCAGTTGGTTCTGATATTTCCTTTGCTCATATTTCTATTTGAGAAGAGGTCTTGGGTCTTGGAGATTCCTGCTATACATCTCAAGGACTAGAAAGAAAAGGGATGGACCCTGGCGGAGAACAAGAAGAGGAAAAAGGCTCTTGAGAAGTGAGAGGAAGGTATACTACAAAGCATGCTAGTAGGGCCTTGTGAACTCTGTTGTTAGGAGTATAGGCCCACGCTCTTTTCTCTAGAACCCAAGGTCCTAGTGGTCCCCTGGTCCTTGAGTGTAAATATCAGTTGGGAATTCCCTCCTCTGTATCATATTTGGGTTAATATTCTTTCTTTCCAGTTCAAACTCCATGATCCTGGGATTCTAACCTTCCCCACCCCCCTTCTTCCCTCTTTTCATAGCCCTTCTGGCTTCTTTTTGGCGGGGGAGGGGAGGGGAGGGGAGGGGAGATGACTCATGGCAGAGCTTGGAAAGAGTAACACCCAGAATTTAACATTATTATGAGGGTGAATAGTAGACAAACATAAAAACTTGTTTTAAAAAAAGGAAAAAAAAACCACGGCAAGTATTTTGATTTTTAAGGGGAAAATCCATGAAAAGGAGAGTTTGGATTGTCTGGCTTCTCCGAATCACTTTCCTGCCGCTGTTTCCTCTCCCCTGACGGAGATAGGGTGTCTCGCTTGTGGCCACTGTGGCGGGCTGTAATCAGAGCTGCCATGAGTAAGCAGGCTGACCACAGATGACGTCCTTCCCCGGCCACATTCAGCGAGGCCTTTCCTTGGGACTTCAGACCTACATATGCTTTATCTTATGACAAAAGAAAGAGGAAAGACATGGCCAATTGAATTTTAATACCTTGTTTTTCTTTTTTAAGGGCTTGCAAAAAGTCCCTAGCTGATAGATAGGATACGAGAATTAGGATCAGTGAGTTTTGTATTGTTTAAGTGTTTTCTTTGTAGAAGATGACACTGCCCCCCTAGTCTCCTCATGGTAAGAAATCACTTCTGCTTTCTTCAGAAGCTTCCAAATCACTGACTCTCTGACTAGTGAGGGGCCTCAGAAGGCTTCTCCTTCGCCCATATCTGAATCCTCTTGGTTACATCTCTGACAAGGGGCATCTCATCTTTGCTTGAGCACCACCAGTAATGGAGAAGCTAACCTGCTGCCTTCCTGGGCAGCCCATTTCACTCCTGGTTAGCTCTGACTATCAGAAAGATTTCACTGATACTAAACTTAAATCTATCTTTCTGCAACTTCTACATTATTCCCTCTTTGGAGGCCAAGCAAACATGTCTAATCCTTGTTCATGACGGTCCTTCGGATTCTTGAAGAATCATGTATCTCCCAGATCTTCCTCTTTTTCAATGGATCCTGATCAATTCCCACCATTTATTATCACCACTACCACAACTATTTGACCCTGACATAGTGATGTCATTTTGGGCCTCTTCTAGCATAAAGGATAACAACTGACCAGCCAACAACCAACCAAGCCTCAAATTAAAAGATGATTTGGGGATAGGGCCAGGATGACAACTCTCCTGCCTCCCCACCTGAATTCACTTATATGTATTATATCTACCAACCAGAATGGAAGCTCTTTGAGGGCAAGGAATATCCGGATTTTCCATTATGACCCCCAGAGCTTATCACAGTGTTTTGTGCAGTGTAGGCACATGATAAATGCATCATCACACATTCATTAATTCATCATTGATACATGCATTCATTGAATCTCATACATTATTTATTCGTTCCTTCCCTGCCTACCTGCCCGGCATCCGTCTCATCATTGTCCACAATTTGTTACCTGTCTCACGTTTAGGGCCATTTTTGACTCTTGGATGCCAAGACTCAGCAAAAGAAGGTATATCTCCTGCCCTCAGGAATGTCCTTTTACAGATGTGCAGTAAACATACAGGGAGGCTATTGTGTCCATAGAACAGCCCCAGCAAGCAAATACCACTTTTGTCTAACTCAAGCGACAGACTCACATCCACCCCTGACTACGCCCACGTATTTGTAGGTAAAAAGGCATGTCTATCTGTGCCCGTTGGTTAGAGATATACACCCTCTACCTGCAGATGTAAGATCTATGGCCTCATTGGCCCTGGGAACTTCCAAGTCAGGTCAAGTCCATAAGCACTGTTTAAGTGCCTTCTGTTTGTTAAGCACCATGCCACGTCCTGGGGACATGAAGGAAGGTGAAAAGATCGTCTTGGACCTCACTGTACAATAAGGCAGGCAACGTATAAACAGCTATGTACAAAGGACCTACGTGTGTGTGTGTGTGTGTGTGTGTGTGTGTGTGTACACTTTGTGTTCAGTCGTGTCTGATTCTCCATGACCCCATTTGGGGTTTTCTTGGCAGGAATAATGGAGTGATTTATATTTTCTTCTCCAGCTCATTTGCAGATGAGGCAATCAGGGTCAGGTGACCTGCCCAGGGTCATATAGCTATTAAGTGTCTGAGGCTGGATTTGAACTCAGGTCCTCCTGACTCTAGGCCTGACATTCTACTATACCACATAGCTGCCTGCCGCGCGTACACGTATACACACCTATTCATCATGTTTGTAGATAGCTATTTACTTGTTATGTTTACTTAGAGATAATCTCAAAGAGAATCTCCACCCTCTGACCTAGAAAACAAGTCCTACGGAGCTTCTGAAGACACCCAGGTGAATGACTTGGCCAAGATAATACAGCAGGGAATGTCTGAGGTGGAATTCCACCCCTGGTCTTTAGATCTCTGCCCATTCTGTCATACTATCTCTGTATTGAACATATGAATGGAATTATTTTTAATTTTTTTAAATTTTAGGGAGTATCTTTCCTTGTGGTGGACATGTACTGAGTAGTAGGTATGTAGAATAAGAAATTAATAATAACTCACCTGTCTTATGGCACTTTAAATTCAGCAAAGTGTTTCACAGGCTTGTTTGAATCTCACCAAACCCCTGTGAGGTCGGTTCTACAAGTATTATGCCCATTTTAGACATGAAGAAACTGAGTCTCAGCAAGGCTAGGAACTTCTTCCCGTCCCCATCTGACAGATGAGAAAATTGATTCTCAGAGAAGTAAAGCCAGTGACAATGATATTGATGGCCCCCTGTGTGGAAAGCCCATCATCCTGGGCCCTTTCTGGGCATCTTTGAAGCCAGGTCGGGGAGGATGCAGGGCAGTGGGGAAGAGCTTGGCCACGTGTTGCTTCTGCATGCAAAGGGCACATGAATGGTGACTCACTGGTTCTTTCGTGTTGGCCAGCCTCAGAGGCTTCTTCTCTGTGGCTTCTCAACAGTAACCGCAAAGAGAAGCACACCGACCTGTGCAGACAATGTTTCAGCTGGGTCACATCCCAGCAGAGCTGGGGCCATACCCCCCACGGCAATAACCCACAATAAATACTGGTTACCATTGATGCCATGTATGGTGCTGCTCTAGGTGCCATGGGGATGCTTGGATTTAGAGGGGATGTTCTTACCTCCCCACAAGGGACTTGCAGACTCCCAAGCATCCTCCAGCTTTAGTGACACATTGTTAGAGCCCAAGCCCAACATCAAGGCTTGGGATGGCGGGTTTCTTTGCAGTTGTCTTATTGGTTTGGTAAATTAGAGCTGATTGTCAGAAGGGAGTCCAGAGACTCCATAGGGACAAGGAATCAGGAGGCCTGAATTCTAGGCCTGATTCTGTCACTAATTAACTGTGTAACTTCAGGACACTTCTCTGGGCCTCAATATTCTCTTTTGTGAAATGAAGTGGTTGGACTAATTGGCCTCAGAATTTCCTTCTAGCTTGAACATCCCGTCACAGGAGGAAGAAGAAAGTACCTATTTCCCAAACCAATTTTTAAAAATACAGCTTTGGTGAGCATCTCTTCCCCCTTTATAATCATCTCTTTAAGGGCCAGAGAATGGTTTATTTTTGCTTTCGTTTCCAGCACCTTCCCAGTGCCTGGAACGTAGCAGGAACTTTACAATGTTGGCAGAAGTGACCCTGCAGGAAGGTTAATGGATAGATGCCCAGACTGGAATTTGAAGGGCACTGAGAGCCCTTCCTTGCCCAGCAGTATTTCTCAGAGGCCTAAGACAGCAACACAGTCCCTTGTACCTCTCCTGGAATTGCCCTAGCTCCAGTTTCCCTTCAGGTAGGACAAGGAAGCGAAGGACGTTACAGAGGCCCCAGTGTGACTGGGAAAGAAAACACTGTCTCCCACGGCCTCCCTGCCAACGCTGTTAGCACAGGTTAGTCTGTCGTGTTCCATAAGACAATGTGGTGTCAAGGGGCGTATGCTGGACTTGGAGGCAGAAGAATTGGATGGAAATCTTGGCTTTGTTCTATCTGTCCCTTTGGGAACACCATTCTCCTTTGCTGGATCTCAATTTCCTCATTCATAAAATGGGGGAGGGGTGAGCTAGATGACTTCTAGCCCTCAGTCTAAGGTTCTAGGGGCCTATGACTCGGGGGTCTCTAAAATCCCTTTATGCTCTGGCTCTGTAGACAGGAGCCTTCACCTGTGAGGACAGGTCACTGGGTAGCTAAGCAGTGGCCAGAGAGAAGGCCTTTGAGGCCTCAGAGCTTCATGGATGACCCAGTGTGGAGGGCCTTTATATGGGGAAAGGCGCCAAATAAAGAGTCAGCCAAGGGGGTCACTGAAGGAGAAGGGACCTCAGGGGAGGGGCAGGGGCAGGAAGCAATGTCTCCAAAGAGGAGCTGGCACTCAGGGTCTTTCATGTCCTGGAGGACATGTTGGCTTCCTTTATCATTGGCCTTTTTAATATTTTACTTAGAGAGGAAATTGAACAGAACAGAACTGAGAACTGGACCAAGGCCTTGGGACTCCTAGCTTTTCAGTCAAGTCCAGAAGCAACATTAGGCACCTACTGTGTGCTAGGGTGTGCACTAAACACTGGTTCGCTCATTCTGTTTAATAGCAGATGGAGTTAACAGTGTTCCTCAGGCCCCACCGCCCTCTACCAGCAGCTTGGTTCTCAGACAAGCATGTTCAGCACAGCACCTCTATCCATCCAACTCTGGCACCTTTCTTTCAAGGTTATCCCACCGGCATCCTTAAGGTCCTTGGGGCTTCCTGAGCAGCCATCCACCTGGAGCCCAGGCTTTGATAAAACTCCTTCAATTTTCTGAGCTGGCAGGGACCTCCTCCTCCTCCCAATGGGAGGAGAGAACAGACAATGGCCATGCAGGGTTGGAAGTGCTAAATCTAATGAGAAAGGAACCACCTGTAGGAAAATCCTGGAGGAGAAGAGCCAGACCACAGTAACAATAGTTTGACAGCTGCCTTCCATGAAATCCTGGGATTTCTTCAGAAGATCACAGGATTTTGGAATCTGAAATACAAGGGAGAAGATAATTTCCAGCCTCCTGGTTTTGTGTTGATGAGAGAACATGAGTTTGATTCTCATTTTAGGCTCTTTACTATAAGTAAGTGAGGGCTTCTGTCCTAGGATTTCCAGAGGGGAGAGAGTACCCTTCTTCACTCTTGGACTAGAAGCAGAAAAGAATGTCTTAACGTTCTGCTTGGGCACTGATAAGGACCTTTTAAGGCAGAAAATCTGGTATCAACAGTTAGACTGGGGCCTGGAAATTCTTGTGGAGAAGCCCATTACCAAGGTTGGAATCTGGGAAACCAGCCCTTCACTGGCCTTACTGGATTTCCCTGGTACAGTAAAGAAGACACTCAATGCATCATTATGGACTTAGAACACACACTCAGCTGGATGGTCGTGCTGAATCTTGCTCGATAGAGACGTGTTTTATGACAGGTTACTGTGGGTTCTCTGAATTTCACCGAGACTTTAGAGGTTAAAAGAGCTGCTCAGGGCCACACAGCTGGCCGGCATCTGAAGTGGAACTTCCTTCCAAGTCTCCCTGACTCCACGTCCAGTATTTTCTAGGCTCTGGCTGCTTCTTTTTCAATTAAAAAAGTGCCCTCCTGCTGATGTCCTCCCAGCAGTGTTTGATCTGACCGAGGCTGTATAACGAAGTCTGTGGCCCATGAACACACTGTGATATGGCTCTTGCTGTCCTTACTTTCAACTTAAAATTCCAAATTGCCAGTGGTCCCCAAGGCATATTGGGAAGGGGGGTCATGTGGTGCCCTGGGAAGAATACTGGGCTGGGAATCGGCTCCTTCCCTTGCTCAATAGCACCTGTGTGACCTTAGGCAAGATGATTAATCTCCCTGGGCCTCAGTCTCCTTCTCAGTAAAATGAGGGGTTGACCTAGAAGAACTCCACTGTCCCTTCTCAATATGTGAGCCTAACATTTAGGGCTTGTCTTTTGATAAAACCTGTGAAATAGGTCTTATCTAAGCTGTTTTCTCCACAACCGGTGTCTATATAGTACTTGGCACACACAATAGGTGCTTAATAAATGTTTGTTTTTACATGTAGTATTGCATTGTAATTATAGCTCACAAAGTCAGTGACTCATTTTTCCAGGTTTCAACATGTTCATCTTCAGAAGTGAGTTCCTTTGGGGCTGAGTCTGGAGTCTAGTTAATCCTTACCATGTCTTCTGAGGTTGAGGTGGGAGGCAAGAGGCTATCTGAAGACCTACTGCACCCCCTAGCTCTACAAGAGACCAGAGGAACCTCCAATACTCTCCTGAGGGCTGAGCTATTGACTCCAGGTAGATCCAGCATCCCTCCTCAGGGAACAATGAGGGCTTGTTGCCTGGGGTCTACCACATGTCCCATATGACTAGAGTCCAGCCAGCCTGGGAGCCAACTCTGGACTTTTCTAAGGCCTGATATGGCAGGTGAGAATGGACCCATCCATCGAGCAGCATGGTTTTAGCTTCTTCTTTACTTTTTTGGTGCCATGGACCCCTCTGGCAGTCAGTGTGGTGAAGCTCATGGGCTGGCCTCTTCCTCTGAATCATGCCTTGTAATGCCTAAAGCAAAATACACTGGCTTGTAGCACGTCTGTGATCTAGAAATACAATAAATACAACGCAATAAATACAACATCTAGAAATACAATAAAAAATCACAGAAGCCAGGTTAAGACCCCCAGTTTTATATAGAAGGGGCTCTTTGTGGAAGAAGCAGGAAAGGATGTGAGCATGGCTAGGGCAGTCTCTTTTGGGGAGACCTAAGGCATCAGTGCATCTGACTTGGATAAACCCGGAAATCAGACAATGAGCCAGACTCCTAAGTGAGTAGCCGTGGAAAATTGCCCTTTATGTCTTAATGAATCGAAACTCCTCCTCTTTTTCATCAAAACCATTTAACATTAAAAAGAAAATCTCTTAGCAATGCCTGCTTCATGTGAATCAAGAGACTGCCTAGAAGGACTTCATAGAATCAAAAAGACAATGGAAAAAAAAGCATGGTGGGATTAAGTAGGTAGTGGCACATTACTGACAATGACCAGCCAGCCAGAAGAGGCCTAAGGGAGGTGATGAAGGATCTGTATGACTGGAATAGCAGGCCACCTGGCCAAGAAACCAAAGCAGAGAGAGAACAGCCCCCAGAGAGTGTGCATGTGGCAGTAGTGTCCATGAAACACAAGACAACCACCGGCAAATTGCAGAGAATGTCTCTGGGCCCGTGAGAACATTGTCAATGGGACAATGTGGATGAAAATTCCGAAGGATGAGAAGGTGCCTGTTGGGGGAGGTGTCTACCTGAGGGAGGGAGGCTCACTGCTGCAGCCACAGATCCATGGAAAAATGTGCCAAGAAATTGCTGAGAGGGACTCAAAGATCAGTGTCACAGAGGAGAGGAAAAAACAATTGGGGAAAGAAGCCTGGAGAGGCTGTCCCTGTGCTTTCCTCATCCTTCCCAGCACCCCCACTCTGCATTCCTCCCCACAGCTCCCCAGGGCCCCTCTCCTCAGGGATTCTCTTCCTGCTGGTTTCAAAGGAAGACGCTCCTAAGCTCTGGGTTCCCCCCACCCACACAGCAGTGATGCCTTTGCCTTTGTGATTTCCTGAGGCTCCACACAATAGAGACAGGGGAAGGTCAGAGAAGACCAGAGGGGTGATTTTCTCTGGCAAGAAGACTTGTCAATTATTGAACCAGGATGTTTCCCCACCCCCTGCCCCAAGGTGGAGAAATGTCTCTTTGTAGTTTGTGGATGAAAATAAGAGCCCGGCTGTTGTTTATTGGGACTCTGGAGCACCCTGACTGGATCAGCTTTCCCAATGACAGTTTTCAGGAGAGTCAGTAACACACTTAAGGGGGTGTGTGTGTGTGTGTGTGTGTGTGTGTGTGTGTGTGTGAAAGAGAGGGACAGAGACACATAGAGAGAGAGGAGACAGAGGGAGACAGAGGGAGACAGAGGGAGACAGAAATAGACAAAGAGACAGAGACAGAGAGAGGATAAGACACAGAAACAGAAAGACAAAAAAGGAGGACAAAGACAGAGGGAGGGAAACAGAGAAAGATGAAAGAAGACAGACACTGACAGACAGAGACAAAAAGAGGGAAGAAGAAAAAGAGGAGAGAAATGAAGCAAGGGAGAGACAGAGAGAAGGGAAGAAGAAAAACAAAGAGGGAATTGAAGGGAGGGAGAGAAAGATGGAGAAAGGCAGAGACAAAGATGAAGGCAGGAAGAGCAGGAAGAAAAGTGAAGAGAGACAAACTTAGGGAAGGGATGAGAAAAAGAACAAGTCAAGTGGAGACAGACAGACAGCAGACAAAGGGCAGGAGATTCTTTGACTCCCGTTTCCCACTAGGCAATCACACTATGACACTTTGCAGGCTTCTTGACAGTTATTTTCTGGCTATTCCATAATAGCTACTTAATGACTTCCTGTCACAGCCAGGACACAGGCTTCTCAAGAGGCAACATGGAAAAAATCCTGGATGTGGGATCAGAAGACCTGGATTAGATACAGCACCTTCCTCCTCAGAGTCAGAGGATCCCAGAGTCCCAGGGGCTGCCTCAGGAGGGAGCAGGGTCCCAGAGCTTTTTGGGTTTCCTCCAGGCAAGGCCAGATGGCCACTTGTCCGGCACGTAATGTTGACCATGGCCCTTTCCAAGATCGGGGTTTCTTATGACTGAGACTGTGATCCTGCAAATCCTGCCTCTGCTGTGGGACCTTAAGCAAGTCTCTTCAGTGCCCTGTACCTCAGTTTTATGAGCATCAAAAGTGATTTGTTTATTCAGCAAGAATCTATAATGTGCCTACTATGCACAGGGCAGCGCACTAGGTGCTGGAAATGCAAAGATACAAATGGAAGAACCCTTGCCCTCAAAGAATTTACATTCTATGCGGAGGAGGTGGGAATAAACACATATCCTTATAATAACGGAATTTTTGTAGTTATTAAAGGTTTGAAAAAGATTTTAATGTTATCTCATTTAATCCTCATAATTCTGTAGGTGTTATCACCCCCATTTTATAGACGAGGGAACTGAGTCTGGGAAAGATTAAATGAGTTCACTAGAGTCACAGCCAGCAATGACTAAAGCAGGATTTGAATTCAGGTCTTCCTGACTCCCAATCTAGTCCTCTATTGGTTGTGCCACAAAACTGCTTATGAGCACACAATGCAAGCCAAGTCACTCAGGGCTGGGAAGTAAAAAAGGAATGGGGGGTCTGGGAAAAGCTTCTTCAGAAGGCGGTGTTGGACTGGACCATGGTGGAGGGTAGGGCTTCTAGGAAGCAAAGGCGAGAATGTTCCAGGCTCAGCCTGGAGATGGAAGGGCCCCTTCTCTCCTCGGACACGGCCACCACCCTGTTCACCTCACACCCGCACTGTTGAAGTAGCCTACTATCAGCCAATAAACATTCATGAAGTACTTACTATGTGCCAGGCACCCGGCTAAGAGCTTGGGATACCAAAAAAGCAAAAGACAGTCGTTGCCCTCCTGGAGTTTGTGATCTAATGGGGGAGAACACTAGGCAACATATATACACAAAGCAAGTTATCTGCAGAATTAATAGGAAATGATTAGCAGAAGGAAGGCCCCAGAATTAAGAAAGGTTGGGGAAGGCTCTCTGTAGACGGTGGGACTTAACGAAGCCGGGGAGGTCAGTGGTCAGACCTGAGGAGGGAGTGCATTCCAGGTGTGGGGAACGGTCAGAGAAAATGCCCAGAGCTGAGAGATGGAGGGTCCCATTCATGGAGAAGCTGGGAGGCTGGGGCACTGGATGGAAGAGGGTGTCAGAGAGGGAGGTGTAAGTAAAGATAAGAGGGGGCCAAGCTTCACGATCTGTGTTTGTTCCTAGGATGAAGCCCAGGTTGTGAGCCTGAGCACTGGGAGGACTGAATTGCCTTCCACAGTAATAGAGAAGGTGGTGGGGCAGGGGAAGAGTGTAAGGGGAAAGAGTTTGGGTTTGGTTCTCATCCACACAGCATTGATAACTGCACACATAGGAGCTGATGAGGTCACCCAGAGAAAATCCATGGAGAAATCATCTCTTTGTGGTTAAATCTTCCATTACCATCTATTCTACCAGGCTATTATTGAGTAAGTAAGTCTAAGAGAGTTGCCTGGGGGTTAAAACTCGAAAGTGAATTGCTCAGGGTTAAACAAGCTAATCAGCTTTGGGGACGGGATCTGAGCCCGTGGGTCGCATCCAGTCCTGCATCAAGCTGCCTCTGTATGTTGTTGGAAGCAAGAAATTCATCCTTGTGTGGCGACCCTGGGAATACGTAATGTCTGATTTAGGGAGATACGGTATGAGAGCCAGTACCGGGAGGATTGCCAGGGTGACAGCTGGGTGGTGGAATCATCCTATACTGTGTGGATCAGTCGTGTTTACCTCATTGTCCCCATTCTGTTGGGGATGACCATCTCTCTAGGCATGACCATGACTGTCTCTATAGGGGCTCCCTTTCTTGTTGTTGTTCAGTCATTTCCATTGTGTCTGACTCTTCATGGCCCCATTTGGGGTTTTTTTAACAAGGATAGTGGAGTGGTTTGCCAGTTGGAAACTGAGGCAAACAGGGTTAAGTGACTTGCCCAGGGTCACACAGCTCCCAAGTGTCTGAGGCTGGATTTGAACTCAGGTCTTCCTGACTCCAGCCCTGGTGCACTATCTACCTAATTGCCCACTCCCTTGGTACCTCCTGTTTAAGAAGCGCCCCCCCACACCATCCATCACCTTTCCCAGGCTAGGGGGAAAATGGGAGAATAATAGCAAAGGAGGTCAGTCAAATACCAGCCCAGATTGGCCTAACTCTCTCAAGCTCCCCAGACAGTGCTGACCCCCTCAGCTAGAGGGATCCCAGGATAAATGTTATCTCTGTGTATTAGAAATTGGTAAAAACATATATTTTTTTTAATCCCTGAATCCTCCTCCCAACTCTCCAAATGATTACCGGTTTAAAGAAAAAAAAAGTCCTTGTATTTTAAGTCTCTTTTCTCTCTGTCACTTTCCCATTACCCCTCTCTGTAGTATTTGAACAATGACACACAGAGATTAGCAATGAAACGGTTAACCATGTTTATCATGATTGATTAGCAGCTCTTAAAATATGGTGTAAACATAAAGATAAATGAACTTTAAGAATTAGAGATAAATACCCTTCTGCGAAATAGGCACAAATACACTTTGATGTGAGGGGGGACCAGGCACAAGAGAAATGGATAATCGCTGCTTTACATCTTGCCCCCTCGATGGGTTTCAGCAAAGCAGGGTCTGCCCTGATGCGTCTATAATGTTAATGGAACAGGAAGATCTTCGCCACCCATTAATAGGCCTCTGGGACCACATGTGTTCAATCACAGCTATGATGCATCCTGAGCCACAGAACTTGCCTAAGGAGGAGCTTGCTTAGGGGAGGCTTGCTTGCAGGAAGGCTTTCATACCTTTTGGTACTAAGCTAATTTATTGTGATGCCTTCTGGCTCTGAGCCTATTAACCAAAAGTGTATATATATTCTGAGGTTGGTATTTTGCTTTGGGTGTTTGCTTATGAGAAGGACCTTGTGATTCCCTGGACCGGACTCTGAGTAGCCGTTTGTTCAGAACCCCCTTGACTACTCAGATATTTGCATTCCCATGATCCGGGGGCTATGCAGGTGGCTGTATTACTTTGTTCAGAGAGTGGGAGCTCTGTCTGTTGATCTTTGTGCTAATTTCTCTGCTTGTGCCTTTCTCTGTCTGTATTTTCTCCACGTTCAGGGTGCTGACCTTTCCCCTGAACTAGTGAATGTAGTTAAAGTAAGATTGTTGCTGCTTTAAAGTTGTTGTCCTTTACAAAAATAGATCGAAGGACCTGTGCTAGCAGACCACCCTGCCAGGGTGCTTGCTGTTACAAGGTCTCACTATGCTTTTGCACTGGTGACCCTTCTCCAACTTTATCAGTCTCTGCACTCCCCAGCTTCCTTCTCACAAGTCCATATGGTTTCCCTGTACCTTCACATAATTTCTGCTGCCCCTAATCACTTTTACTGGGAGAATGTATTTATGAGTCACATTGGTCCCCTTTGCCAATCCCCAGCCTAGGGAAGAGCTCTGGAAAACATCTGCCTGAAACCAGCAGGCATACATCTCCAGTGGCATGATCTCCTCCTTGGCAATGCTAGGTTAGCAAGGCACCAGCTTGGTAGGACCCAATATAGCTTGTGCTAGGCTGGCATTGCTTTTGAGAAACCCTGGTCATCTCCTTTTGGATAGGGTTAGTCAAGATCCTTCTATCTCCTCTAATAACCTTTTCCCTTTAAGTATTCCACTTTATCCATAGAATAAGAATCCAAGATTTTCAGAGATGGGAAGGACCTCAGAGACCATCTAGTCTAATGGCTTTGTTTTTTCTAATCCTCAGGTCTACACAGAGGGCCCAGCAAGAGTAATGGAAGATCCTCAGACACCTCAGGGCTCTTTTGTGAAAAATGAGAACATCAGGTCTGCTTTCCTTAGGCAGTAGGGTTAGGGCACACTTGGCTTCCAATTCTTCCTCTGATGCTGTCTGGATCTGTTCACCATGAGCAAGCACAGGCTGCCCACGGGAGCCAGCCAAAATCTCAGGGGGCTGGGAGGGGGTGGACTTTGAATAGCATCAGGGGAATGTGAGCCAATGAACCATCCAGTGGTGAAATGGCCAAGCAGTAGAGGACTCAAGGGTTTGGATAACTTTGAGGAGGCAGATCCTTGTGCCTTTACCAGAGGGCGGCAAATGTGCCAAGGCACGGAGCCCAAAGAGAAAGTAAACACCTCAAAGTGACCATTTTATTGAAGATAACACATTTAATCAGGAGCAGAAAGGCATGTATTGAGTATAAACATAGACACAGACAATATAGAACAAGAGTCATCCAAGGGAGGAAAAAGATCCAGAGAGTTTGACCTCTTGTACCAGATCAAAATGCTGGTTGTGGACTGGAGAAATGACTTCCAGTAGCCAAGAGTTGTGAGCTTTCCCTGTGGCCATACATCTTGTCTATATGTTTGCCACTTTCCCTCTGTACCTTAAGTTCCAGACTTGTGCACAGCGACTTTGTGTATATTCATTGGAAAGTGAGTCCTTAGTTTGGGGGAGAATGTTTGGTAACAGCTGTTCTTACCATGCCACGTTAGGAAATGTGCCCTTTGCTAAAAGCTAATTGATGTCTATTGGCTGAAATGGAAAAGCACCGGTGGGGGCTCACAAGCTCATGAGTTGCAATTCCAGAGACCCAGACTCTCCAGGTTGCTTCTAGAATTCTGAGTTAAGCAGTGACAGCTGCACCTTTTGTGACCTCCAATTATAAATTGGAGCGCAGGTTGGGGAAGTGGCCCCACTTCTCCAAAGGGGAAGAGTGGTAGTATATTATGAATTTCAACATTAAAAATCATGAACATTTTGATGTGTCAAGAACAGAAAATAATGCAATGTATACTTCTTTAATTTTTCCCCTTTTTGAAGTTTACATTAATGTTAACATAATAGTAACACTACTGTTTTTCTTTTGTGTCTTCTCTTAAGCTTCCTTCCATTATCTTTGGTGTATTTAAAAAAATTTATTAAAATTTTTCTTATTTTTTTTGTGAATCATTATTACTACCTATCAATTTTCCACCTACTTAATCTCCCTACCACCATGAAATCACTCTTTTCTTTTTTTTTTTTGGCAGGGCAATTGGGGTTAAGTGACTTGCCCAAGGTCACACAGCTAGTACATGTGTCAAGCATCTGAGTCCATATGTCTTCCTGACTTCAGGGCCGGTGCTCTACTCACTGCGCCACCTAGCTGCCCCAAATCACTCTCTTCTAATAAAAAAATATAGCCCAGCAAAAGAAAGAAACACACTGGCCTCACCTCTTTCTGAACGTCTTATCCATTGCCTTGTGGCCAAGAGGTGAGAAGCACGCCTCCTCCTCAGTGATTGATAACTGCATTAATCAGAGCTTTCAGGTTTTCTACAAATGCTTCCCATTACATTTGTGTAGGCCCTGTAGAAATTGTACTCCTGGTTCTTCACTGGGCATTCCTACAAGAAAGTCCCCCCATATTTCTCAGAACTCATGCCCTTTGTCATTTCTGATGATGGAATGATATTCCATCATTTGTTCAGTCATTTTCAATGAATGGACACCCACCTGATTTCTAGTTCTTTGCTACTACAAGGAATTTTTCTGTCAATATTTTTGTATTGATTCCTCCTCTTCCTCTTTCTCTGACTTCTCTGGGGATTGAGCCTTGGAGTGGTATCAAAGAGCAGGCAGAGCTTAGTGACTTTTGGAGTAGTTTCCAAATGCCTTCCCAAATGGTTGGACCACTTCACAGATCCCCTGACAGTGCATCAGCATGCCTGCCCTCTTTCCACAGTTCCCTCCAAAACTTACCATCTTCCTCTTTTGTCTTCCTTTTGTCTTTTCCTTTCTTTTTCTTTTTTTGCCAATTTGCTAAGTGTGAGAGGAACTTCAAAGTTGTTTCAATTTTCATTTCTCTTATCATTAATGAATTGAAGCACTTTGTCGTATGGTTGAGTGCTTCTGTTTCTCCTTCTGAAAAGTGCCTTCTGCAATCCTTTGGGCATGTATCTAGTGGAGGATCACTCTTGTTCTCATCTATATAACTTCAGCAGATATCTTTGACGTCACTCATATTGGACACATTTGCTGCACAGATGTTTTTCCCCAGTTGTTTGCCTTATAATTCTAATTATATTGCTTTAGCCTGTGCAAAAGGTTTTTCCTTTTGTGTAGCCAAAATGATCCATTTTTATTTTTTGTGATCACAGATGTCCCTTGTTTAGTGGACAATTCTTTTATCCGTGCTTGTGGAAAAGACATCTTCTCTGCTCCTCTAATTTGTTCATGATATGCGCAGACAGATGGCACGGTGAATAGATAGAGTGCTGGGCTGAGAGTCAGGAAGACCCGAGTTAAAACCCAGCCTCAGACACTTCCTAGCTGTGTGACCCTGGGTAAATCACTTAATCTCTGTTTGCCTCTATTTCCTTGTCTGTAAAATAAGGATAATGGCGGCACTTGTTTCCCAGGGTTGTTGTGAGGCTCAGATGAGGTAATATCTGTCAAGAGCTGAGCACGGTGCTTGGCACATAGTGAGCTCCATATAAATATTAGCTCTAATTATTTGAGTCACGTGTCCATTGGAGTTCATTGTGATAATATGGAATGAAACATTGGCCTAAACCTAATTTCTTCCGGGCTTCATAGGGAGCTTACATTCCAGTGGGGAGAGACAACGTATCTAGGGGAATGATGGCCAGGAAAGGGAATTCTGATCTGGTGGACTGGCAGGAATGGTGAACTGACCCAGATCGTCAATGTGGTGAGTCCTTTTAGGAGTACTGGTAGTATTGATGTGAATACTGTATGCAGGGAAAGAGGTAAGAGGCAGGTGTGTGTAGGGAGGGGAACTAGGGAGGGAGGAAGGCAAACTCAGGACCGCAGACAAGACGATATGATTGGAATGTAAACCACTGTCTGCTCTAGGGCTGACTGGCTATCGTAGGCTAGGCCAGTTTGCATTCACCAATCACGTGATGGGTAAGAGTGCTAAAGCTGAGTGACCTAGCTGGCCCAGCAATCAGGGTGATGGTGTCAGGAGGTCAGGCCTGGAGGGTCTTATTCCAGGAATAAGGAACATGGCAAGATGGCCAGCAGGGGCAACTACATGGAATACAATGGAGTGATTGATCTGTAAAATGGAAATTAATAACACCTTCAGTACCCACCTTCCAGAGTTATTGTGAAGTCCTAATGCAATAACATATAAAATCCCTTTGCAAACATTAAAAAGTACATAAAAGCCAGTTACTGCTATTTTTAATGTGTTTCAAAGTTAAATGGAAAGGACTGCCTGGGAAGGTGGTGGGTCCCTCTCAGCCTCCAGCCCTCCCATTTGAAATCTTCAAGGAAGACTTGAATGATTACTTCTTGGGAGTGTTATCGAAGACTAGGTGACCTCTGCTGTCCCTGCCCATTCTGAGAGTCCGAATTCTGTGGCTTAGGTGAAGAAGAAAGTACATAATAACTAATGACTTCCTGTGATGGGGAGCTCACTCCCTAAGATGGCTGGATCTGGAGACGGAGAATTAAACCCCCAGTGCTGCTTTTTATTTCTTATGTTGGTCAGGTCACTTCCTCTCTGGACTCAGTGTCGTTGCCTTTACAATATGGAGGTTATAATAAGATCCCTTTTTTCTCTACATCGATGACCCTATGAGCCTTGCAGGGGAGGGGAGTCCATTGTCAGGAAGCCCAGATGGGTAAAAAATTCTTCCTTCTTTTCACTCCAGATGTACTTCCTGGTACTTCCTTCCACCCCTTGTCTCAATTCTGCCTGCAGAAACTCTCCAAAATATATGAAAGCCCCTGCCTTCACATGACGGCCCTTTAAATATCTGAAGACAGCTCTCCTGTCCCCTGCCTTTGTCATTGGAGTCATTGGTCTGTCATTTGAAGGGCTGGTTGAGGGAGAGGAAAGGACAGCATCTGTCTTTATCAGGGCAGAGTGCCTATGGCTGGGGATGTCGGCAGCAGGTCAGACGAATGAGACCCTGAATTTGCCTCCAGATGTGCTAGGTTATTATTTCATTTTTCCGAGGGTCATGAAAACATGTCCGAGCCAGATCCCAGGGCTCTGAGCCAGGGTCAGGGTTATTGGGACATTACAATAACTTTTCATTAAAAGAAGTAAGCTAACTCTGCAGTAGAATTTCCTAAACCCTCAGGGTTGTAAGGTTCTGAACTTTTCTATCCCCCTTTTCTTTGAAAACTGTTTTATTGGAGCTTTTAAAAAGGCATTCCCATCATTTTCTTAGAACCATCCCCTCCAACCATGACCATAGATCACTACTTTGTGACAAAGAAATACAATCAAAATAAAGTACCGACTCTGTCTGACCATGCACCTCATCCTGCCCCTGAGATCCACTTCTTCTCTGCCAAAGAGTGGGAGTCATCCTTCACCAACAGTCCTCTGGAATCCTTATTGGTCCCCGCATTGATCAGAGTTCTGCAGCCTTTCAATTTTATGTTTTCTTTTTGTAGGATCACATCAACCTTTTGTTTTGCCTTCTCTTAACTAGGGTTCACCCAGTCCAGCTGGAATCCAAGCTTGGCCCTAGAAGAGCTGAAGACATGGAGGAGGATGACCTTTCACTAGCTGAAACTTCACTTCTATTTCGCTTATACCAAAAGCTAAAATTCATAAAGCAACTTGTGGGCATTATCTGGTCTGATTCTATGGAATTTATACCTCATCATAATGATAACATCTAGCATCTAGATGTCACTTGAAAGTTTGGAAATACTTTACAATTACTACCTCATTTGAACCTCACAATCCTGGGAGCTAGCTGCTTTTATTATCCCCACTTTACAAATGAGGAAACTGAGGCACAGAGAGGTTAAATGACCCCCTCCCTCATCTGATCTCACTGTAATTTGTTGACCTCTTTTGTATTATCTTTCGATTTGTAGCATGGATTCCATGAGATCAAGGCCTGTGGTATCTTTTCTAACTGCCCATCATGGTACATGGCAGATATTAGCACCCTTTAGGTGACTGGAAAAAAATAATAGAGATGCTCTGAATAAAATACAATTCACCAAATCTCTGGAAGCGACGTCAAAGGCCATCTTGTCTAAAGCCGACCTGAACAGGAATCCCTTCTTCAACATGCATTCGGCCTCTGCTTGGAGACCTCCAGTAACAGGGAGCTCACCACCTCTTGAGCTAGCCCATTCCACTCTGGGGACAACCACATTGTTAGGGAGTTTTTGTTGCAGAAGCTTGGGGTCAGGCACATAGAGCCTTCCTCGAAGACCTGGGTCAAGGGCTACCTCGGAGACAAACCAACTGTGTGACTGTGTGACTCTCCTTGTTCCAGGAAGGCTTCTTAAATGAAAAATTGTACAGCAGGTCCTGACAGGCTTTGGTGAAGGAGTGTCCTCACAAGAAGCTTGCAAGATTTCTATAATGCACACACATACACATATAGATGCATTTATATATCTACATTCATACACACATCGGTATACACAAGTATGCATATATACGCGCATGTGCACACACACCAGCATTTAAACCTACATATGACAGAATTAAATATGAAAGATGGCTAAGTCAGGGCTGTTACCAGGTCACTGAAAGGGTGCTAATTGCTTACTATCTGCCATGTGCCATGAGCCCCCGGGTTGTTCAAGGCAATTGAATGAAGGGGAAATAAAAGTATGAGAGGAGAGACAAAGTCAGGCTACCCAAACCTGAGCGAAACTCAACCCTACCCCTTCCAGGGACATGGCAGGGCAGTCAGAGGCAAAGAGCACAGTCTGATGGGGGGATGTGGGGCAGAGAAGCCCACAAAGGGTATGGCTCCATCGCAAAGAGCATAGACCTCACGCCCCTCCTTGAGGTATGAGGAGGGGAGAAGGTGGTCCTGGAAAGAGATGACATGGCCACAGGGTCTGAGGGGATGCACTTGGGGGTGGCTGTACCTCACCCCCACAAGGAGACACTCCCTGAAACCCGGGAGAGAGCTCCGCTTGGCCTCTGGTGGTTACAGCTCTGATCCAAAAGAATACGGTTATCATCTTCCAGTTTATAATTTTATGTTCTATGCTTAGTCTAACAAATTCATCGCAATATCCGAGGGATACAAGGAATTATTTGTAGTCTGTCCCAGGGCCAGGACTATTCTGGGCTAATAACCACTGTTTCTGTTTGTATTTGTTTATTTCGGGGTCAGGCCTGTGGCTTAATTGGTTATGATAAATCTCTCTGCCAATGCACTTTATGTTTAGAAAGAGTGGCCGATAGACTTCAAGCAGCTGAGTGACTTGTCCAGTGTTGGGGGGAAGGATCTTCAATCCCAGTCTTCCTGACTTGGAGGTTGGCCTGATGTTTAACCACAGTGACACATGGTCCCCCAAATCTTACAGCACTAATTTGGCAGTTGTGTTGCTGACAGATTGGAGACGAAAGAGACTAGAGGCAGAGAGACCAAATTAGAGACTGATAACAATAGTATAGGGAAAGGAATGAGGGCCTGTGTTCTAGGGATGGTGGATGCCAGCAGAGAGAAGGGACCGGACCATCTTTGTGAGACACATGGGAGCTGGACTTGACAAGAGTTAACAATTGATTGGATTCCAGTGCATTGGAGTTAGTCAGGCCTAGAGTGCCCAGGTCCCTCCTCATCGCTGTCTCCAAGAGTGCTTCTTCTGGAGTACCCTTTTCTGATGCCCCTGGCTCCTCATGGTCTCCCTCCAAAGCTAGCTTGGATGGATCCACTTTGTATATGTTTACACTGATTCTCTCTACACTTATTCTCAATTACATATATATGTCTTTGTTGTTTTCCTTATTATAATATGGTGTAATATGATGTAATGTGATGTAACCTAACATTGTCATTTCATTTGGTTGTGTTGTTGTGTGTTTGTCCTTCGTTCTCAAAGAGGACCATGACATCAGGGAAATGATGACATGACTTGCAGTTGACTTTGATTTGAGTGAGCGAGGGCTGTGCAAGGTCACCAGCCTCACTTTCTCCTCCAGAGCCATCTGGGCCCAGTGGCCTGATATTCACCAGGATGATTGGAGATGGCCCCAATGTCGTTTGATACAATGTAAAGCTGGCTCCTTGAAAGCAGGGCACATTTCATTCATTGTGTTTGTACACCCAGTGTCTAGTCCCCTACTTGCCTAGTGATTGATCGACCCACTAAAAGTAGCAGTAATAACTGGTTGACTGAGATCACTGGCATGGATGGGTTTCAGTGTGCCCCACTGGAGGGAGTTTCCTGTGAGTGATCCCACAGATCCATGAAGTATTGCAGAAGGGAGTTCTCTGCTGACCTCTAACAGCTGCTTCAGTGAACCTTGCAAGAATGGAGGTTCAGGGAAAGCAGCAGCTTTCCTCCTCTGGGATTCCCATCTCCCCCAGCCTTTGTAGGATTCTGCAGAAAGCCTAGAATGGGGACAGAGGTCACCCTGGAGAAGCATCTGAAGGATGAGAGCCCCCACCTCTAGCAGCAAAGGTCAGAGTCCTGTTCTATTCCTGCTAAGAGGCTGGGGCCTCTTTGCAAGGCAGCCTAGTTATCGGCAGACAAAAGAGACATAAACTAGGAAAGGGTTACTTGGGGGACTCTTTGCTAGGCTCACCTACTGCGTGTCACTGCTTGTCCAGGGACTTGAGTGGATGCAGCATGCCCAAATCCCTCCACTCCACCCTCCCCTTAGAGGCAAGAACTTGTTCTGGCTTTTCCATAAAACGGGCCTCTTCCTTCTTTATTGTTTTCCAGTGGTCGTTTTAGAAGAGAGAGTCCTGTTTTGGCCAGGCCAGTGCTTATGTTATCTCAGGGTAAGTTTTTATATTTCACACTTAAGTGGGTGCCTAGGCCAGGTGTGTTTGTTGTCTGTGGGACTACATTGTAATGGGGAATTAAAGGACATTAGGACAGGAATGAATTAATGAATGAATGAGTGAATGAATGAATGGAGTGAGTGAATGAATGAATGAGTGAATGAAAATGCATTTACAACTGTGTGCAAAGCACTCTACTAGGTGACAGAGACACAAAGTGGAGGCAGGGAGGTGTGGTTTAGCACAGAAAGCCTAAGGGGTGGTGAATGAGAAGTAGCAGCAGCAGTGATTATGATGATAATGGTGATGATTGTGATTGGCAGTTTGGTGAAATAAATAGGGAGCCAGCCTGGGTATCAGGAAAGCCCAGGTTCCAGTAAATCCCTCCTCTCACACGTACTGACTGTGAGATCTGGGCCAAGCCTGAATCTCTCAAGGCTCGAGAGAGTTTTAGGACACTTGTTCACTGATGTCAAATTGCTAAATGTCTCCAGATCCTTATTTTTCTATGGCAACTAACTGGTTAATAACTGACCTTGGAAGGCACAAAGGAAGAGGCTTCACTGAGAAGACCCCAGCTCCCCTCCATCCACCAATCAAGGGTCACTTACCAAGCACCAACGTAAATGGCGGAGCACTATTGGGTCCTCTGGGAGATATAAGACGTAAACTTGACCTCAAGGTGCTCATAACAGCTGACATTTATCCAGGGCTTTAAGGCTTATGAAGCACTTCATAGATATTGTCTCATTGATCCTCGCTGCGGCCCTGTGAAGTAGGTGCTGGAGAGATCGTGCTTCCTGCTTGAGTGATGAGGAATTGGGGGCTCCTGTGAGCTGAGCGACGTTCTATGGTCACGTGACCATAGCTTGGCGAGGTGGAAAGATGGCCTGGGTTTATAGATCCAAAGAGATTTAGCAGTTTCACAGAAAGCTCAGACCATGAAAAATCAAATTTACATCCAATTAATTCTGGCCTTATTCTTTCGATGTTTATGCCTTGTGAAAGATGGGAAGAAAGGAAATATCCAAAAAGGAAGGTTATTTTGATGGTCATGAGGATAGTATCTTCCATTTTAAAGGGTTCTGGCAATTTACATGTGGAAATGATTGGATAAAAAAACATGCAGCTTTTACACTAAACAATTCTTACAACAAAGCTTGCTTCCCGGACCTCAGTCTCTTCTTCTGCTAACCTGTCTTGCACATCCCTGACCGATTCTTCTTCCTGAACATGATTTGAATCATGACCCTCCCCTTCTCAAGAATCTTTAAGGACTTTCCATTCCTCACCAAATAAAATCCAAACTCCTTAGCTTCACATTCAAAACCTTCCAAAAATCCATCCCCATCCTATTTTTCCAGAATCATCTTCTGGGAATCCTCTGTACCAATTGACTGCAGTATGTTTCCAACCATGGTATCTGTACAACCAGAAGGAAAGAGGGATATCGAAACAGGAAATTTATGATGAGAAGAGGAGATGGAGAGGCTATGAAGTGAGAGCAAGATATCAAAGATGAGCAGCTGGAAGGAAGCAGTGATCCCATGGAATACTGAAGAATCTATTTATGGAAGAATCACTCAGCAGAGATTCGTTAAGAGTCTACTGTGTGTTAAGCTTTGTGCCAGATACACAGTGAGGATACAGAGACAGGAATGATGAGACGGACTGGATTGGTTGTGATCTGCCATGATGGAAACATTGACCACACATGGATGAGAATGTGGATTCATAGGATGTTTGATGGTGAGAAGAATGTGGAATCCAAGCATACCTCAGTTTTAGTAGGACATAAATAACTGTTGATGGGGATAATGCATTTTGCAAACATCATAGCAAAGGCTATAGGGGTTTGTGATCAGACTTGTGAAATCATTGGTGTGGTGAAATCGCAGAGGAAGAAAATCCTTTCACTGACACAGATCAATACTTCCACTGCCACTTAATCTTGAAGAGTTATCTGGGGAATTGAGAGGTTAAGGGATTTTGGGGGGTCACAGCAATGGCAAAACTTGAACCCAGATCTTCTTGATTCTGAGGCCAGCTCACTATCCTCCATGCCAGGCTGTCTCATAACAAATTAATTGTTTGGATTATTACTCTACCACTACATGATGATATTTCTATATTATTAGCGTTCTTTGATCACTTCATCCACATCACAGTTTAGTAAAGGAATCAGTTTCTTGCTTGAAATGGACATGTCACACCCCGACTAGCAGAAAAGACTTTTTCCTTTTTGTCTTTGTATTGAGCATAGTGGCTCCCACAGAGCCCTTTCTCTATGTCTCTCCTGCATGACTTACGTCTCCTCCCCATATAAATTCCTTACATATATGTACCTTTATGCATATTTCTGTACACATATTCCTTACATGTCTCTATACTTCCCAATGATGAAATATATACAGTGGGCAATTATACCCCTGGTTTATGGGGTGGGGGGATGATTCGTAGCTTCTTTTCTTCCTATGTTATTTCATTAAATGCCTTTGCTTTAAATCAGTTGTCTCTTTTGGCTGACTAGTAAAGGTAAATACACAGATGTGGGCTCATATCAGCTTCAATGTTCTCATCTGCAAAATGGGGGGATAATAGCACCTTCCTCACAGGGTGGTTGTGAAGATCCTTTAGTATAACACATGCAGAACACTTTGCATGCCCCTAAAATGCTATGTCAATGCTATTGTCACCATCAGCCATGATTCTGAATGGATGCAGATCCACTGAGTCCCTGGAACCCCGGCCACCACTATCGGACCTGGGGTTTGTCCCCAAGGGCTACGACTCAAAAGCACTGTGTCAACTTCAGATCATGGCAGAAATGGCAGTGAGCATTCCAGAAGCTTTTGTCAGCATGACAATGTAGACTGAGTCGACTTCTCTCCTATGACACCCTCTCTATTTCCTAGGCAATTTCTGTTGGAACGATGAAACAGAAGCATGGGAAAGGCTTTAGAGAAGTTTATGGTCAGTGTCCCTAGTTTGCTGTAATTGATTTTCATCATTATCCTAACATGTTTCAATAATATTTCCAGAATGGTTGGTTTTATTGGTTCTGGTTTTCTTCTACATACATAGACCCTGGCCTCTCTAGGCTTTAAGTAACAGATTTCAAGAGTCTTTCAGCTGAACAATGCACCATTTTGCAGCCAGCCTGGTAATGAACCTAGCTAGCTTGGTCCCTCGATGCCTGGAGCCTATACACAAGTCTTTGCAGCTTGGTCCAATCTGCCTGAGCTTGCATTTTAAGGGCAGAACCTTTTGGAAGCTAGAGTTGGCTCCAGTGAAACATCCAGGTGTAGACGTCTCTTGAGAACCAGAATGCTTTCAAGACAAGAAGACACCTTAGAGAACATTATTCTGGTCCCACCCTCTTGCTTTTACAGGCAAAGAAACTGAGTCCCAGACAGCTGAAGAGACTTACAAAGTCACTGTTAATGGGAGAGCTGGGAATAGAGCTGGGAATAGACTACATACTTTCAGTTAAGATTCTCCTACCTGGATTCTTATCCTCTTTACTTGCTGTCAAAGCCAGCTCTGACATTCTTTGAGGTTTTCCTTCATTCTGCTTTAATCAGACAGACAAAAGCTGAGATAGAGAAGCAGATGCAGTCAGTAAGAGAGGCAGAGACAGGGAACCAGAGGAGGAGGAGGAGGAAGAAGAAGAAGAAGAAGAAGAAGAAGAAGAAAGAAAAGACGAAGAGAAAAGAAGATATAAGAAAGAAGCAGAAGAAGAGATAGAAGAAAAGAAAGAAAAGAGAAGAAGACGAAAAGAAGAAGAAGAAGAAGAAAAGAAGAAGAAAGAAAAGAAAGAAGAAAGAAGAAAAGAAGAGAATAAGAAGAAAGAGTGAATAAGAAGAAGGAAGAAAGAAGAAGAAGAAGAAAGAAGAAGAAGAATGAAGATAAGAAGGAAGCGGAGAGCCGGAGAAGAAGAAGGATGAAGAAGAAGAAGAAGAAGAAGAAGAAGAAGAAGAAGAAGAAGAAGAAGAAGAAGAAGAAGAAGAAGAAGAAGAAGGAGAAGGAGAAGAAGAAGAAGAAGAAGGAGAAGGAGAGAGACAGAGAGACAGATAGAGACAGAGGCAAGAGATATTGATACAAAGCCAGAGCCAGAGAGACAGTGACAGAGACAGAGACAGACAGAGAGAAACAGTGAGAGACAGTGAGAGAGAGACAGAGAGAGACAGAGGCACAGAGAGATGGAGACACAGAGAGAAACAAGCAAGAGGAGACATGTGTATAGTTCAAAACTAATTAACAACACCAGCCAGAGTGACTTGTGGAGGCTCAAGGAGGGTAATGGATCACATCGAGCTGGGGGGAGGGGGATGAAGGATGAGACTAGGTTGAGAAAGGAGCTTGGAGGTGTGGGGTGGGGGACCATCTAAGCCGGGAAAATGGCGTATAGGATCGGACCGTGCTCTGTTTGGCATCTGAAGTCCTTTCCAATCTGCCTTCCCAAGTTTTTTATACATGACTCCCCTTCACACATTTTAGGGTCCAGCCAAATGGACCCTCCTGCAGCTCCTGCTATGAGGCACCTCATCTCTCATCTTCTTGCCTTTTTCCTATGTTAGGAATGCCTTTCCTCTTCCTCTTGGCCTCTAAGAACGCCTGGTCTCCTTCAAAGCTCAACTCGTGAGTCATGAAGTCTTTCCTGATCCCTTCCAATTGCTAAGGCTTTCCTCCCACCCACCTACCCCCATTATCTTGTATTTATTTGTATATATTTTGTACCTATTGTCTTCCTTGTTATAGCATAAATTTCTTGAGGACAAGGACTGGATCATTTTGCCTTCTACGTCCCCTGTGCCTAGCTCAGCATTGCCTACGTAGTAGGTGCTTAATAAATGCCTGTTGCTTATTGAATGAATGAGTGATGTTTTATTCCCCTTGAAGAAGGGAACTGTGTGTTTTTTTTCTTTTTCATTTTGTTCTTGTATTCCCATGATTTTGTATACTGTTTGGCGCCTAGTAGGTGCTTGTTGATTGATTGGTTACACAAAGAAAGTGAGGAAACTTTCCGTATGGGGATCTTTTCATCTGCCAACAGTGAAATACATTTAAAAACATTTATTTGTCTACTCTATTAGGACACAGAGGGCTTTTCCCAACAAACTCCCAGGTAACCCTCCCCATCACCATGCACAACCTGCTCCGTTCTCCCCAAAAGTTCATCACTAGTTACCAGAATGATGGGAAATGTCCTTTGTGATGATGAGATGTGTCTTTTGTGATTATGGGACACAAACACTGACCTTGGTAATTGCCCAGCTTGGTAGCTAGTTCTTAGTGACCTAATTGACATCGCTGTGGTTGAGGTGCATGGCTTTCTTTTGGCTCAGCTCTCTTCCTTCTCTGGGTCAATTCATACATGTCTTCTCATGTTTCTCTGAATCCTTTATATTTATCATTCCTTATAGCAAAATGGATATTTTTTAAAATTCAAAGCAACCAGAAAAACCTTGGGTTCTTGGCAGTCACACAATTATCAAGGGGCCACGGCAAGCTGCTGTTGTCTGATGCTGAGAGAAGCTTCTTGACCCTAGAAAGCTTCTCTTTGACCATCATTATATCTGGGCCTGGGAGGTCACTGCTCTGTAATGTGCTTCTTGTGACTAGGCTGTTGTGTTTGGAGAAGAAGTGCTTTGAAGGATTCCAGGAGCTTCCTCAGATTCCCCTTAAGAAGATTATAAAACCCTCTATTTCTGGATTTCATCATGTGATCCCTATTCGATCCCCAATCAGACACAACATTAGAAGAAAATGGTTAAGTCTTAAGCCCCCTGTCACCTGCAACTCACCTGAGCAAAGTAGAAATCCATGGGATTGGGTAAGCTAGAACATTTGTGTTTTTAGCACATAGGGTTTTTTAAAATATAGCTTCTAGAAGACATCCATATTGTTATAGTAACACATCCCCATGGAGAATGTTTCTTTAGTGGCCTCCACACCACATGAAGGTCTGTACTTCAAACCTCCTGCAGAGAGACTCATCAAACCCAGCAGGTGCAACAGATGCTTTAGGAGGGAAGGAGAAGCATTTCTTTCTTTTTTGGTGGGGTGGGGTGAGGTATTGGAATGCAATATTGCCAGAGTCTCAAGCATCCCAAGGCATTCCGGGTAAAGGGCAATTCAAAGTTTGTAAATGAAAATAGGATGTGGAAGTCTGCTTCTGTCTTCCTGGCAAATGTCAACTGCTATGGATCCTGTTCGCTCAGGCAGCCTAGCCATCAGACTCCTGTGCTCGAGGCAGCTTCAGAATTCCAATAGTTAGAACAAAAGGCCTCAGAATATATTGACTTTTGCTAAAGGCCCACGGTAGGTTAAAATGAAGCATTTCTTCTGGGGCTTTGGCCTCTTCCCTTCCCCGCCTCCCCTGCCACCCTAGCCAAAGACAAATAAGCTTGTAGTGAAAAATACTTATTGATTGAAATAGCGCAGTGTGCGTGTGTGCTCACTTAAGTGGCACGGGGAACATTGGAACTGAAGTCCAAGAGACCTCAGTTACAATGCTGCCTCCATGACTCTGAACTCAGAAAATGGGAATTCTCAAAGGGGCCCCCTTGGCAATTGTATGTCCTTGGATGATCTGTCCCTGCATCTCCCTCAGGCTGCTTCTTTATTTACAAATTAGGGATGACCATGCCTGCAGGTCCACCTCATAGATGTTACAAGGCTCCAATGAGCTAAAACATGTACGTACTTGGCAAAGTGAAATTGTGGTTATTATTGCTAGAGCTTTCCTCACCTCCAGTCAGCTAGCCCCACAAGGAAAACTACTCTTCTGGCTCCCCAGGAGCCATTGGGTTCTGAAATATTTCTTCATCAGGAATTTTTAGGGGAGGCAAGGATGACTGGGGTGACATTGACACAAGTCATGTGCAGAGACGAAAAATTATTTCTTGGATATGAACGAAGTCTCCATCTGTACCCACTCACTTGGCAGCAGGTCCGTTGGGCAAGTAACCTCTAGTCTTACCAAGCAATCTTGGCTGCTCAAGAGTGATCGGGAAAAATGGTTCTTCTAGGTCTATGCTGACCAAAGTTGTGAGGTTCAAAAAGAAGGGGGAAAAAGACAAAGAAACACCCAGAGATGAGATATCAAGAGCAGCCGTCCTAGCCTTCCCCACCAACCATCTGTGTGACCTTGAATACATCAATTAACCTTTCTGGTTCTCAGTTTCTTCATCCTTGACATGAGACCTTTGGCTTAAATGTCCTTAAAATCCTTCCTTAAGCCTAAGCATCTATGAATCCATGAGTATCTTCAGTCCTGTGTGGACTATATTCGATCGGCTTGATGGAAGTGTATATTCCAAATGTCAGCCCTAGGAGGAGAGACACAGCTCTAACATGACTGAAAGTGAGGTTAAACATTAGCTTATTCATTGTGTCAGCAGGTCCAGAGAACTGTGCCACCTGTGTAATAAGGTGGCATCACAGTCAGCATTATATATGTGTATGTGTATGTATAATATGTATGTATGTATATGTGCATATGTGTATGCATGTATGAATATATGTATGAAGGAATGAAAGAAAGAAATCTGGGTTTGGGTTTGAAGACCTGGATCTGAGTTTGCATTCTGCCACTTATGTCTCAGCACCATGACCTTGGGTAAACTCTGTGAGACTCAGATAATTGATTGGACAAATGAGGGTAGCAGCACTCACTGAACCTTCCCTCCAGGTTGTGATAAACGTCCTCTGTAAATGTTGAAAAAATAAATAAATACAATCAGCTGTCTTCACATTGTCTTGGGGGAAAGGAGGGGGCTAGCAATAGATATTGGGGGTTCCTCCTGAGCACAGAATAAGGTCAGACCAGGCTGCCCTAGGTGGACACTGAAGAGACAGTCTCCTTTTTGCCTTCCCCACTGCTCCCAGGAAGCTCACCGCCAAAGCTATATCCAAGTGGAGTGTGTAGCTTGTCTCAGGTGGCTGATGGTGGGGACAGTCAGGGGTCCTTCCCTGATGGCGGCAAGTCCATTTTTACCCTCAGCTAGTTTACTTTCCATCAATCTATTGCTCTGACAATAGGCTGTCCTTGATAGAGATTAAAACCCTAGAATGAAATCTTTTTGAAAAGGAAAAAAACAAACAGACGTATAATGAAAATTAGCATTTATTCTATGGTGATATTTGTGAGGCAAGTACAAAAATATGTCTACAAACTCAACACAAACTCGATTTTTCATCAAAAGCCAGAAATGGGGGGAAGGAATTGGAGTAGTCTAGCTGTGGAGCAACTGCTATTGTTAAAAATCTTGCCATTTGAATCTGAAACTCTGGATATAGAATTTATCACAATGAAATGATGTTCCATTTCACATCTATCCCATGAGTCATTTCACCATCCCCCACTGATTATCTCCACTGTTCAGCCACCATAAAAAGGATTGCTGGGCATTTGTTGGTATCTGTGGGGCCCTTCTGTCTTTGACCTCCTTGGCCTTTATGCCTAGGAGGGGGACCTTAGGGTCAAAGGGTAGCAACATCTGAATGTTTATTGCTCTTAGCTGCCTTAAATTTTTGTTGGAGGAAGGAATTGGGGGCAGGGTTAAGAAATCATTAAACTTAATAGAGGAGTAGAGAGACCCAGGGCTCTTGAGGAGAGAGAAAAGAAAACCAAGGCAAATCATAAAGGGTATGTTAGGTTCTTGTCCCCATCCATGATCCCCAATCACCCAAGAAAGAATGGAAGAAGAAGGTGCCAGAGGCTGAGAAGAATCAGGGCGGCTGAGACTCCCATTTTCCTTGCAAAGGCAGAATTAGGAATCATGGAAGGGTCTAAATAGGAAGAGCTGGAGAGACACAACTGGTCCCAATAGACCAGGGCCTTTGTCTTCTGAACTGGTCAGAAGGATCACATCATGAACATGGTGCTTGGTTCTGAGTATGATATGATATTTTAGGAAGGTCCCTGATCAGCTGGGGAGCTGCTAAAGGAGGGAAGGCAAGCAAGATGGCGGAGGGTCTTGAAACTGCAATACAAGTATCAGCTGAGCCGATAGTGTTTAGCCCCGAAAAGAGAATACTTAGATGAGGCCATAAGATTTGGCTACAAGTATTTAAAGGGTTGTCCCATAAAGTAGGAATTAGGCTCATTCTACTTGGCTCTGGAGGGGGCCTGAGCCAGGAGCCTGGTGAGGCCTTGCAGAGAGGCCATGTAGGCTTTGTGTCAGCTCAGAAAAAACTTTGTAAAATTAGAACTATCCTAAGGAAGCATGGGCTCCTGGGGGCCCATGAGGCAGTGGCTTCTTCAGGAAAATGACCGGGGCCAGCTACCCCTGAGCACCCTTCCAGCTTGTGAGGCTGTGAGGAAATTCAGGGTATTTCTTGACCTTCCTAGAAAAATCTCTGAAAATAACCCAGAACAAATCAATCACTTGGACTGACAACCGGAGTGGGGAAGGAACCTGGCAGTTTCTTGAGCCCCTAATGCTTTGTTTGTTAATATAAATGAAAATGAACTCAGAATTATGCTATAGGCCCAAGAAAATTCTGGTTTGGGGTTTTTCCCACTGGTGGAAATGTAATGAGCTGGAATCATTTTAAAGTACCCTTAAATTCAACTTTTCGGAAGCAGGGATTTGCATTTTAATAGAAAATTTGCATGTCACCACCAAGATGGAACACTGTGTGTCCTTTGATTCATCTTTATAGCCAGTCTCTCTGCACATGTCTATAACTCTGGTGTGCGTGTGTGGCAAATGAGTTAATGTGCCAAAACATTTTGCAGACCATAACCCTCTGTCGAATATGAACTATGACGATGGTGGTGGTGATGGCTATAATGATGATGGAGATGTGGGGCCTGAGTGAGGTCACAGAAAAAGCCCTGAATTAAGAGTGTCCTGGATTTGAGTTCTGGCACTATCACCAATCAATTTCATGTCATTGGAGGGTTTTTTTTAAAAATAGTATTTTATTTTTTCCAATTATATGTAAAGACAATTTTTAACATTTATTTTTACAAAATTTTGAATTCCAAATTTTCCTTCCTCCCTCTCTCTCTCCCTCCCTCCTTTCCCCTCTTCCTAAAATGGTAATTTTGATATAGGTTATATATGTGCAATCATGTAAAACATATTTCTAGATTAGTCATGTTGTAAAAGAAGAAGCAGACCAAAAAGAGAAAAAAACACAAAAAATAAAGAAAGTAAAAATAGTATGCTTAAATCTGCATTCAGATTCCATCAGTTCTTTCTCTGGATGTGAATAGCATTTTTCCTCATGAGTCCTTTGGAATTGTCTTGGATCATTGTATTGCTGGGGATAGTTAGGTCATTCATAGTTTATCACTATACAATGTGGCTGTTACTGTGTAGAATGTTCTCTTGGTTCTACTCATTTCACTTTGCATCAGTTCAGGTAGTTCTTTCCAGGTTTTTCTGAGATCTGCTTAGCCATCATTTCTTACAGCACGATAGTATTCCATTACATTCATATGCTATGTCTTGTTCAGCCATTCCCCAATTGGTGGACATCTCTTCAATATGCATTTTTTTTGCCACAACTAAAGAGCTGCTATGAATATTTTTGTAGGTCCTTTCCCCTTTTTTGTGATACAGACCTGGTAGTGGTATTGCATAGCTTGATGTCCCTTTGGGTATAGTTCTAAATTGCTCTCCAAAATGGTTGGATCAGTTCACAACTCTATGAACTATACAATAGTGTCATTGGACAGTTTTAAGGTAAGGCCGATTGAGACTTTGTCAGATGTATTGTAGATGAAAATCCGGGTTAAATCCAGGTCAAACTTGATGAGCTCTTAGGTCCCTTATGACTCTGAAGTTATAAGGTTTTGTGACTTTTGATAAGTCATTTTACTTCTCTGGAGCTCAGTTTCCCCATCTGTAAAGTGCACCATTCCCTGAGGCCAGTGACTTATTTTGCATTATTTGGTACTCCTAGCACCTTTGTCATGACGCTCTGCTTATATCCTAAAAGTATTAAAAACTGAGCAGAAGGTCTTCAGCCCAGTGGGCAGATTCTCTATGGAGGTTTGTACAAGAATGCAAGGAAAAAAGCCCAGGAGATGTGACTGCTGAGTGATGGTGGCAGTTAGAACTGACCTGAAATTGGAAATTGACATCAGATGCCAACACAGACAAGAAGGTTGGGCTGATTCTCAGTCTGAACCAGTGTAGGAAATATCCCCATCCAATACAATGGAAATTGGTGGATTCGAAGTCATCAGACTAGGTTGAATTTCAGCTCTCTCACTTAGTGATCTTGGATAATCACTTAAACTCTTTGAGCCTCACTTTGCTCATCCATAAAATGAAGGTGTTGGACTAGATGGCCTCTTGGGTCCCTTCCAGTGCTGTCTGTGAGATCAATGAGATTGTGGTATCTGAAGCCATTCCATTTAATGAGACAGCTCAGATCAGACAGCTCCTCATTTTTCTCCTGGCTGCACTGTTTTGGGACTTCTCTGACTGACTTCTTCTATCCCATGCCTCCATGCAGGGTACCCTCTCCCATCCCTGATTTTGAGCTTACTATTCCGTTTTGTCTTCTCCAGTTAGATTGTAAGCTCCTTGAGGACAAAGGATGTTTTTTCATATTGGTATCCTGAGCATGTAGAATAAATGTCTATTGACCACTGAACTGAATAAAGAGCTATGCCAGGCATTTGAAAAGTAAAGATGAAAACCAGCATGAGCCCTTCAATCCAGGAATGTCTTGCTTAATGAAAGGATACAATATGCACACAAATGTGCAGGATAGAAGGTAAAAAGTGATTGGGGCAATGGTGAAATACAGGGGACGTGTGCCAGGAACATTTGAGGAGAGAGAGTGAGGAGTAAGTCAGAAGGGGCTAGGGAGGCTCCAGGTCACATCTGAGCCAGGTCATAGAGCAGGAGAAGAAGGTTTGTGGCTGCTGATGAGCCGAGACAAACATAGGCATCCCAGCACTTGGGGATAGTCAGTGGGTGGTGAGGAGGGAGCAGAGGGGGGAATCTAAGGAAGGATCATTCCTTCTAGTGTTGAGGTGGGTTGGAGATGGAAGGGTGGGAGCTGAGGAGCTGGAGAATGGGGAAATGAGGGCATTTGAAGGGAGCAGAGGCTGGAATGAATAAGAAGACCAAGAGGCAGATATTAGACTTAATGGGGAGGAAAGACAGAGATGGGGAGGTTCATAAATAAGAGCAACAAAGGTCTGGAGAAGCTGCAGGGGGCTTGGAAGGAAGAGAGATTTCTTCTGAGTGATGGTGAAAGAAAGAACCCGAAAGTGGGGAGCAAGGAATCTGCCAGCACCCTTCCTTTGGCCTCAGTGGGAGTAGGTGTGAGAGGAATAGAAGCCCCCCTTCAGAGAGGGACCAAAACTAGGGCATCTTCAGAGGAAACCGGGTTTTAGCGAGCACCAAGGATGGGATGAGAAACTTAAGGAGAGCTAGGAAGAAAGGGGTGATTGGTAACAATGGAGATAAGTTCTGGAGGGTGCAAGGGAGAGGGAAAGGGGAGAAGGGAGAGGGAGAGAGGGCAGGTGGAGAAGGGAGAGGTGGAGAGGGAAAGGGGAGGAGGCAGAGGAGGACAGGGAAAGGGGAGAAGGAAAGGGAAGAAAGGAGTGGGGAGAGGGAAGGGGAGAAGGGAGAGAGGAGGGGGAGAAGGGAGAGGGAGAGAGAAGGAGGAAGGGAGGGGAGAGGGGGAGAGGGGAGGGGAGAAGGGAAAGGGGGAGAGGGCAGGGGGAGAAGGGAGAGAAGGGGAAGGGGAGAAGGGAGAGAAGGGAGAGGGGAAAGGAGGGGGAGAAAGGGAGAAGGGAGGAGGAGAAGGGACAGGGGGAGAAAGAAGCAGGGAAGGGAGAGGGGAGAGGAAGAGTGGAAGAGGGAAAAGGCAGAGGGGGAGAGGGAAGGGGTAGGGGAAGGCTAGGGCTAAGTCTTCTATTATAGGAGGATAGCAAAGCTTGGGATGTGCCTCCTTCACTGTTAATGACCCGTGGATCCCAAATATTCTATCTGATATGGGTTCCCAGGACAAACACTGACTGGGACCCCTCTGTCTTCCCTCTGGCCTAGTGGAAGTTTGGCCATAAGAGAGAGATATGATGGCCCTATCCAGAGCCTCGGCTCTTCATTCATCTTCTAAACATTTTTACTGAGCGCCATGCTTGATGAGAGGTCATGGGGTATAGTGGCTACTGGGCTGGCCTTGGAGTCAGGAAGACAAGCGTTCCCGTTCAATCTAAAGACCACAGTGAGATCATCTGCCAACACTTGGGGGATGCCGCCAAAGGAGTCATTAGGGGAAATATGTGTATATATATATATGCTTCCATTAACAAAGAAGAGAAAAACGAAACAATCAATGAATTTTGAATGCAATTAAAATACTAGAAAATCAACGAATTAAAAAAAAAACAACCTCCAATTAAATACCAAAATCGAAACTGAAAATCAAAGAGGAGATTAACAAAATTGCTAACAAACAAAATCTATTGCATTACTAAATAAAACCAGGAGTTGTTTAAAAAATGAGACAAAATAAAAAAAAAAACGAACAAATTTCACCTCCAACACATGTTGGCCAGTCTCTGAACCCATCCTTGCCAATCTGCATGGACACAGGGAATTGGCTTACAAAGGCCAAATGGATAATGATGCCTGCCCTCTAGGAGGTTATAGCCTACTGGAGAATATCCCATGCTGGGCCAAAGAGAAGTTCTTCGAAGGCCACTTGTGGTTACTGAAGGACATATTGGGAGGGGGAGGAGGGGCAGTTGGCTCAGGGTTTTGTTTCTCCATCTCCTGGTGATGATATTTATCCAATTCAAAGACCAGCCAGAGGCTGCCGGCGCCATCCCAAATGAGAACTTCACAAGGGCCGTGATAATTCATATTTTTAAACAACAGTGAGCTGGTTCCCTGACAGTATCGGCAGCTTAATTAAGAAGCCCGTTAATGATGTAGATAAGGCAGCTGTCACCATTTTCACTCAGCCTGACAGCGCTTGAGAAGCTGACAAAATGATGGTGTTGGGCAATGCTGAGCGATGTCATCAATTGTAGGAGAGATAATACCAGACAGCTACAGAAAATCGGAGGGGCAGAGTTTGGGGAGTGGGGAGGGGAGAGTAAGATATTCTCAATTCTTGCAGATGTTGCCAGAGAAAATATTTTTATGGAAAATTGTGTAAAAATGTTTAGCTGGAAGAAAGTCAGCCATTAGAGCAAAAGCTACATGGTATGATTTGAAGAAATGAAGACTTGCACCTGCCACATACTAGCTGCA